>NC_064770.1:3367825-3677467 GCF_011397635.1 Epinephelus fuscoguttatus | reverse complement strand
GACTGTCACACAGAAAAGCAGGGGAGATTTCACCTAATCTTGTGTCTTTATCTGGGAGGCTGCCAAGTGAATGTGCTTGCCAACCAAGGCCCCTGGCAGAATTAGATCGGTGGAAAGCCACAGAGCTTAGGCAATTCCTTCTATACACTGGACCTGTAATTTTGAAAAAGGTGTTGCACAGGAATGTATACGAACACTTTCTCTGCCTGACAGTAGCTGTGTCAATCCTTCTGGACTCCTGTGAGAGGAAGCGTGCTGCTTACGTGGACTATGCTAAACAACTGTTGACCTATTTTGTAGACAAATGTAAGCATATATACACTGACATTTTTTGGTGTATAATGTTCACAACTTGAAACATCTGTCAGATGACTGTGGACATTTTCAGTGTTCTCTAAATGATGTATCTGCATTTCCTTTTGAGAATCATCTGAGAATTTTGAAGAAACTAGTGAGAAATGCCAAGAATCCCATCACTCAAGTTTCAAAGCGACTTTTTGAACATGAGAGGGCAGAAAGCCACAGAAAGATGGCTCACAAAAGTTGACATTTTGTTTCAGCAAACAAGAAAAATGGATGTTTCCTCTTGCACAATGAACACTTTGCCTTTGTGAGAGAAAAACTTCATGATGGACATTTGTTATGTGACGTCATATCACAAAAAAGGCCTGGAAAGCTTTTTCACTGTGCCTTGTGACTCCAAGCTTATTAATGTTGTGTTTGTCCGAAACTTTGAGAGATTTTGAAAATCCCGCTGCCACACAGAGATGTGCTGCAGAATAGAACATAGCAGCATCTGTCTGGCTTTTCATTGCAACTCTGCTTTGAGATTCACAGAATTATTACTTTCAAAAGTAATAGTAACAGTAAAATTCTTTGTGTTTATTTAATAATTTGCCTCAAAGCTTTTTAGTAATCCAGTTATTCGAGTTACTTGAGGAATTGTTTCAGCCCTAAATGTTGTTTTTATTTTTATTTCATGGCAGAAGTCTTGTAATTAGAATGATATGCCACAGTGAAACCTGTTCATGGGAAAACAATGTTAATAATTTTGCCTCATCAGCAGGGGGTGTAGATTTTTTTAAGCCATGTTTTAATTTGTCAGTGTGTTTTCTTTCAGGATGGCTTGGGTTAGGGCAGTGTGGCAAGAAAAAAAGCATCAAGAGGGGACAGTGCCAGACAGCTGGGTGGATAATGAAAATATGTTGGTGTTTTGGCCAAATGTTGCAAATGCAACTAAATATTTGAAAGAGCGACGCATACCATCAGATGGATTGAGGAAATTTCCTCTTGTTAAAGAGAAAATGAGATCTGGTAGGTTACATCTATTTTGTGCACTTTGTATACAGATAATTAACTTGCCATATCAAGGTAATGAATTGACAACCTTTTTGCGTTGCCATTGTTTGTTATTTATGATTTACAGATGACTTCAAAGACTGTGAGAACTGCGATTTCACGAGCAGTACAGAGGCTGAAGAAGGTCCAACCGAAGCAAAAAGAAGAAGAAAAACCAAACCAACTGAAGAATTTTTAACAGGTATTCATTTTACTTTATTATTAATCAAGCAATTCTTATCTGTTTCAAAAGTAGTTGTTCATGCATATCTTGCATAGGGCCCTATGATTTCCGCGATCAGGAAATTGTGGACGGAATTGCGGAATTGACCAATAAACGCATAATTTACTATTAAATGTGGAATCTCGCGGAAATTGACATAATTTCACCAAAATACTGTTTTCGTGGGGAATAGGAACGGGGGAATTTACCCCGGGGGACCGCTAATGCGTTGCACACCCAGTAACATTACGACACAGCCCCTCCCCTTCCAAAACAATTCGGCATGTTGAATCGGCTGCTGCAAGCTCCGTCTGTCGTCTTCATGGATAGATGCAACTATTCAACGGTTTCCCAAGCCATACTAGCCTCCCTCCACAACAGCAATTTGGACCTGAATGATGTCTGGGCAGTGATCACAGATAATGCTGCCTACTGTCTGAAGGCATACAGGGATGTCCTGAAAGGAGTGATGCCCAACAGTGTACATGTAACCTACCTCTGCCATATCATCAATCTGGTTGGTGAGACCTGGCAGCATTACAAATACTTCTCTGATGCTACCTCACTTGTGACATGGATGAAATCTGTCTTCTTCAAGAAGCCTGCCAGAAAGCGAAGGTGGGTTGGCTTCCTAATCAGCAAGGAGTTAGTGCAGACCAAGGCTCCTCCTGAAGCAGTGTGTACCAGATGGAATAGCTGGTTTGAGGCTGTCAAGTATCACACACAGCATGTTCACTTGTACAGAGAGTTCCTGCTAGCAGAGGAGTTAACAGCCATGGCAGTCAAGAACGTCCTCAGCCAGGTCGAAACAAAGGAGAAACTGCAGACTCACTTTCAAGTTAACCTTCATCTCAGAGACCTGCTCCAAACTGATGACAGCCCTAACCATCCTGGAAGGAACCCACTGTCCCACAGCAGTGTCTGCATACAATGTCATGGAGGATCTTGGCTCTTACCTTGTGAATGGAACAGCAAAAACGTGGTTATGGGCCCCAGACAGATGAGCTGCTGAGACAAATGGGGATTCGAGAGAGGAGGGAGGTGCTGGACAATCTCCATGATACCTTCCATTTGGCTTTCACAAAGTTTTCAAAGCACTGGGACACACATCCAGCCAGAGATGTCTTCAGACTGATCAGGGTGTTTGATCCCAGGCAGGCTCCAGTGATGGAAAAGCAGACTGAAGCCTACTCCACACTGAAGACAATGGCTAACCCATCAGCAGAGCTCAGTGAACAGTGGCTCGCCTATCAGCACTGTGTCCAGGGATCCCTTGCTGGCTGAAATGGAGCGGGCCAACTACTGGAGAGGCCTGAGTACAAGATTCCCAAGAGTTGCAGAAGTGGCTGTGCTCTACATCTACTTCCCGGTCAGCTCAGTTGACTGCGAGAGGAGCTTCAGCAAATATAAAACTCTCCTCACAGACAAGCGAGAGGCTCTCACTGAGCTCAACACAAAGAGGCTGACAATCATGTATTTCAATGGCGATGTCTCTGCTAGGCGGGGAACTTAAATGGATAGAGATAGTAGCTCACAAGGACAAACAAGTCTGACCTATGTGAATCACTTGCTAAAGTTCAAAAAAGTTTATTTTCTTTATTATTTTTCTGCTTGAATTTCATATCTCAGATAATTTTTCTCACTGCAGGTAATGTTGCTCACTGCTATTGCCTTATTTTTGAAGCATTCTCTTTACCTGAAAAACAAAAAGCTAATTGGGCACTTTATTTTTTATATTATAACATACGTCGTGGTGTGTCACGGCTGGTAAAAATGTTATTTAATAAGTTCACCAGCGATTTGTCTTTGTAGGAAGTGTCCCTGGTACTCTGGATAATCCACAGACCTCACTGTCAAGATTTTTTGTCATAGGGACTTTGGCTGAAAGCACTTTAAAGGAAAACTAATAACACTGGGTCACTGTTTCTGAAAAGATGTGTTGCTTTTGAATCTGTTAAATGTTTCCAATGTTGTGAGCATCGCAAATGAAATGCCTTCCACCGTATTGGAGGGTTGAGGCATCAATATCAGATATCTCAAACTAAATCCAAAATGATCCGCATGGCGAGATAGCTGTGCGTCAGCCAGGACGCGCATCTCTGCTGTGTAGCCTCCTGCTCAGACGCAGGCAGCACATATTTCCCTCTCTGCACAGAGATTTATTTATAGTAACCACGCTTTATAGTGAGCAGCATATACATGTCCTCTACAAATCCCGACCAAGTTTGGATGAACTAGTCACACGCATTCTGACAGGAAACGAAGGCTGCTCATCAGTCCCGTACGCCACTATATGCAGGATGCACGGATTACATGAGAGGAGCGAAAGGATCCATGGTATAATTAACCACAAAACACGTAAATAAATTCATATTACTGGCGTGTAACACTCATTAATGCTTAAAGGACAACTTCGGTATTTTTCAACCTGGGCCCTGTTTCCCCATGTGTATGTGTGCATATGATTCATGGGTACAACTCGTTCTAAAACTGGTTCAGTACTGAGGGAGGCGGATGCAACCAGGAGCTGTGAAACGCGCTAAAACGGTAACGGGGGCAAATGCGTCCCGTATAAGTTTACGCATTAAAAGTGCTTTTTTCGCCACTGACAGGTTCAGATCCACAGTGTTATGAGTGCTATGAGTGGAGTCAGCTGTCAGTCAGTGTTGGAGCAGAGAGGGGGAGGGCTGCCCCACTGGGTACTGTAAGTGAGTATGTGTGTATGAAGTGTGTGTTTTTTCACCACTGACCGGTTCAGATCGCCAGTGCTATCTCTGTAACTAGCATACTAACTTAGCCTTTCCCTTACCTCTGGGCTGTGTGATGTCACGAGCTTTGCTCCACTGTGTCTGTAGCTCTCTCTACTTGTGGGACAGCCATTTTCTTGAGGAAGAGGTGTTTCGGGATTGGATGTCTTCTCTTCTTCGGCTGGCAGTAGTCATCTTGGGAGAAGTGAGCACTGCAGACCCGATGGTCTGCAAGGCGCAGTGTCTGGACAGGAGTGTTGGCATCCATTTGTAGCACAACTAGCCACAACTTCAGCATCTTGCTGTCCGACAAAGGCAGTCTATGAACGCTGTATGGGGTGTTGCACGACATCCTGTTCTTGCGTTCAGGAAAAAGGCCCGTTTATTTGAGCACTGCAAAAACTCTGGTAACACTCCAGGGGGTAGCACATAAAAGACTCCGTCCTCTGACTCTGACTCTTCTAGCGTAACACACACACTTCATACACACATACTCACTTACAGTACCCAGCGGGGCCACCCTCCCCCTCTCTGCTCCAACACTGACTGACAGCTGACTCCACTCATTCACACTCACCGCTGCCCCAGGGCCGCTACAATATGCTATCTACAGAGATAGCACTGGCGATCTGAACCGGTCAGTGGCAAAAAAAAAAAAAAAAAAAGCACTTTTATACGGGACGCATTTGCCCCGTTACCATTTTAGCTCGTTTCGCGCCTCAATACTGAACCAATTTTAGAACGAGTGGTACCCATGAATCATACGCACACATACACATGGGGAAATATGAAATGAATTAAATTTGTTCAAGGCGTCAAACTGATCTTTGTGCATGATGATCTCAAACACACTTGACTGACTTACATTTTCGTTAGGCTATTATTTTTTTCGTTATTGTATAATTATTTTCAGTAAATTAGGCAAGCTTATTCTATTGGAATTTATATTTATTTTGGTATGACATTTTGCACGGCTGCAATATGCAGTGGAGTGGTATTTCCCCAAAATGTAATAAGAAAGACAGTAGAGGGTTTTTTTTTGCTATTTGCGCGTTTTTATTGAAGGTGCAAACACAATTAGGCTACACAATCAACGAAAGCCCAGCCGCTGTGACTCTCGGTCTAGCTTTCTGGGGCTCTCGTTGATGTGGTCTTGGATCCTGTGCCACTGGTCCCTAGACAGATCAGGAAAGCGCTGTGTCGCGTGGTAGTGGACGCTTTTTTTTGAGGTTGTCAGGCAGTGCTGCTTTTCCATTGGAACTACTCCAATTCACCTTCTTCGCCCAGCACTGACACTCCTCAAACAGCGTCAGAGCCATGAATACATTGGCAGCATACAGATCTGGCCGGTATTGTCCTCGCTGCATACTGAATGAGATTAGGCTGCCTGTCGCCTTCAGAATGGTTGTTTGTGTTCACATTCCTCACCTGTATTGAAGTGGTAATGATTCAGTTAGGTGAGAAACACTGCCGCCCGCTCTCCTTCCGCACTCGCACAATTCTGAAATTCGTTGTACTACAAAAGCTTGAAATGAACGTTGAACTCATTGTTGTTGTTTTTTTTGAAAATATGTCACTGTCTTCATTTATTATATATAATTTCTCTAGCAGCAAACACATTTAAAGGAGATGCTTGTCAAGTCTACGCACGCTGTCCGTGGTGCTGAAATCCCTGCTCCTGCTGACAGCAGACCAGGGGAGAAAAAAACCCACTTCTTTGTTCTGTGCTTTCAGAAAATAACCATCATGCGGTCTGTTCGTCCCTGCAGAAAGGGGCAAAAGGATCAATGCACAGCCTCCGTTTCCTTTCTGATTGCATCCGTCTCATTCATTCAAACTTTGTAAACACAGTTGGGATTTGTAGGGGACATATGTATGCTGCTCACTATAAAATGTGTTTATTATAAATAAATGTATCTCTGTGCAGAGAGGGCTTAAAATCTTCATCAGTAGGTCATTAGGAGAGAAGGTCCCTTTTTGGAAATGCATGAAAGCCCTGAGTCAGGAGCACAGACTTTTCTTTTTTTCATTCAAGGTTACAAATAATGCTGTTACGTTCCTTAAATGGCTTGATTTAGTTATCGAAGTTTCATTTTCTTGACAATAAAGATGTCGTGTTCATCCATTCTAGTTCTCTTATAACTGCATGTTATTATAAAATAACTTCAAATCAAATCCTTAATCACTGATAAGTGTGCGTGCTTCCCCCACCCCTCCCAACAAAAATCCCGACCCCTCTCTCAGAAAATAGTTCCGACATCCATGCCTGCAGAACCTCGCTCTGGTTAGACAGCAGCGAGCCAGGAGTGTGCAAGACCACCTGTTATTTTTATTTATTTTTTATTTTACCCATTATCAAACCTGAGTTCAACTTATAATGACATGACAGTAAAAATATTGATTGGTTCTCTGTTGATTTTTAAGGCTTTACTGTAGGATACTATATAACCTGCATCGGTACCGCTGCCCACCGCTACGGTGGGCGGAGGAATTAATAAAATAAATTAAAAAAGAATCATTAAATATGCTACAAACACTCGATTTTTCCTAGTCAGAGCCAACATAAAAATTAGTTCAGTGAATTCCTGCTGTATGTTAGTGTGTCGGCTTTTTATCCATGAAAGTGTTTATTGTACAATATCAGGATAATTAAGTTAATAAAGCTACGAAACGAAAAATCCCAAAATCATCGAAAAACTCTATATAGCCTAAAAAGACTCAGTGTAGAAATGTCTTCTCTCTCTCCCTGCATTCCAAATAACCCAGTACGCAAACAAAAGGTTAGAGCATAGTTATGCTAAATCACTGGCGTTGGAGGGGGAAGGGCAGCTCACAGCGCGCACATTCCGGCAGTCGACATGAGCTGACAACATTCAATACGTAAACCAGAGGGGACCCTGCCTGTTAGCGTAGTGTGCGGCTGAATGTGCATTATCCCTTTTAATTACACAACGGATCTTACTGCTCAGCATCCCCTTTAATAATTGTTTTTATTCTCTTGCCCAAAATAGCAAAAACAACTGTGCCAGCCGTTTTATTTTTTTTTAATTTTGACTAGACTGTCCGCCGTCAAAACAGAGGGGTCTTTGTACTGTATGTGAAAACTTCAGCTACTTGTCAAATCCTATAAAGTTGTGATTATAATCTCTTATTATTCAGTCTACAAGTAAAGTCTTAACGAACTGTGTATTGACCAGTTCTATACAGTTAGGCTCCTGTACAAGATTCTATTCAAGACGTTGAAGAGACTTATTGACAGATGCCTTTCATGCAGTCACCAGTGGCTGGTTTTAGATCATAAGGCAAGTCGCCTGTTTCAACTGCCAATCAGCTCGTAGCAAAATCAGCTGGTCACGTGGAGTGAAATGACAGTTTTGGACAGAGAGAAGAGAGAGAAAAGAAAGGAAAAAAGAGGATAACCTCACCAATTTGTATGAGGAATAGCTCCCCGGTTCTGCGAGTGTGCAAAAGCATGCAGTGGGCTACCATCAAATTATTATTTTTGCACCCTCAGTTGAAATTAAAAAATTAAAAGTTTTCAAAAAAAAACCCCGCACCACTCTGCCGACTGACGTGTAGCTCCAGTACCCGGTGTATTTTGGCTGTCAGAGCTGTGCCAATTAAACGTGATGACGGCTCAACAAACGTTAAACATTAGACATCAGTGCACAGGACACAAGGACAGGACTGCTGCTTCATTCATGGGTTTTTTACGCACATCCGAGCACCTGTGCCGTGCGTAATTCAACTGGGAAGGCGCAGCAGAGCCAGCGGGATTTCTTCACAAGAACACAAATAACATAAGATATTACACACAGTTTTACACACAGAATATCCTCTAAAACTCTCAATATCCTCGTTAATTGCCTTTTGCTGACAACAATCCCATGCAAAGCAGCAAGTGCAGAGTGAATGACTGAATGAATGAATGAATGAATGAGGATTCAAATTAATTAAAACGTGCACTCGATGTATATTTTTTCCTCTCACGGCCACTGCGGGGCTCCGTAATTTATTATAAAAAGGTCAACAAAACAGGTTTCCAAATTCAGAATAACTTGTAAACAAACGAAATCTTCAGTATTACACCTTTTCGGTTACTTTTCTTTCAGACATTTTTTGAAGATGTGATCTCACTGATTAACTGAAAACAATTATACAATAACGAAAAAAATAATATCCTAACGAAAATAGAAGTCTAATCAAGTAAATAGCCTACAGAAAGTGCATCAGTAAAAGCCCAGTTCTATACTGCTGCCCGCTGCTGACGCGCAGTGTGCGACTGAAATGTCTGCACTGCAGCACTGCAGCTGTGCCATAATCCACAATATCCAAACTTCGGAATCGCGGATCCTTTAGAAAAAAGAGGAAGGGCCGACATATCGAATAATAAAGGCAGGAATTTTCGTAATGGTGGGACTTATGAAAAAAAGGTGAAGGGCCGCCAGTCCGAATAATGAAAGTTAACGTTCAAAGTAGCAAGGTTTTGGAAAGGCAGACAGTTACCCCTGAAAAGAGTCATTGCTATAGAAACGATACGCTTCCAAGTTTGATAAACTGAATGTGTCTAGAATTAAAATAGGAGAGGGAGGGGGGGTAGAGCCAGCACGGCAGCTGACTGGCAGCCAGCTGGAACTTGGCTGGGATTTGGCTGGGATTCGACAGGCAGCCGGCTGACAGCTGGCTGGAAGGGGAACTTTTGAGTGGCTCCTACTGTATGAAGAATTGTAAAATATTACTTCCATGAGGCTGTTCAGTCAGACAGCGACAGATCAGACAATAAACGCAGCATTTTCACCTTCTCATCTGCAGGCAACGACAGTTCATATTATGCTAGTTTTTTATCACTACTGTCCTCCTTATATTTTCATATTGTATCCTGTTTTCTATAATATGGACCTATGCGCCTGAAATACAGATTTTATATATATATATATATATATATACAGCCTACTAAAAGCTTCTGCAGGTTGACTGAACAGCATCAACAATCATTGACAATATTTATTGTATTCTAGTATACTTTTACTGTTTAGTCACAATTATTATTAGTGGCGAGGTTGTTCCTTGATAATATTTCTAATTATGATAATAATTTGTTTCTATGCATTAGAGTTCCAGAGAAAAGTGATGGAAATGCTTGTCGAAATCCGCGAGGACATCCGTGCCTTGAAAATGGTTTGGGGAATACAGAACAGGGTCCGACGTTAAGGTTTTTTCCTACTTGCCCTGCCGGGCAAGTACTTCTCAAATCTACTTGCCCCATCTAAATTCTTACTTGCCCTGCTTAAGAGGTTCTTTTTCTGGCTGTGTGGTGCATATTTTCGCTCATGACTTATATCTCACATCAGCAGAGACGCTCAGCCAATGGAGGCAGCAGCACATAAAAAAGAAGCACACTGCAACTGGCCCCTCTGAGGACAGAAACAGGAGAGGAAATACACCATTGCATGCCTGGAATTAATATATTTTTAGGGCAAGGCCACTTTGGCCTTTGATAAATACAAATTTACTGGGGCATCACGGCTAAAATGTGGGGCACCAAGACCAAAACCAATGGCGCAATAACAATATGGGCTAACTACATTGAGTGAAGACAAAACAATATATGTGCTGAAAAACAGTACTGAGTTTATTAAAACTGGGTGTGCATGACTGGGGATATATCTCGTTTCTTGTTGTTTTGATTCATGTCCCTTATTTTTTAAGTCTTTGAAATCTCTTCATTCTTTTGTTATCTCCTAGTTATTCTTTATTGTCCTTTCTCAGCACATTACATACATTGAAACAAAATTTGACCTCTGCATTTGACCCATCCTATTCTATACACTAAGAGCAGTGGGCAGCCGCAGTGCAGCGTCCGGGGACCAACTCCAGTTCTTTTGCCAATGCCAGTGGTCAGGGTCACTGACAGGAGTATTCACCTAACATAGCCTACATATCTTTAATTATATAATTATTTATATGTCTCTATGTATATTTTTACATAAATCACCAATATTTAATTTGCCTTTAAAAAATCCTCTTCCTTCATTTAATTTGACAGTGTTTATTGTATTGTATTATATGTATTAATAATCTCCAGGATCTTGTATGTTCTTTAATGTGTGTTCAATTTATTAAAAGAAAACAAACAAACAAACAAAAAAAAAACGTTTCGGTGAACCCTGCAGCAAAGTGAACCCTCTTCTCAGAGAGGATCTTTGCCTCCCAGTTTGTTCCTGGCGACAGAGCAGAGTGAACCGTCTTTCTTCTCAGAGGATCTTTGTCCCATGAGAGCAGGCAGCTGTTCTCCGTGTCCACATTTAAAACATCTTTCGCTGGCGATTTGACAGTCACTAGAAGCACATTATGACCCTTTGTAAAAGTTTCTGTGTGGTACCTGTGTTGTACATGAGCTAACGTTAGCGGGTAAGGACTGAGAGGCTGTCCGGTATGTGTGTGTTTCCGAGTCGGTGCTGCTTGCCCGATCGGGCATGTCTGCGCAGGGTCTGCTGGCCCGTCGGCAATTTTTTCTTGCCCCGGGCATTCGGGCAACCATTAATGTCGGACCCTGCAGAAACAAGTGAATCCTCAAAGATTTCAGAACAGGCATCAACAGTTGACGTACTAAACCTTGTTGAAAACTCCCTTGACTCCCTGGAGGAAAAGCAGAAACTGGTAAGATCATATCTGTAGTCACAGCAACATAATGTAGCCAATTTTTCTCTGATGTGCAGTATTTCAATCCCACAGCCAAAATGTCCGAATGGAATTATGCCAAATAAATGAATACATAGCTGTGGCAAAAGTTGCAAACTTTTGCATTGCATTTTCCATGACACCGCCTCCTCTTCTGTGGTTGTACCTGCTTGCCAACGTGCGCACAGGCCGCAGTGGTGGCTGCAGTGTTAAAATATCTGGTAGTTGATATGGCCATAATTCTGGAATATGGATGGCTATATTGGCCATATTGTCAAAAAAAGTCTAGTGTAAACTCTGATGGAGATATTCTGAACCCTGAAAACGAGGGATGCACGGCAGCACAACAGTTTGATGTTGTAAGCGCAATGACTTCTCCCAACAGACCAGGCACAGTTTAGCACATTGCTTTCCCAATACTGGCTGATAATTAATTGGCTCCGACAGTTATCATGCATCCCTTCTGAAAAGTTTTTTTTTTGTTTTGTTGTTAAACTGTTGTTTGTTTCTCTGATTTCAGATTAATGGGTTGTCCAAGGTGGGAGGGCTCCACTTAAAGGACAATGTGAAGAGGATCATGGAGAGGTAAGATTTTGTATCTCTGTCACTTGGATGTTTACAGTTATTATTAAGGAAGCATCGATAGAACAGGATTTGAGTAGAATTGACATTGCACTGTTTAGGGGATTCAACGGTTGTCAGTGGGCCAAAAAACAGCCACATTTATGGAACTGATGGGATTCAAGGATTTACTTTCAAAATACCATATCCACCAAAGTGTATGCCAAATGTCTCATTTTTCACTATTTTGCTCTCAAAGCACTAATTCCGTCGGTGCCATTTTGTTGCTGAACTGGCATTTTTCATTATGAGATCTTCTGGCAGGGCCGTTTTCCTGGTGGGCCAACGCACCTTGGGTCTGATATAATACATTTTTTATTTTATTTTTATTGCTAACAACTGGCCCATAAAGCAGGGGCTCATTGGTTCATTTTCTATGACACTAGGCTGGCTCAGTCACCCATCATTTAATTTATTAAATGATTTGAAATTAAACTTTGACTTCCACCACAGCTTTTTCTTGGACAACTGACCCTTTGCTAAGCCCAGCCCTCTTGTTGGTAGTCCGTCTAGCTGCTGGAGCTAGCATGGAGCATATACTTTCACTAACTGCCCTCCCTGACGAAATATTATCTAATTTCTGGAGAAACGAAAATGCGATTTCAGAGAGAAGCATACAGAAGGGTCTACAATATGTGTTTGGAGGATTTAAGCAGACAGGAGGACCAGTACAGAAGCTAATCAATGTAATGTTACTGCTGTGGAAGAGGTCAGCAGCTAACTTAAAACGTATTTTAGCCACCTAAAAACAGCCACCTAAACAAAATCAATTTAAGTGTACGCTATATTAAGAACATTTTCACTGCTTTACCTTGCCATCAGACAGACTTTTCTGATGGGAAGCTTAAGTTATATTGGTTGTTAAATCGCTCTCTCCCCGTCACCAGAGTCCCTTGACAAAAACAGTAATTTTACCTCGCAATGTAAAATTCCTGGTCCTTGGAGCTCCTGGTCTACCACTGCCTCTATCGTTTAATTTGGTAGTGTAATTGTGAGACTTTGGTGAATCCGCACTAACCTTTCCATACAGAGAGTCTTAAAATAATACAAACTAACCTATCGAGGCAGCAGTAAACCAGCAACTCCCGTCTTCTGTGAGGTAAAATTACTGTTTTTGTCAATGAAGTCTGGTGACGGGGAGAGCGCGATTTTAACTAACAATATAACTTCAGTTTTGCGTCTGAAATGTCTGACAGCAAGGTAAAGCAGTGAAAATGTTATAATATAGTGTACACTTAAACTGATATTGATTTTTTTTAGATAGACCTGTTTTTAGGTGTCAAAAGCAGAATATAGCTTCAACTGGGAATGACGATGTCCTCATAGCTTTATCCACAGCCTACATTTTTCAGGGTTTGATTTTGGATTTGGAAAGGGGAAGATCTCCTTCAACCTCTCCGGGTAACGAGTATCATCATTGATTAAATATCTGACCGATACATGTCACACATTTCTTAATGTAGACTGCTGACCATACCAGCTACAGTTACATATCATATATTGCTGGATTCAGCACAGTCAGACCTTTCTAACAAACCCTGGTTGGTGTTTCTGGGACTATCCCAGCCAAAACTGCCTAAAAATTAACAACTAGATTTATCATAAACCCTATTTTTTTTTAAATTTCCGCTTATTGTACCTTTACTTTTGTAATACTGTATTTCCTCAATGCATCAAAATATTCAGTCTGTTTTTTCAAGCAAGTAGAGGAAACCCCTGGCCACTGCCACACACAATTTAGGATGAATCAGAGCTTGCATTATGAAATTACATGAGTTCAGGTGTATCAGCTCCCCTTTGACCTGGCTGTATTTTGCACTTATTTTATTTATGGGGTGTGCCACAATATCTGTCAATTTAATTACTTTTGCAGTAAAATATTTTTATACAAGAATCTAATTCATATAGGGGAGACCTTAGAGAATATGAAAAACATTGTTGTGCTTTGTTCTACCTCTGGTAGGGTATCTCGAAAACTAAGGCTCTTTTGGAGGTCTTCCCTCTAGCCTATACCTTGTCACTTGCAGCGTCACAGATAACTTGATGAACCAGCTGAATCACTGAATTCATAGTGTGATATATCCCAAAACATGCCACTGTTGGCACCATCTAATGATCATATATTGCAACAGTGGCATTTTAGTAACCAATAAGAGTACTGTTAAAGTATCGTATCGATAAGCAGTATTGTTAAGAGTAGTAGTACCGTTAAAATCTTATAGATACCCATCCCTACCTATGACCTTCCATCTAGCCCCACCAGTATAACCACTGTGACATATGTGTTAGACATAACACACTTGTTTTTAACAGAAATTATTTCAATCAGTTCATAATATCTTAAGTGAATTATTTGGACATTTAAATAATTTCCCTTTCGTATCCATAGATTAATGACAAATGGGGTCATGGCAAAATTCAATATGAAGGGAGGGAAGGGCAAGCTTGCCTTTACCAAGCTCCGCCTCTTCACTGTCATCACAGGTAAAAAGCATATATCAGAGTTATCTGGTGTCTATTTTGCTGGTTTAGTAAAAATCACTAACCAAGCAACAAAGTGGCCACCTGGCAGCTACCTACAAGAAATGTCAGATTTTCAGTACAGATTTTCTAAGAAAAAAATGTCAATTCTGTGATCTTAGCTTCTCAGTTGTGAATATTTTCACTGATCAACATTTTTCACCATTTGCTGACAATTTATGGACCATACAACTAATTGATAAAAGGCGAAATCATTTCACCGCTAGGTTTGCTGTTGTGCACTGCCTGTAGACCAAAACAAAGTGTGTCATGAGCCACACCTCCCTCTACCTCTGCTCTCCACCCCCCACCCCACTCGTCTCGTCTGTGCAGCCGAGCACCGCAGCATCTCCACAGACTATTACATCCAGATGGTCCCGGTGTTTCTTCCGCAGGCTCCATTTCACTCAGCTGCCTGATATACCCGCTGCTTCTTCCCACTTTAATCTGAATAACAAACCAGGGCTCGGTGCTCCGGTTGGATCCAAACGGAGAGTCAGGGCTAGCTGGGAAGCTAGCGGAGGCTAATGAGCTGTGCTGGCAACTGAGTGAAATGGAGCCTGAGGAGGAAGCACTGGTTAGCCCTGGTATCACTACAAGCAGATTCAGGAAATAAACCTAAACAGCCAACTTACTTTGGCTTATATACCCAGCCATCAAAGTGTCTCAAGATGTCTTAATGACCGAAATCAAGACATCTCAAGACATTTTTGTACATCAAGACGTCTTGAGACACTTTGATGGCTGGGTATGTAGTTTTGCAGTTAGGGTTGTCTTTCACTCACTCTCGGGTCTCTGCTGTGTTTAGCTATTTCCTAGCGTTAGTACTAGTCGGCTGCCACACCGTGGGCTCATGGCTCCGGCTCACGGAGAAGAGTAGGGATGTTAGCGTTAGCTCCTGGAGTTAGCAGTAGAGCTACTACGGCTACTGGAGTAACTTACAGCTATGGAGTGCTTCGGATCCTGGTCGTCTTCAGGTGAATGTTTTGTTCCGCTCTCCGCCATTTCACTTCGAAAATACGCGCTGCCATTGCTCACTGGCTGTAGCCTTTTATAGGGAGGGAGAGGGGGGGGGGTTCACATGAACGCGCAGCCGGACCGGCTTGTAAACAGTGGGCTGGAGATCAACACAGAGAGACGGTGTGTGAGGTCATGCTATACTCCAGATGAAATTACAAGTCTAGTTCTTCACATCGCATTTTTTTAATTCCTTCAATCTAGAAATGATGAATTTCGCTTATTGCCCCTTTTAAGAGGATGACTGACCAATTAATCAAAAACAAAATTAATTGTTAGTTGCAGCTCCAGCTTATTGTTTGTGAACAGCATCCAAAGTTGAAATCTGTTTTGAGGAGTTGCAGCATGTACATGCAAGAATGTATTGTGCATGACCTCTAAGAATGTCTGTAACATTGCTTACTATAGCCTAACTTATCCTGTATTCCACTCACAATTTCAAATATGTCTTACAGAGAGTGTCCTGAAAACATCAGGAAGGGAGGCTGAAACAGAGGCCAACGTGGCAGAGGCTGTCGCCTTCTGCCTAAAGTATGCCCCAGACAGGGTGGGTGGAGGTGGCAGGAGAGTTCAGTTTAAGTTGTTAGCATTTTTACTTTTTAGTTTTGTATTTAGTTTGTATTTTGTTTTAAGCGATACTATTCACGTGCAGTGTTTTTAATGTTGAGTTTTGTATTTACTTAAATTCTTTAAATGGTTATGAAGTTCTGTTTGTTTTAAGCTATAGTATTCAAGTGCAGAATGTTTTTAATGTTTTGTTCTGTATTTAGTGTAGTGTTAATAAAAAGAAAAAATGTTTTTGATAACCCATTGCATATCTGTCATTTACCCAAACCGCCAAACATTTGTGGATTCCAGTTTCACTGGGATTGTAAAGTGTAACTTTTCTGTGCTCATATCTTAAAGTAATTCTTTCAGTCTGGTATTAGATCTTGAGTTTGATCTCATGACAACAGAATCCATACTAACCAATTCATTAAAGTTGTAATTTCACAGTTAATGTGTTTTAATGGATAGCCATTTTTGATTTCCAACCAACATTCAACATCTGTGCAATGTTGGAGGCTGATGAAAATGAAGATCTGACTGACGTCAAAACCCAATGTTGTCTTGACATCCAACTCCAACGTTGGATACATGTTAATTAATAGTTGAAAATGAAGATCTGACTGACGTTAAAACCCAACGTCGGTTTGACATCCAACTCCAACGTTGGATACACGTTAATTAATGGTTGAAAGTGAAAATCTGACTGACGTCAAAACCCAACGTCGGTTTGACATCAAACTCCAACGTTGGATACGCGTTACTTAATAGTTGAAAATGAAAATCTGACTGACGTCAAAACCCAATGTCGGTTTGACATCTAATTTCAACATCTGTTCAACGTCAGAATTTGACATCAAATCTACGTTGGGTTTTAATGTCAGCCAGATTTTCATTTTCAACTAAAATCAAACATTGGTCCAACATTGGAAGCCAACGTCTTTATGACGTTGATATGACGTCCGGTGCCAGCTGGGAACCCATAGAGATAACACAGAATTACCCCAAAATAAACAAATCCAATGCTAAGCCCTAAATAATGATCAAATTAGATTAAACACAGGCATGATAATTGCAAAACAAAACAATCAACACAAACCCTAAACTAAGCCCTAACTGATTATTAAATTAAACGCAGCACACAAAAAGAAATAACAAAAATAACTTAAATCAAATTAAGTTTGATGGGTGGGTACCGCTTTAACAACGTGTCTCATTAATTCGGGCTGAAACCTGAACTCGATCCCGAGTCTGTCCGTCACAGGCCAGCGTAGAGAAAGCGAGCTCAAACTGGAGGACTAGTGGAAACAGCTGACACACTGGAAACAGCGGAGGTAACGGGAGACAGCGACACCAGATGGAGACAGAACAGCAATAGATGTCAGAGCGGAGGCCCGGTTTGGTGAGTGAGCCGCCCACAGTGCACACTATATGCGCACAAGCAGATCCAAATTACCCACTGTTTATTTATCTTATATTTAGGAGTAACATAAGTTACTGCATACATACCGGTACGTTGAGGTTGTCTCCCAGGTGAAGGGAGGGGAACGCTATGTTCACTCACTCAGCACAGCAGCTGTGACCGTGGGCTCATTGCGCACAGGCAGCGTACAGGCCGCGTCAGATCTCCAGCCGGCAGACAGGCCAGCTCCTATGGCAAGCCGTTTTAACATTTAATCACTAAGTTTGACTATCCAGCATTACCATTATAGATACCTATAACGTCATTTTGACTAATGTCATTGTGACTAGTATGAATTTTAATTTAAGATATCTGTAACGTCATTCTGACTAGTCAAAACTGAATTACAGATATCTGTAATGTCATTTAGACTAGTCAAAACTGAATGACAGATATCTATAACGTCATTCTGACTAGTAAAAACTGAATTACAGATATCTATAATGTCATTCAGACTAGTCAAAACTATAGTTACAGATATCTATAATTCAGTTTTGACTAGTAAGATTCAAATTATTTTTGCCATTCATGTGTATGGGGTTTGTCATTATAGATATCTACAATTACATTATGACTATCTATAATTCCAGTTTGAGATATCTACAACGTCATTTTGACTAGTCATAATTCAGTTGTAGATATCTACAACGTCATTTTGACTAGTCATAATTCAGTTGCGGATATCTACAACGTCATTCTGACTATCTGAAACTCAATTCAAGATATCTAGAAAGGACCATGTAGATATCTTCAATTGATGATAATTAAAGATATCTTGAACTTGAATTATGACTAGTCAAAATTAAATTGTAGATATCTCAAACTGGAATTACAGATATCCACAATTCAGTTGCAGATATCCGCAATAACAATTGCAGATATCCGCAACTACATTGGAGATATCTATAATGACAAACCCCATACACATGAATGGCAAAAATAGTTTGAATCTTACTAGTCAAAACTGAATTACAGATATCTGTAATTAGAGTTTTGACTAGGCAAAATCTAATTACAGATATCTTGAATAAGAGTTTTGACTAGGCAAAATTATGTTGCAGATATCAGCAATGAATATCCAGCCTATCGATTAAATGTTAAAACGGCTTGCCATGAGCTCTGCTACGAGGCAAAAAGAGTGGACTTGGATGTAACACCAGTCACACATCAAACACGCTGCAGCAAAACTATCACAAAGAGCCCACCTTAACACCACAGAGGGGACACGATCCAAACGGCGTCAGAACAGCCACACCAGACCACACCAGATCACGCCAAACCACACCACTGCCGCGGACACCGGCTCCAGTGCAGAGTAGGAGGATCCAACCCGAGGGAAGGGGAGGTCTGCCTACATATAGCAAGGCATGGTGCGGCCCGCAATCAGTGTGCAACTGAGTAATTGCCTCCAGCCGGCTGCACTCAGTTGGCAGGGCAAAAAGTGAAAGCAAAAACCTATCCTGCCACACAATTAGGAGGCTGAAATGAGCCGTTCTGCCACACATACAATCTGTAACATTTGCATTGGCATGTAACAAGAAATAAGTATAACTTCGAAATATTTATGAACTTAAAAGTAAATTGAGTCAGCTAAAATAAGCATTATACAACTCTGTTATGCACAAAGGAACACCTCCTGTTGCCTAAGCAGAGCACAGAACATTATCAAGGACAGATCACATCCAGGTTCTGACATGTTTGACCTGTTGCCCTCTGGCAGGCCCTACAGGTGCATCAAGGCACGCACTAATAGACTAAAAAACATTTTTTTCCCAAGAGCCATAACCACCCTCAACTCTCATATGTACTGACACTGCACTCCCTCCTACTGACCGACTGAGCAAGACGCGTGTGCAATATATTTTAAAACTGTCCATATCTTAAACTTGCTGCATATTTTAAACTGTCTATGTAAATGCTGTCTGTATGAATGATATGATGTGTGAAGTGATGGGTATTATTTATTGCATTTGTATTGTGTATTGTTTGTACATGTTGACACTTTAAAGGAGTAGCTCTCCTATCTCATACAGGAATACATGATGACAATAAAGGCTATTCTATTCTAACTGTCAACTTACAGACAAAGCCTTTTCCAGGGTCAGAATGGTTAAGAAAGATTATTTTGGCTTGGAAACTCTACAGCTGCAGCATGCTGTCATTATGCAATCTAACATTTCCTGGTTTACGTCTGTCATGTGACTAAGCCTGACCAATAGAAAAAATCAGCTACTAAATAAAGTACCTAGGCTTATAGAAATGCAATGACACTAAACACAGGAAAACTATAAAACAAAATAGTAAGCCATGACAACTTATGTCTTTTACATTATTACACTGAACAAAAATATAAACGCAACACTTGTTTTTGCTCCCATTTTTCATGAGCTGAACTTAAAGATCTAAAACATTTTCTCTAAACACAAAAGACCATTTCCCTCAAATACTGTTTACAAATCTGTCGAAATCTGTGTTAGTGAGCACTTCTCCTTTGCCGAGATAATCCATCCCACCTCACAGGTGTGGCATATCAAGATGCTGATTAGACAGCATGATTATTGCACAGGTGTGCCTTAGGCTGGCCACAATAAAAGGCCACTCTAAAATGTTCAGTTTTATCACACAGCACAATGCCACAGATGTCGAAAGTTTTGAGGGAGCGTGCAATTGGCATGCTGACTGCAGGAATGTGCACCAGAGTTCATTTCTCTACCATAAGCCGTCTCCAAAGGCGTTTCAGACAATTTGGCAGTACATCCAACCAGCCTCACAACCGCAGACCATGTGTAACCACACCAGCCCAGGACCTCCACATCCAGCATGTTCACCTCCAAGATCGTATGAGACCAGTCACCCGGACAGCTGCTGCAACACTCAGTTTGCATAACCAAAGAATTTCTGCACAAACTGTCAGAAACCATCTCAGAGAAGCTCATCTGCATGCTCGTTGTCCTCATCGGGGTCTCGACCTGACTGCAGTTCGTCGTCGTAACCGACTTGAGTGGGCAAATGCTCACATTCGATGGCGTCTGGCATATTGGAGAGGTGTTCTCTTCATGGATGAATCCTGGTTTTCACTGTTCAGGGCAGATGGCAGACAGTGTGTATGGCGTCGTGTGGGTGATGTTTGCTGATGTCAATGTTGTGGATCGAGTGGCCCGTGGTGGCAGTGGGGTTATGGTATGGTCAGGCGTATGTTATGGACAACGAACACAGGTGCATTTTATTGATGGCATTTTGAATGCACAGAGATACCGTGACGAGATCCTGAGGCCCGTTGTTGTGCCATTCATCCACGACCATCACCTCATGTTGCAGCATGATAATGCACGGCCCCATGTTGCAAGGATCTGTACACAATTCCTGGAAGCTGAAAACATCCCAGTTCTTGCATGGCCAGCATACTCACCGGACATGTCACCCATTGAGCATGTTTGGGATGCTCTGGATCGGCGTATACGACAGCGTGTTCCAGTTCCTGCCAACATCCAGCAACTTCGCACAGCCATTGAAGAGGAGTGGACCAACATTCCACAGGCCACAGTCAACAACCTGATCAACTCTGTGCGAAGGAGATGTGTTGCACTGCGTGAGGCAAATGGTGGTCACACCAGATACTGACTGGTTTTCTGATCCCCCCCAAACCCCCCCAATAAAGCAAAACTGCACATTTCAGAGTGGCCTTTTATTGTGGCCAGCCTAAGGCACACCTGTGCAATATTCATGCTGTCTAATCAGCATCTTGATATGCCACACCTGTGAGGTGGGATGGATTATCTCAGCAAAGGAGAAGTGCTCACTAACACAGATTTCGACAGATTTGTGAACAGTATTTTTGAGAAATGGTCTTTTGTGTGTATAGAAAATGTTTTAGATCTTTGAGTTCAGCTCATGAAAAATGGGAGCAAAAACAAAAGTGTTGCGTTTATATTTTTGTTCAGTATATGTTATGATATTAATGATTTTAATGAATGATAGTAGGCTGATGATGATTGGCTTAATGCTAATGCTATTATTAATGTGTTTAAATAAAAATGGAATGTGTACCAAGTGTCCCAGTTTGCCAATATATGGTGTCCCACTTTACCAATAGCGCCTTGAAATTTTGGTTGTGGGTCAGTGTGTTTTTGGTGAAGGGTCATCCATCCTGTGTTTAATGTTTCTTTGTTTTTTCTTCTACATAGTATAGTAGAGATCATAAGCTATTTAGAATGGTATCATATGATGGGCTAAGACATCTGGTTCATAATCAAAAATTATGTTGAATGTAGATTTTCAGAAAGTGTCCCAGTTTACCCATATTCACCCTATGTTCGACTTGTTTCAATTCACATCCCCTAGAAGTGCAGAGCAAAGCCAGCACACAATCTCTCTTAGTCTAGTAGCCAGCCCATAGAGCCCCATTGCGAACCCAGAAATGTTGAGTACACCAAAGTTTTATTGCATCCCCAGCATACAGAAACTGCCGGGTGCTAATTTTCATATGTTGAGCAATTTGCATAATTAGCACAATTAGCATAATTAGCAGAATCGTCCAGATTGACAATAGATTTTGCACTGTGACCAGTTTCTACAATATTGGAGTGGTTTAAGAGGTTTTAAAGGATGCTGAATTCAATTGGCACTTTCAGACTTCAAAATGGTAATTCTATAAGAAATTTGGATAAATTTAGACACATTTTTTTATTAATTTCGGACAAAATTTCAGGTTATTTTCATGGTAAACACAATAATCTCACATTTCAGAATCACAAGAGCTCTTGCTCTTTGATGTGAATGTTGATAACCTAAATTTGTTTACATTTCTTGAGGTCCGGTCATGTTTTTATGCAAATAAGCTGTTGCAGCTGGCTGTTGTAGTTGTAATAAGTATGTTGTAAAGCAAGGGAGCATAGTCTAGTTTTAAAGTACGTGAAACATTTAAAAATGTATGGAAAACTTCATATCATAAAGGAAGCAGTTTCACCAACTAGCATGTCTTCCTTAAAGCGGAATTCCGGCGTTATTGAAGCCCTATCGAACAAGCTAATCACAAACAACCGAAACATTAAGTAATGAGAATATTTGGTACAACATAACTTAAGTTGTGCTCTCGGCAGTAGAGCTAACCTAACAGGGCATTTTTGCAGTTTCGGTTTCGTTTCAAAAATGCCCGGTTCAGTGCGCTTTAGCAGCTGGGTACATAACTCGTGCTACGTATTACCAAATTTTCCCATTGCTGCACATTTCGGTTACTAGTAACAAGTTTGCACAATAGGGCTATGAGTTCAATAACACTGGCGTTCCACTTTAACACTGGGAGGGAGGTTTACCTAGTAGAACAGGCCCTGGGTCGAACCTACAACCACCCAACAACGGCAGATTGGGAATTGAGAGTGCTTATCTTAAAATCCCTGAATACATGTCTACTTCTGGGTGAGGTTTACCAGTGTTCATATACCTACCTAGCCTCAGTTACGCCTTCTGTGACACTCACCCCCCTTAACCTCACTCTTATTTGGGTTACGGCACCAAAATATCAGCGGTCTTCTCATATAGTCTGCCTGCCCTAGGTTTCAAACCTGTGACCTCCCAGCAACACCAGATTGGTAATACCAACGCGCTACCCGCTGAGCTGACCCAGGCTTCCAACTCAGTAGTTAGCAAAGTTGGTTAAGTGAGTGAGGTTTACCAACATGCACTAGCGCAACTAGCATCCTAGCTGGCATCAGTTGGCATCCATTACACTAGCCAGTATCCTAAAAGCCTGGATTGCTAGTCTAGGACGGCTAGTTTACCAACGCCTCTCTAAACAAGTTTTGACATTGTCAACCTGGGTGACCAATGTGGTTCCATTCTGGCTATGCATGCTCTTTCGGGATGTGATACCACCTCATATCCTGTTAGGAAGGGGAAGGTGCACTCAAGGCCATGAGAGTCATACCTGGTAAGCTTCTCCACTGTATTGGAGAGGGGAAGCCACAGATTTACAGATCACAAAAGCAACAAGGGCTTTCTTTCTGGCTCTGTACAATCAGAGGAACTCTGTAACCTTGGATGCAGCCCGGTATGAAATTTACCAAAAGCGCAAAAGGTCCCCAGCACTGAAGACACTACCTCCTACAGAGCGCAATATGCGCCTTCATGGAAGACGTGCCCACCTACAGGTGCTGCTATGGAAAGCAGCAGACCAGCCTGATCCACCGGCTGTGGATATCACCTTGTTTGCATGAAACAAGAAGATGGGCCCAAAGGAAGGAGAGGAACTGATTATGCCCACCCAGAATTCAAGTCCAGCTGCTCCTCCTGCTTTGTTAGATGTTGTCAGCTGTGGTTGCAAAGCCGGGTTAAAACCTTGCACATCAGCAAAGAGCAGCTGTGCAGCTGCAGGTCTGGCCTGTACCAGTTATTGTTCCTGCAAAGGCAATGATGGTATATGCTGCAACATACTCACACAACACCAAGAACACAAAGAGAGGGATGATGGGTCTGGAGAAGATGATGACAGAACAGACGAGGATAGTGAAGATGATGAGGCTGCCTTTTGTTAATTAATTGTGAGGCATAGCAGTTTGCCTGAATGTGGTAGCCAGTGTGTGCCTTGCATCTGGCGGGCTGACCTGGGTCGCCCAGACTCAGTTTTAACTCTTGCGTCTGGCGGAGTTTTAACTGGGTCCTCGTTGGATCTTGCGACTTGCGGACCAACCTGGGCAGCCCTTCTGCCATTTGGGCGTGGCCCTAGCGACTTGCGGGGCTGTCTTGTATGGCATGTATATAGTGTATATTTGTACATAGTTTGTTGATCACACATGTTGATGGACTTAGGTGATGTCATCTCATTGGGTGTCTTAAAGAGCTACCCCATTAATACCCCGTTAATATGTATCGTACAGTTGCAGGATCCAAATTATGTGAAATACCCGCATTCCTTTTTCCTCCAGAAATGCATAACATTCAGCCTAACAAAGATTCAAAGAAGCAATTTTGAATCTTCAGAAGTGTGGAAGAAGAGGGGATTCAGCTTCACTCCACTCTGAAAACAATGCATCAGCATTCACAAGAGCACTCATGATTCTGAAATGTAAGATTATTGTGTTTACCATAAAAATAACCTAAAATTATGCCTGAACGTACTCAAAATTTGCCTAAATAAATCAAAAATATATAATAAAATTAGCTCTTTGAAATCTGAAAATGCCAGAAATGAAATCAGCATCCTCTAAAACCTCTAAAACCACTCACATATTGTAGAAATTGGCCATACAGCGCAAAATATAGTCAAAATGGACAATTAAGCTAATTATGCTAATTATGCAAATTAGCATCCGACAGTTTCTGTATACTGGGGACCCATACTTAACATTTCTGCAATAAAACTTTGGTGTACTCAACGTTTCCGGGTTCACCTAGTTGGCTACTAGACTGTTTGTTGTGCTAACCTCAATATTTGTTTATTGTGTTTCATATCATAGGCCCACAAATATTTTTCCATATCTCATAATTATTAGATTTTGATCCAGACCTGTGCAGCATTGAATTTTAAATGAACTGTAATAAACTAGAGCTTCTGTGCTTATAGCTGATGTGAAATAACATGACCTTCATCCATTTAAAACACGTTAGTTCTTCAAACGTCATTTTGGTGACAGTAACACAAATGTAGTAAACTAACTTATTACTCTACACAGAGAGTAATATTGTAAAGTACCTTATTACTTTCAAATGAAGGCAACATGTAATATGTAATTGTAGCAGTCTTGCTACCTCTGTGAGTTCCCCAGCACAGACGCACAGATTCAGTACTCTGTTAACATGCAGTACTTTTATTAACTTCTGCCCAGTAAACAACAACAAAAGCAATCTTCAACATGTGCCTGTGGCTGCCTGGCTCCTCCGGCACATGTCTCCCAGTTAGAGGTGGACAGAGTACACAACTTCACTAGAGTAAAAGTACAGATACTCCTTGTCAAATATTACTCCAATACAAGTAAAAGTAGCTTGGTCAAAATATTACTTAAGTATAAGTACTAAAGTATTTGCTTAAAAAATTACTTAAGTAAAGGTACTAAATCTCAGGAAATGCAGGAAAGGAAAGTAGCTTTATTGTCATTCTGATGCGATTCTGCTACAGAAATGTTTATAGCTCAAAAATAAGCAAATAAAGGCAAGAAGCCTCAGAACAAATTTCGCCCCCCAACTGGATTTTTCTCACAAAAAAAACCCAAACAAATTTCCTTTTCTTGTAGTTACATTTGAACACATCATGAAGTGCGAAAACTCAAAATCTTACCAAGAATCTTTGTCTTATTTCTAGTCAAAATGTCTCATTTCTAGTCAAAACAAATCTCATTACACTTAAAATAAGACACATCACCTAAAAAGTAACTAGTTTTTAGACAATTTTCACTTGTTACAAGTAGAAAAATCTGCCAGTGTAGCAAGATTTTTTTGCTTGTAATAAGAAAAAAAACCTTGCTCCTCTGGCAGATTTTTCTACTGCTACTACTACTACGAATCATTCTTCGTATCAAAAACCTTGAACATGGGCTTGAGATACGGCCACGGATGCTTGGGGCAGGGGGGAGTTTCTCCATCGGTTTCTTCCTCCATCACTGCTGAAGCCGTCGACAACGCTATTGCATGATGTGGATGAACTGCCAAAGTTAAGTTTCATTTTAAGCATTAAGCATGTAGTACACATACGGCAATACGGCTAAGACAAACCATATGCAAATCAGCAGAAAGCAGTGTATTTTCTTTGGTATCAGAATTTAGAAAGAAAATTCATAAGCTTATGTAAGAGCAAAAGTAGCCAGTAACGAGAGCATCAATAGAACTGTAGTGGAGTAAAAAGTACAATATTTGTCCTTCAAATGTAGTGGAGTAAAAGTAAAAGTAGGCTATCCCCCAAAAATAATACTCAAGTAAGTAAATTTACTTCGTTACTGTCCACCACTGCTCCCAGTCCATTCTGTTTTAAACCAAAAACGCAGGCAGTGACCTTCTCCTTCTTCTGGGCAGCAGTCCTCAAGAGTCAGCACATTACTGCATTAAAAAGGGAGAGATGTCATCAGCAGCAGCTGTGTCAGTCAACTCACCTGGTACTACTCTCACAAGCCATTCCCCCACACCTTTCCCCTGCACCTGACTACTAACCACACCCACCTCCACAGTAATATATTACATTTTTAGAATAACTTGCCCAACACTGCATATGGCAGCCTGTATGCAGACTTACAGCCGAAACCCAGGGTGAAAAAACTCCACCTGGAACTCACTGTACTGTTCGCCCCTCCTCTATAAGTTGATTGCTCTGAGCGGTCCATAACAACTGAAGATGACTTAGATGAAAATATCCACTATTTTATCAGTTCAGATCTGAAACAATAAATGTAAGTGCCCTTGCCACAACATTCAAAATCACATGGTTGAATCAACACCTTTCTAAAAACAGTTTCAGTGAGAAATAAACATCAGGAATTTCATGGAGGGAGGATTTACTGCAGGACTGTTGTATTCGACTACTTCAGTTTTAGGTGTACTTGATAAAGTGGCAACAGAATATGTGTCTCCTCACCAATTTACTTATATTATATATTATTATTGCCAAATATGTTACAGAAGATTTCCAATGTAAGTGGTAACTCAGAAAGGGCAAAAGGTCTATTTGGTTGAGCGTGCACATACCTATACAACCATAGAGCACATGGTAAAATATATGTGTATGTGTGTGAGTGAGTGTACTGCAGACTGTTCTCAACCGACCAACACAGCTCTGCACTAGTGAGAAAGAAAGAGATGGAGAGAGAGAGAGAGAGAGAGAGAGAGAGAGAGAGAGAGAGAGAGAGATAGTATGAGCAGTAGAGATGATAAGGGGAGGTGGAGAGAGAAATGGAGAGAATTCACCATGTGAGAGAAAAAGAGTGAGAGAGAGAGAAAATGGGAGAGCACTAATGATCTGACGGTCTGCAGTCTTTTCCCCCCATTTTGTGGAGCTCAGCAAATACTTGTTCTGCTCCTGCTCTCTCTCGCTCTCTCTTGCTGCTGGTGGAGGGACTATCTTGAAAAGGAAAAGAAAGCTAGAGAGAGAAAGAGAGAGACGGGTGGTGGGCGTGAAACACTCTATCATACCCCTCCTGCTCTGCTCTAATTGAGCCAAGTGTTTTAGTAGATTGAAAGACAGTGTGGAGGAAGGGAGTGATGCAGCAGAGAGAGGTGGGGTGGGGTGAGGGGGCACAGATGAGAGCTTTGGTAAAGGAAACTCATTTTCATGCAGGACACTAAAACACATGGTACCCTTGCTCAGTATTTCAATTCTTTTTGAGATATTTTACATACATGTTGACTATTATATTTGGTGTTTTTATCACCTACAATATAAAAAAATGCTGACACATAATAACATTAATAATTTAAGACTCATTTTACAGAATGAGCAGCTTTAAGTCCATTTTAATGTTCACACGTCCTGACTCAGGTTAAATATATATCCATCCATTTTCTGGACCAACTTAAAATGTTCTATGCCCTATTCACAAATCCATCGCTAAGGTTTAAATCCTTCCTAAATTCTCCGTAACTGCTTATTTGAAAGTAGTGATTTAGCAGGTAAATGGATGTGGCCATTATGATGTCATCCATTGGTCTGTGGTCTCCCGTTTTGAAGCCTCTGCATTTTGCCCATTGCTGTCTTGCTTTTTGAGTCAGAAGGGACCAATTGGATGAAAATATGGAGCTGTGGGGGGTACATCAATGACTGAATGACTGTAGTGACACTTTGCAGCCTGTCATTCAATTGGCCCCACCCTTAATTACATTTAACTTTAAGCCTTAATAAAATCTAAACTGGAGAGATATATAAAAATTCATCCCCTATACAGTTGAACGGAGACATTAGACCCACATATGTTTTTGTACCAGGCTGTAAACATGTTTAGGTTAGGTATTTTAACATGGGGTCTATGGGGATTGACTCCCTCTTGGGGCCAGCCTCATGTGGCCACTAGAGGAACTGCAGTTTTTGGCACTTGTGGCTTCAGTTTTTCAGCTCCAGAGGTTGTTGCTTGTTTGCACCATTAAAAATTAAGAAATGTCTCAGCCATAGATCTCAGCCCAAAAACCATTTTCCCCAGTGACCACCATTACAAAACACATGTCTGTAAAACTGTTGACAGAACACCTTGAACTGCAAACAAGGTCAATTATGATTCTTTCTGTTATGAATTTTTAATCCATGGTGGTTTTACACTTGTAAAACTTTTCTCAAGTCAAGAAAAGCGACTTAAAATTCTGTGACGTCATCATAATGCAAGTCAATGAGCTGAGCCGAAAGGGAAATTCTGGGCAGAGCCAGTGGGAGAAACACTACTGTGCATTCTAAGTGGGCCACATACTGCGGAAATAAACCCGGAAGCTATAAACATTTTTTTGGTATATGCACCAGATGAGAAACTCCATTGGAATGAATGCCATCTTGGCATCTGGTATTTAGGTATTAATATTAATCCATAGAAATATCTGACAATGCTTACCAAACTCACGCTATGTTTTGTAATTTGAGTTTTATTGTCTTATTTTTCTAAAATCTAATTTTGAAGAGTATGAAGTTTCCAGGTCCATACCTCTTTAACTCTTCACTCTAAACGGGTCATATACAGTGCTTAATTTATAAAATTAGAAGTAGGGGAACACTTTGGGCCTCTGAGAGAGCAGTGTTCCCCCACTCCCGAGCTGCCTCACTGCGCAACTCCAAATGGAATAGTTGTGACATCTAGTGTTGTCACGGTACCAAAATTGGGACCCACAGTACGATACCAGTGAAAGTATCATGGTTCTGAGTAGTATCACGATACCACAGCAAAAATGAGGCAGATGTGCATTTTGTCATTTATAAAAAGATAAATCACTTTTCTATAATACATCAATGATATTTCAATGGAATAAATTACTTAGTGACTTATTCATACTTCAAAAACAGCATCAATAAGTGATTAACATAGGGGGGATTGAAATAAAATAAATAAAATAAAAATCAACCAGCCACCCTCCTCCCCTGACAAGTAAAGAACAGTCCCTTCATAAGTAAAGAACAGTCCCTGAAGTGCGGTGAGGTTTGTGGACCGTTACTGCCACAAAGAGAGAAATGTGAACAGCTCCTTTATCCTCTGACACGTCACATACCTGTGTGCCGCCACGGCTCGGTTGTCCAGGTACTACTGGGCAGTCATGACGCCAACGAAAGAGGAAATTAGGCTACTGGACCTGGAGTCGGACTTCTCTGTTGCCGGTAAGCCGTTATCTTGCGGCGCGGAGCTGGCGTAGGCTATTTGACCACCGTATTCCTGTCTGTGACCCCCGTTCAACCCAGGATTCGCCTTTCGTTTCTGCTGCTGGTTGAAATCTGTCCTCGCACAGCGTGCTGAATGATTTATTTTGGTTGCACAAAACTATTTTAGTTGCAAATGTGAGTAAAAAGCTCGCACGTAGAGCTCTGAGGAAAACAAATCACTGCTGACAAGTAAAAAGAAATAAATAATAACTTTCACTGCTCAAAGATACATGTCTGGAAAACAAACCACTACAGCAGCATATTGAGCGCCAGGTGGCCAGCGCGCGCCGTTATTGACCAGCGCGCGCCGTTATTGGACAGCGCATGGATACTCACCCTCTTGTGATCGGACTTTGAACTTATCCCACAGTAGTGGTACGTGAGGCACCGTAGTACTATGGTACTCCACCCTGCAACACTAGTGACATCAGCCAATACTGTATGTAGTTTTTAGATGTGAAAAGTTCTAGACCCATGCAAATTAGTTCCGGAACGCACCAGGGCCTTTTCTGAAAAGATCCTGGTATGCGTTCCAGTACTTTCCGGCTCAAATTAAGCACTGGTCATATATTAGCAGGCTAATGTTGGCTTTGTCACCTGGTTGAGTTAGCTACACAACAGTTATACCCAGCAGTTACTGGGTGTAATGTTCAGTAACAACTCATGTCTACGCAAGAACTAGCTCAAGAAGCGCAACCACTGTTAATTTAGTAATGATTAAATGAAAACTCAACCTAATAAATGTCTATGATAGAACAAGGCTTCATTTGAACTTAGAAGTGGCTCTTGCTGTTCAATGTCAGTGTATTCACACTCACATGAAATCATGGTATAACTCAAGTGAAATTTCAGCTCCTTCAACTTGTGCTTTGGAATTTAGTCCTTTTTGCCCCCTCTTGCATTGTAGTTTGCTGCTTTGTAATTTCTTTTCAGACTGGCTGCAGTGTGTGTGTTTATGGTGTCCTGGATGGTTCTGGTAGCCCATGGTTTCTGGTTGTGGGATAATTTGACTGTAGTATTGGGTACCGTTTCTTCAGTTGTTTAACAAATGAAATCCACCACAGACCTGGTGAGTTCACTGATGTCATCGGTAATGTCAGTGCCAGTGTCCTAAAATGTGTTCCACACTTTAACTGGCTCCATCTCTCATGTCACTGGGGGCATGCATTGTAGTTGGTTCACATACCTTGACCTCAAAAAGATGGCTGCATTGTCACTCCTCCCGAACATAGGCAGCGACTCAGCTCCACAGCTGCCTTTGAACAATGAATTGCAGTGATTCAGAGGGTTTATTCCCCTTGTAGTGTAGGACGAGCAGAAATGGGACAGCACCTCACATTCCTACTGTCACACCAGTCTTTATTCATCATTGAATGGCACTGTCCAGGATTAAGCTGAGTTTCGGTGAATTAAAAGTTTTTCAAAAGTTAGTTTTTGATATCTTGTTGGATATGGTCTAGTGTGTGTGTTTGTGTGGAGTTAGAAAGTGAGCTCAACCTTTGCAGCCCACTGCTCATCTCTGCTTCAGGCTAACAGCTCGAACCTATTAGCTGAACACCTGGATCTGTACATTCTAGTGCAAAAATGAAATGATTCACTGACACTTGAATTATTTTTGTTTATTTCCAAGTCCATATATATCATGAACACTTAAACTCTCTGTTAGGTGATTTTCAATATAAAATCAGTGATGTTTCAAGTAGAAAATGAGAAAATGAAATTAATATAACAAAAAATGAGAATGAAAAATGAGAAGAAATGAACTGAACAGGGCGGCACGGTGATGTGGTGGTTAGCACTGTCGCCTCACAGCAAGAGGGTTGCGGGTTCGATCCCGGGTGTGGGAGCCCTTCTGTGCGGAGTTTGCATGCTCTCCCCATGTCAGCGTGGGTTCTCTCCGGGCACTGCAGATTGGGGACTAGGTTAATTGGTAACCTGTCCAGGGTGTACCCTGCCTCTCGCCCGATGTCAGCTGGGATAGGCTCCAGCCCCCCGCGACCCTCAAGAGGATGAAGTGGTTAGAAGATGAATGAATGAATGAATGAACTGAACAGTTAATAATTTGATGTTATCGTGAATCCACTGAACCATTTACATTTCAGCCAACATTTGTATCTGGGGCCCATGTGGGTAGTAAACAGGCTGAAAAATGGGCCATATATGGGACTATTCATGTTTTACATATTGGCCCCATGCCAATTGCCCACATGGGCAGGTTGACCCAAGTGGGCCCCCGATAAGATGCCCATTTTGGGCCCATACCTACTTGGTTCCCAAGTGGTCCTAGTATAACCATGTGGGCCCCACTTAGGTAAAGACATTGATGTGGACAAGTGGCATGGGACCAATATTGAACCCATGGACAATCCCATATAGGGCCCATTTTTCAACCCATTTACTGCCCACATGGGACCCACATACAAATGCTGGCTGTGATTTGCCACTTTTCTCATCATGTCCAGACTAAAACTACAATGACTGACCCATTAATCAATTAGTTGTCCAACAGAAAATCATTGGCAACTATGCTATCCTTACATTTTTCTTGGTCAAATGTGACAGTGCATGAAATATATTTATAGATTGTGTAGTGTATTGGGCTTGGGGAAAGAGTAAATGGCATTTATCCACTGTTATGTAATATGTTCAATATAACTAAACAACTAATGAAATAATTGGCAGATCTGTCTGCAATGGAAGTAATCTTAAATTGCAGATATGGTCCAGAGAGCTATAATTACACTGATGCAGTTCTTTAATTGAGAAATATATAGATTTTGAGATTTCTATTTATTTATTTGTGGCAGATACAGCTTAATATATTAATATCCTCTGACTGAAGTACTTACCTGATTTTCTGTTGTCTTCTGATTTCTTTATATTCTAGGGTGTATGTTGTTCACTATTTGTGTATAAAGTATATGCAACACAATCACCAGAAAAAAGTTGCATGGTATGTTTCTACAAAACACAGGTCCATTACATTTGTAGGCTATGTTATCATATAGTAGATTCATTGAAACTTTACATTTCAATGATGCAGTGGTTAACATTCAGGCAAGTTTAAGTTTAGCCACAAAAACACTTGGCTATGGTTAGGAAAATATCATATTTTGGCTTAAAATACCTGGGGCCATATTCACAAAGCCTCCTAGTACAAGGAGTTACTCGAAATTCTAAAAACAAATCTTAGAATTGTGACATTTTCTTAGAATTTCCCCTTTAAGTCAAGACTAGGTCCTTGTAAAGCTATAGGTTATTCACAGAGCATCTTAGCCCTTAATGGAGCTCCTAAGGTGGCAAAATGTTAGGAGCAGGGAGGAGGAATTTAAGAGGCTTAAGAGTTTCTTAAGCAGAAGAGAAAATAGTGGAAACACAAAGAGGTCAGGGAAATATTCTCCAAACGCTGGTTGTCAGTGAATAAATGCAATACTACAGATTAGATCATGAAGAGAGAATATTTGTAGTTGATGTCATTAGGGCTACGCATACATTCAACCAACAAAATAACGCTGTAACACCAGAAACAAAATGATACACTAAAATCCTAGGAAAACTGGAGACTTGGGTATGTCTCAATCTTCCATCAGCAGAGTAATCACACTAACAATGACAAAACCTTCTCAGTCTCATATTGTGATGCAGTTCATTTGATTTGCACTGGGTGTCCACACCTCGCAGACTCACAAAAGGACAACCAATCACATCTGTTAAGAGACTGCATCATACCTAGCAACAGGGTCAGCCACACCTTCTCACTGAGGTCAAAGTTTCTGTCCCTTCCTTGCTCAGAGTTGCTCTGAGAACATTACTAAATCGTTCCTAAGCTAGGACTCCTTACTAAAAATCTTCAGGCTAAGTTAGGAGCTCACTGGGAGTATTCAATACATCCACATTTGGTGCTTGAAAAGTTGCTGGAAACACAGCAATGACTCATTAAATCACAACTGGTTTTGATGTTTGTTGGTGTCAGTGGTCCGCAGCCTGGCAGGTGTCTCACCAAGGTGACACAACATCTGCCATCTCCTCCACCTCCCAATGGCAAAGTCAGCTCACATACTTTGTCACTGAAGAAATGTTAATATGACAAGTGTGAAATGTGAAAATGTAACATAATCATGGTTTGCAGAAACATACATTACAACATACATACAGCATACAACATTTTCATCTGGCAATTGGACTGTTGCACAACAATGTTCTTTCAACTTAGCATTTGTAACAGTTAACAATTTGTGTTTGTCCCTTTCCTATTCCAACATGACAATGCCTCCTATTACTGCATCTTGCTAACTCGGCCATTCTGGATGTCACTAACTTGGCTTCTTCTCTGGAGCCTTTGTGCTCCACTGTCTCTCAGGTTAACTCGTATTGCAGCGGTGCCTGGATATCGTGACGTGTGTGGTTGTGCTGCTGCCGTGGTCCTGCCAGATGCCTCCTGCTGCTGCTGCTGCCATCATTAGTCATTAGTCATACTTCTACTGTTATTATACACATATGATTATTATCACACATGTATACTGCCAGATACTAATTTATACTTTCAACATATTGTACCACAGTAGCCAGAACTATAACTATAATATTATTACTTTCATTAATGTTGTTGTAAGCTACTGCCATTACCGTCTGTCCTGCATCTCTCTCTGCCTCTGTCTCTCTCTCTTTCTGTCTCATTGTGTCATGTGGATTACTGTTAATTTATTATGCTGATCTGTTCTGTACGACATCTATTGCACATCTGTCCGCCCTGGAAGAGGGATCCCTCCTCAGTTGCTCTTCCTGAGGTTTCTATCGTTTTTTTCCCCCGTTAAAGGGTTTTTGTGGGAGTTTTACCTTATCTGCTGTGAGGGTCCAAAGGACAGAGGGATGTCGTATGCTGTAAAGCCCCGTGAGGCAAATTGTGATTTGTGATATTGGGCTTTATAAATAAAATTGATTGATTGATTGATTGACAATGTTGCTGTGCATAAAGCCTGCTCCATAAGTGAAGGGTTTTCCCACTCTGGTATGAAAGAACTTGAATGAACAGGGCCCTGACCTCAACCTCATCTAACACCCCTGGGATAAACTGGAACATCAACTTTGAGCCAGTGTTGCTTTTGTGACTGAATGGGAGCAAATCCCTGCAGCAGGTTCAACATGTGGAAGAAAGAGTGAAAACAGAAAAGTGGAGGCATAGAGGAGGCTTTGTTCAACTGGTGTGATGTTCAGATGTTCATACTTTAAGTGCTGTTTGAGCATTTGCCCTGAAACAAAGAGCCATTTCTGTCTTTCTCTGCTTCTCAGTTCAGTAAATCTTATTTCTTTGCAGTTCAATCCAAAGATGCAGCAGATTCGTCGGAACCAGAGAACCAAAAGTGCCGAATGTAAATAGATTTGTTCAGTAGCAACGGCAGTTTTGACCTTAATAACATCAAATGATCCAGTAATAAGAATTCAATCAGCTAGTCAATCAGGCGGTCAGTCATTCAACGGGGAAATCTATTGATTCATAAAATCCGCATCCCACACATCTTCTCTCCCTCTCTCTCCCTGCCTCCCTCTGTGTGTCATACGCACACTTTCAGGTACTCACTCTCTCTCTGTCTCTCTCTCTCTCTCTCTCTCTCACACACACACACACACACACACACACACACACACACACACACACACACACAGACTCCTCCTTCCTCTCCTCTCTCCTCCTCCTCTCAGTTGGCCCTGTGACTCCTTGCCGGGACGGTATAACAGTAGCCTACAGAGCGGGGACCGGTCGTTGATGGGGAAGGGCAGCAGCCGCAGCAGCAGTCGGGCGCACCGACCGAAGCATGCTCCAGTGCAACCATGACTTGCTCGGCGTCAGATAGCGAGAAGATCGTGATCAACTGCGGCGGGATCCGACACGAGACCTACCGGAGCACCCTCAAGACTTTGCCGGGGACGCGCTTGTCTTGGCTGACCGAACCCGACGCCTACAGCAACTTCGACTACGACCCAAAGTCCGACGAGTTCTTCTTCGACCGCCACCCGGCCACCTTCGCCTTCATCCTTAACTATTACCGCACCGGCAAGCTCCACTGCCCCAATGATGTATGTGGGCCGCTCTTTGAGGAGGAGCTCGCCTTCTGGGGCATCGATGAGACGGACGTGGAGGCGTGCTGCTGGATGAACTACCGACAGCACCGTGACGCTGAGGAAGCCCTGGACAGCTTCGAAACCCCCGAGCCGGACGCACCCGAGGATGACCCGGCGCTCACCGGCGGGGCGGACGGCGACCTGAAGCGGCTGTGCATGCAGGAGGATGGCCGCAAGGCGACGTGGTGGGAGGTGTGGCAGCCCAACATGTGGGCGCTGTTCGAGGACCCCTACTCCTCCAAATACGCCCGGGTGGGTAGCTGTTCTTTCTTTCTTTCTTTCTTTCTTTCTTTCTTTCTTTCTTTCTTTCCCTTCCTCCGCTCTGCGCTCACATGTCCCGGTTTGGCACACTTCTGGCCACTGCGCATTGTCGCGCGTAAAGTTATTCCCGAATTGTCTTAAAACAATTGGAGGATGTCACATTCACTGCAGTGTTTTTTCCTCTCCTCTTCCCCGCTTATGTACCCCACCGCTGTTCTTTCCTTTTATTCTCTCTCACTGATATGACTGTGTGAAGATTTGGCCACCGCTGATGTCCGTTTGTCAGTGTGCAACCGTCCACCCTTCTCTCCTCCTCTACATCTTTATGCCTCTCTCTCCAGTGTCGGTGTGTGTGTGCCAAAATATGTCTCAAGCAAAATACTTAACATTTTCAACATGATTTAATTAGACCTGACCCTAACTTGGGATCCAGTACTCTCCACTATCAGTCCACATTTGGTGTAAAGTGTGCCTCCATTGATTTGCTCTCTCTCCTTTTGATGAAACAAAACTGAAATCTTGTAAGCAGCAGCCACCTCACACTCCACCAAATAGACTGCTGGGTTTGTGCATGTGCGTATGAGCACACGCACATGAATGCATTACTGTTTTTGTACCTTATGTGTGCTGGCATGTGATGGCGATTGCATTTATACCTGTTCAGGTGTGCCGGTGTTTAAGTATGTGGCTGTGTGTGTTTGGGTAGATGATGGAGCAAACACTATTGCGCTATAACACACTGCTCTTTCTCTTGCATATCACATGTTGTGTTTTACTTTGCTGGTGAACAGACATCATATCAGTCTAACTTTAGCACTGCACTAATGAATCAAATGTTATCAATAGCCTCCTCATATTAGAGCAAATTTTATAGCTGGTTTGAATTTGGCATGAACTACTCTGCACTGCTTTACAGCACAGAGGCAAATTTTTTATGGCTCAGAGTAGAAGAGTGTATGATTCTCTCAGCACACAGAACATGTCGCAGTATTCTGATGGCAACATGAGGAAAGGTTTTTTGAGGAATGAAGCAATACCATTAAGTGTGCAGGTCTTGTCTTTGAACAAACGTAGCAGTAAGGTTCATTCTGCCGGTGACAAATTAAGTCACCTATAAATACCAGACATATTATACTGTTCACGTAGCAAAAGAGATCAAGATGTAACGGTCAGAGTGGTGGATTGGCATGCAGCGCATACAACTTTCATGCGATAGGCTGGAGTTTGTGTCCAGTGGCAATCCATCAATTAAAGCATATGTACACCCTTGCCCTCTGCCTGGCTTCTCCTAAAATAGTTAAAACATACTTGCAGAGAGTGGGTGTTGGTGCAGAGTTGTGCATTTGTCGCAGGGGGTCAGGGTGGCAGTCAAGCCACCTGAAGAAAATGGTGGTGTGCTTCTGCAAGCCACAGATACGTTACATTTGCACATTTCGTACGTATCATATCAGCATTTGTAAAATTATGTAGTATAAGAGGTGATTATCATTGGGAAGTGAATGGGATAACATGTCACCAAGGTGAGACGGCTGCCAAGCTGCAGACCACTGTTTGAGACCAACAGATTTAGCGAGTAAATGCTCTGTTTCCAGCAGCTTTCTACTTACCAAACATGGTTGGTTTTTAGGGCCCCAATGCTGTTTTTCCAGCTGGGATAGTGCCACAAAAAGTTGTTGGTTTTTTACCAAGATGTTGCTGCTTTTCTAGTGGGGAACATGCCCCTGAAACTGGCTATTTTAAGTAGCGATGCATGATAATATCAGCACATCATTGGTATCGGCAGATATTGGCTTTAAAAGGAACTATTTATCTGTATATTGGATATCAGCAAAAAGTCCAGTATCTTGCATCCCTAATTTTAACCCAAAACTACCACTAAAAACAAATGGTTTAGGTGGTGCCAGTTTGAATGTCAGGCCAAATACACACTTCAATGATTGTGTGTTGATGGGAGATTTCTATGATATTTAGATTTACCTTCTGCTTTTATATTTCCAATCAGTTAGTGATGATCGGTTAGTGATTCTGCTTTCTCATTTTTTTCTGTCAGTCATGTTCTTTTCATTTTTTTATATTGCTTTATTTCTCTCATTTTTACCTGTAACTCAAGTTTTCTCTGTTTTCCCATTCCCCGCCTCATTTTCATTCCTTTTCTCAACTTGTGCGGTCAGTGCTCATTCTCTCACCTGTGTCTCCCTCTGCCTTCCGCAACCTAATCGTCTCTATAAATCCATGGCCACTGGCAGAGCCAGAGGCCAGTGCTGACCGGGATCATTGTGAGCTGAGGTGTTTTCTGTGGACTCTGCTATATGCACAGAGACAGCATATTGACTCAGTTGCTCTCCGTGACTAAGGAGGGAGCCACACAAATAAAGACAAACACTACACGCACAGACACAACCATACAATGTCTAAAGCACCATTCGTCCACTGGGGTTCCATAGGCAAGTTGTAGCCTGAGCAGAGATTTCATGGGAAACTTTAGAAAAAAAAACAAAAAAACCCCCAAAACCTAAAAATGTAATACTCCAAATTCCATACAATTATAAGAACATGCAGTCCGGAGAAGCATGTTCCAGCACATTATTCTGCGATACTATGTCTAAATTGGATGACTCTGCACTTCACCATTTATGTCTAATGCTAATGTTCAGTGTCAGTGCGACAGTTCAGTGCAGTGTGCCCTACATGTAGCAAGATGGAAATTAAGCATGTGGATAAGTGTGTAGCATGTTTGACTTTTGTGCATGGGGACAAGGTTTGCAGAAAAAAATCCTGCTATTTGCGTTGGCATTTTTTGAAACCATGATCTTCCCCTGACCTCGATCTTAACACCGTTTCCATGCACAGGTATTGTAGAGAGCAGGAATGTTAAAATGTTAGGATGCATAATAAAAAACTGGCATTTAACATATAACAGGGTTTTGTCCAAAATCAACATTCTTGCCTGGTATTAAGGTTGTCTAGCCTTAAGATAAACCAAAAATGTGACTGAAATACAGCTGTAGTCGTTCCAGTAGACGCAGCTACTGTACACCAGATGTTTGCTGCCTTGTGGCTCTTTCATGTCTCTGCTACAGTTCCAAGGGGCACTGTGCAGCGTTTGTGAAGTAGTTCAAGCTGCCTGAACTTTCAGCATTTTGTTTCCTTTTGTAGGAGTTTAAAAATGTCTCTTACCAAAAAATATCTCTCTCCACAGTGCTTTACATTTCCAAGAACTAATAAGCTACCTCTGTAAACACAAACCCAGTTTCCCAGGTTTGGCAAACCAGGAATACGTTACATCTGCACATTTCATACATATCATATTAATGTTTCTAAAGTGACATGGTGTATGAGCTGAGCTTGTCGTCGAAAGGTGGAGGAGATGGATGACATGACACCTCGGTGAGATGCCTGCCAAGATACAGAATACTTAAGGCCGTCGTTTTGAGACCAACAAACAGCAAAACCAGTTTGGGTTTAGAGAGTCGTCGCTGTGTTTACAGTGGCTTTTTAGGAGCCAAACGGAGGTGTTTTGTTTGTAGTGAACTATTGCTGCTTTTCCAGCGGGACAGTGGTACAATAAGCAGTTGTTTTTCACTGAGACATCCCTGCATTTCCAGCGGGTATCATGGCATGAGAAGCGTTGTTTCTCCAGAGACATCACTGCATTTCCTGTCAAGATAGTGGCATGAAAAGCAGTTGATTTTTACTGAGACATCCCTGCATTTCCAGTGAGACAGTGGCACAAAAAATGTTTTATTATCATCCCATCTACCATCCCTGAGTTTCTTGCAGGGATGGTAGTGTGATATGCAGTTTTTTTTTTTTTTCAGTTTTTTTACTGAGTCATCGCTGGTTTTACAGCAAAGACTGTGCCCCCAAAACAGATACTTTGAGGAAAAATCAAGATCTTTTCCAACCATAACCAGTGGTTTTTTTTTGCCTAAAACTAAGCCCACGTCAACCACAGCATTGTATAAATGCAATGTTTCAACGTATTAGCAACAAAATGCAAATTAAACAAATCTGTGGATTGCAGATACTTAGAATGCCAATTTTTTTTCTGGTGATCAGGTTGTAAAAACAGCTTATAGTTATTGGAGAACATAGTTTGCAGGGAATAGTGCGTGTTTCTCTCTGAATGCCTCCAGTCTTGCACAGCAAAAGTGAAGCCCCACAACTGATGCTGTATTGACTCAGATATTTGCAGCAGGCTTAATTGCCATTACTTTGCACATGTACTTTTCATGTATAGTTCCAGATATGCTGCTCAGGGTTGCCGTAGTTGCCAGTAGGTCTGCGAGGCAAATCAGCTAATCCCAAGGGACCCTTACCCAAAAAATTTTGAGAATGACAAGTTTCTACTGAAATAAGAGAAAGGGACAGTCTAACACTGAGCTTGAATGGAGTGTGAATCTAGAGCATTTAGGACTCTTTGCTGTAGACAGATGTTTTGACTAAAGAATTTCGCCTTGTGCTGCTTTCTTATGCTCAAAGCTGGACAAATTGAAAAATTAAACGGCAGCCAAACAAGCGATCGAAGAACCAAATGGGGGGTGACAGTAAAAAAGGACAAACTGAACACTGGGGTGGTGTCATGGTAGGGGGGTTGGAGGAGCATCGGTATGACAGCTGAGGTGACTTTGAAAATGTTGCAGTCAATAGTTTCGGTGCCAGCACAGTGACATAAAGATAGGTTAGAAGGGGTGGAGGGGGGCAGCCAGTGCAGCAGCAACAGCGGCAGCAGCAGCAGTAGCAGCAGCAGCAGCTCTCAGGTAGGCTTAGGTCAGATGGTCTGCTCAGTTTTAGCTGATTAGCTCAGTGGAAAACAAGAAGGGTGAAGCTCCACATCCCTGCCAATGTCTCAACCAAAGTAGAATGCTGGATCCTCAAAAAAAGCTATGGAAAATGAACAACTAGATTACTTGTTTAATTCATGCATTTGTTCATTAAGAATATGCAACATCCTAGCACTGTTTTCCATCTCTTTTTCATCTTTCTTTTTCCTTCTGTCTTCCTCCTTACAGTCTTTACAGCCCTCCTTTTGTCCCCGTCACCACTCACAGCTCTTGCTGCTTTATTACCACGATTTCAGAGCTGAGTGCTGGATTGCTTATTATCGCTATTCAGCCCCCCCCCCCCCCCCCGTCCTCTCCCTCCATCCATCCATCCCTCCCTCCTCTACCCCCTCCCTTCCTCTCTTGTTCTCTCTTGCTCTCTGCTTGTGCTATAGCGTAACACTGCAGTCCCCGTAGTAGCTGACTGCGCTCTAGTCTGCTGCAGAGAAGGAGGGAGAGAGACTCGAAAAGAGGGAGGGGAGTGACAGGGTGGGAGGTGTTTTTGGTGAGGGGAGGGGGAGGAGGGGTGAATTCAGAGTAAGATGCAGTAGAGGAAGAAGAAGAACAGGATGGGGGTCACTTTCTGCACCCCCTCGATTTCATTCCTGCTGCCCCTCTTTTTTCTTTTCTGCTGAGCTCGGCAGACTGGGACGCTCAGATCCGTTTATCGATCAGGCTGTACGTCTCAGCTCGCCTCATTCAGGTGGATGTCTCAGCTGAATGGTGTTCCTTTGTAAGCAAAACCTTCCCACACACATTCCTTCTCTCTTTCTCTCTCCATTCCTTCTCACAGCGAGTGGTGATGGCAATTCCCAGTCCCTCAAGGGGAGAAACAGATACCAACACACACGCACACTTACACACATTTATTGTACTGTCATACGCAGTCAATTGTGGCACTGTTAATATCCTTCTGACCTCGTTCTCAGGGGCTAGGTTGCATCGTTACCATCATTATAATAATGTAACTTTTAAGGTCCTGCAAATTATGTACACTATTTGCTCAGCATCAAAGGCAGACTGGTGGCTGACAGCTGGTAAAGACAGTGGAGTACTTAGGAGCTAAAGAGACAGATGTTCCCTCAGTACCTGGTGGAGACCAGACCAGAGCTGGGAAGTACCTATTGATGTATAATAATACCTAAATACTGGATCCCAAGATGGCACATATTCATTCTGATGTAGCTGCTCACCTGGTGTATACGCTCCAAAAATTTTCTAGCTTCCAGGTTTACTTCTAAGGTCTGAAGCTCACTGAATATGTGCAGAAACGTGTCTCCCACTAGCTCCATCCCCATATTCCTGTTTGGCTCACTCATAGACCTTACATTGTGACAACATCATGGATTATTAAATTTCTTGTCTCTGCTCCAGGTAACATTTACAAATATGAAACCTCCATGGATCAACAATCCATGATAAGCATAACTGACCTTGTTTGCAGTTTAAGATGTCCTGTCAACAATTTTCCAAATATCTCTTTTATAATGGTGGTCTATGGGAAAAATGCTTTTTGGGCTGCAGGGGATTTTTTGCTGCAATACTGCAAGTGGCCACTAGTTCCTGAGGGACTGGAATTCCCTGGAGGCTGTTTCTCAGCTAATTTAAAAAATAGAACCTATACTAGGGATGTTAACGATTAACCATTAATTAATTACCCACTAAGAATGCTGCTACGCATGTTGATTTTTAAGTTCATTTTGCTACTCTTCAGTATACTGCGCTGCACACCACCCACTTCTGGTGGGAGCTATCTTATGGTGCTGCTCATTTAGTGATTACCAATAGTAAGGCTGTCTTGACCCAACAGCTTTGCTGTGGAAACATGGTGGCCAGTCTCCCATCTCCCCAAAGGTCATCCCGGTGAGTAAGCGACTAAATTTTCAGACAGAAGCATTTTAGCATCTTAACAGCTGGAGAGAGCTTTTTGTAATTGTTTTTACTGAGAATTAGGCTTTTTGCTTGCTGTTTTTGAGTTGCAACATGCCTAGTGTTTCTGCACACTAGGCGTCTGGTGTTTTTGCCGGAGCACTCTGAACTCCTCTAGTTGAAAAAACTTCAGCTCATAGTGAAAAGGAGCCACACATCCTCTGCACTTTTTTTTCCCATTGTCCAATGAGATGATTTGAGAGGTGGGCCTTCTGTGATGGTTATGACACCAACTATACAGTTGGTAAACTATGGAGGACAAACTAGTGGTATCAGTGGCTGGATACTCCCCGTGATGCACCTTATTTTTTAGGCTCTCATGTACCCACACAGATCTCCGTTTCTCTGTGCCCAACAAACTATTTGTTGACAGCCTCTCACCCTCAACCAGAGGTAGAGCAAGTACCCTCTGCCTATCCATTTTAAGAACTAGCTACTAGCTACTGTGAAATAAATAAAAAAACAAATAAATAAATAAATGGTAGATTGATCACACAGAAAGGGTAGGGTAAGGAGGTGATGGGGTGGTTGCCTGACAACAATAAAAAGTCACAGCAAGCGTTTTTGTTTTTTTTTTTTACAAGTGGCATCCAAAAGAAAAAGAAAGAAAAAGCAGCGTGGTGTACCTCGCTTTTTGCAACCTGCAAAATGATTTCTGTTTGATCAGGGCCTTAGCATTGTAAACTGTTTGCACAGTTAGCAGTGTCAGCTTAGGTAGTGGTGCTAATAGAGCTAACAAACCCAAAGGGGTTTTTTGGCTTGAAATTGGGCCACACTCACCAGGGCGACTTTGTAGGAGACCAGCGAGTGGCCACCATCTTTTCGCAGCAATCATTCTGCCAGCTGTGTTACTGCCAGCTCCAGCTGCCAGCTAACCAGTGGAGACCAGAAGGTGGACTGTAGGCACCGTGTTTCCGCATGTTAGCATGGCTAGTCATCTGTCTTTCAGCAAAGCCAACAGAAGATAGCGTAAAAGGCGCCATTTTTACATCATAAAACATTGAAAATTTCACCACCTCTAAATGGATAGCACTTTGAAATGCAGTGCTAAGGCTCACTGAGTCAATTGAGTGCTGGACTAGAAGGGAAAGGCGTCTTGTACTTTTTTTTTCTTCTTAAAAATAAACCAGTTAGTCAATGGTTAATGGGTGTCGGGCTATTGAAAGCAAAATTAACTCAAACTAACATCCGTAATGAAGGCTATATTATTTTTGGAAAATAAACAGACAGGATTACAAAATGGTATAATGTTGATCTTTAGTAAATGAAGTGTCAAAGTAACCAGTGAGTTACAACTACCATAAGCTGATTTTACAGCAGTGTTGGGCAAGTTACTCCCAAAATGTAATAAATTACATATTACTAGTTACCTTTATTTAAAAGTAATATGTTACATTACAATATTACTCTCTACAGTACTAAGTTACTTATTACACTACTTTTGTGTTACTTTGACCAAAATGACATCAGAAGAACTAATGTTGATTTTAAACGGATGAAGGTCATGTTGTTTCACAGCAGGTAATCAATACACAGAAGCTCCAGTTTATTACAGTTCATGTCAAATCCAGTGCTGCACAGGTCTGACCCACTGATGCATTCGGTTATCACATTGTATTAAATTTCCCTGCTTATTAATAATAGTGTGATGATATAGAACAATTAAAGTCTAGACCTTTAAGTACATGAATAGCCTTGGACACAGCAGGGGGCAGGTAGAGGATTAAAGTCTGATAATTATGAGATATAGATAAATATTTGAGGGCCTATGATATGAAATACAATAAACAAATATTGAGGTTAGTATAACAAACAGAATGGTGTGTGAGTAAATCACTATGACTAGCGCAAATTATGCGCTGGAGCAGGAGGACCCTTCTGCCGGTCCCCGGTGTGCCAGTCAACCACAGCAGAACTGGAGATAGTTGTGTGTAAGGGCAGGACTGTGTGCGGCGTTGCTCTGCAGTTGTAGGGCATGTGAATTGCAACACATCCAACACATACTAACATCACCCAGATGTGCCAATCACCAGGATGAGGAAAAAAACAAACCAGAGGCCAGCTCCTTATCCCTGCTGCTTTCAGGTAGCCTTAGGACACAAAAAAAAAAAAACAAAAACAGGATACGGTGTAGATGTAGGTATGGAAACACACTGAACATGATAATGCACACGATCAAAGGCACCCTTCTATAAGGTAGCATCCTATAATGAATGAAATGACAACACAATATTCTGTGGGGGATGTTTTTTCTGGTGGCGCACTGGTGGTGTGAATCATTTTGGAAGAATGAAAAATGAAAACAATAAACTCAACTCAACTTAACTCAACTTTATTTACGTAGCACCTTTCATACAAACATGCAGCCCAAAGTGCTTCACATGGCAAAACTGGGATGACACAGGCCCCATTATAATGTCCATAGGTAGTGAATTCCACAGTTTAGGGGCGTACAAACGGAAAGCGCTCTCACCAGTACTTTAATGGGACACATAAGGAACATTTAAAAGTAAAGTAGTGGAGGCCAAAGTGATCTGGCTGAAACATAAAATGATAGAAAATCTCTGATGTATGGCGGGGCAAGGTCATTTAAAGCTTTATAAATAAGTAAAACAACTTTAAAATCAATTCTAAAAGATACTGGTAGCCAGTGTAGTGTCTTCAGCAGTGGGGTAATGTGATCCATATTCCATGTGTTAGTTTACACTCTGGCTGCAGTGTTCTGGACTAGCTGTAGTTTTGTTATTGACTTTTTGGGTAGTCCAGTGAAAAGGGAATTGCAATAGTCTAAATGGCTGGTAATAATAGCATGAGTGAGAATTCAGCATCTTTTTTGTTTAAAAAAGGTCTGACCTGAGCAATTTTCCAAAGATGAAAAAAGGATGTTTTGAAGACCCACTCAAATGAGAATTAAAATTTAAATTGGGGTCTAAAATCAATCCCAAGTTAGTAATATTAGTTTTAATGTGCTTGCTAAGGCCACCAAACATTGAGTGCAGCTTTCCTCTTGCTGCTTTTGGTCCAATTAAAATAATTTAATTTTTTTCTTAATTTAGCTTTTTTTTTTTTTTTTTACCCATCCATACATTAATGTCAGTGAGACAGGCAATGAGAGCATCCAGTGCATTAGGGGCGTTTGGTGCAACAGAGATGTATAATTGTGTGTCAACAGCCTAAAAATAGTAATTAATGTGGTGATGGCTAATAATGTTTCCAAGTGGAAGCATATATAACTAAAACAAAGTTGGTCCAAGAATGCTTCCTTGAGGATTACCAAGCTGTGAGTTTCTAATACATGATTACTTAGGCTGCCTAAACCAAGCTAAAACAGTGTGAGAGAGACCAACCCATTTTTTAAGTCTGCCTATTAAAATACAGTGGTCAACATTATCAAATGCTGCACTTAAATCCAACAGAAGAATAGCCACATTGTTTGTGTCCACAGTAATTCTCAGATCGTTTGCAACTCTGTGAGCAGTCTCTGTGCTGTGGTTTGCTCCATAAACAAACCTCTGATAAAAGCTATTTTCTCTTTAAAAATTTTTTATTGCATTTTAGATTCGATTAATTGCTTATTGTTTAGATTAAGAGCTGGTGATGGATTGAGAAGACTGAATTGTGGAGAAATGCACCTTGTGACTATTTTGGTTGTCTGAAATAATCTTTGAGAAATAGGCTTGTCTGACTTTCGGGACTGCATTATTGTGAATTGAAATTTGATATTTAAAACAGTCAAAGTGAACATGTAGTTTGGTTTTCGTCCATCGCCTCTCTGCTTTTCTATAGTTTCTTTTAAGATGATGAATTGCAGCCATTTTCCAAGGTGGTTTGCAGATTAAATGCCTGTTTTAAGTTTGCGGAGGAGCAACTGTATCTAGCGAGAGTCTTAATTTATCATTAAAATCATCAGCAAGGTCATCAACTGTGCAATTAGTGGATGAAGGAAAGGTGTTCACCAGATCTATAAATCGGTTAATGAGTGCATTGTTGATGTTACACTTCACAACAACAGTCTGTGGACAGTCTTTTAATGTAAACTGAGTGGTGTTAAAGAAAACACAGAAGTGATCAGAAACAGGGACTTTGTCAATGGATGAAATGTTCCCATCAGTATTCTTAGTAATAACTAAATCTATGTGTATGTAATGTATTTCCATTAATATGTGTGACACTCTGCACATGCTAAACAAGATTACACTAGACTAGAAACAGATCTAAGAAATCCAAAGCCCTTACATTGGTGTTGTTGTTAACATGAAAATTAAAATCACCAAGTAAAATAATCTTATCATGACCGGTAAGAGCAAAGGACAAAAAATCATAAAACTCAGACAAAAATGCTTTGATGACCATTGCCAAGTATTCACATGTTAAAAAGATTCCAATAAAACAGAGTGCGGGTAAAACTGCCAGAGAAAATAGGAGCAATCCCACCCCCTCTTTTATTTTGTCTCCTGGAGTGTAGAAAGGTAAAGTTAGGAAGAGAGGACTCTCACAAAGTAGAAGCAGCAGTTGATGTAAGCCAAGCCTCAATTAGACATAAAAAGCTAAGACCACGTTCAGAAATAAAATCATTGATGTAAAATGTCTTGCCAGAGAGAGATCTAATATTTACAAGTGCTGACTTTATCTGTGTCAGGCAGATCTCCACCAGGTTGCATGCATTTCTACCATAATGACTGTGAGGGGCAGTCTTGGGACAGATCACTTGATAAACACTACAGGGGCATGGATGCAGGTCAGTAATTCTGACGGGGATGTTCATTGGTAAAATAGAACGAGCAGAGGTGGAGACTTGAGGGATAGTAATAGAAGATACTAAAAGAAGTAAACAGTTTATTTCGGGTGGTAACACGTTACGTGACAATGTAAATCGAATGATATTATCTGAAATCCTGTTGGTAATGCGTTAAATTACTTTGTTATGCTAAAAAGTAATAGATTACTGTTACTTTTACTAACATGTTACTTTTGCCTATTCAGTGGTAACACTAGGTGTTGCAATCAAGGGTGCTAGCAAGCAAGCAGTGAAGTTGAAATAGTATGCTCAAAGTAATCGATTAATCGATAAACCTATGTTTGGTGGCAAAAGAGGCACTGGAAACACAATAACTACTTTACATTATGCATTATATTAAAAATATCAAATGATATACAGTTTTAGTTGTTGTCGAACTGGTGTATTGACATATTTGAATGTATTTTAATGCTGTTCAATACAATAGAAAAACACTGAACCTTGCTTCTGACCCCTTAGCCTCTGCCCTCTCTCTTTATACTCATCCCTCTCTCATTCAGCTCCTTGCCTTTGACTCCTCAGCCCCCACCCCACCTGCCCCTGTTAAACTGTATATTTTTTTTCACTGAGCATTTTCTACAAAAATAACAGAAAAATGTCAAAATACTGTTTCTGCTACACAAACTGCATTTTACATTCTAGCATAGATTAAGTTATTCACAGCCAAACAAAACACCAGCAGTAGGTTTATTCCTGCTTTTAGTCTAAGCTTGGCCAACCGTTCCCTGACTCCAGCTCTGTGCATAACACACAGGCCTAAGATTGACATATCTGCAGCTTATTCTTCAAAAAAACATAGGGCAAAGCAAGGTCTATTTGCATAAATATTGAACTATTCCTTTAAGAGCTAAGGTGACAGGTGGTCAGTGGGTGGAAACTGGCCCCGCTTATCAACTGATTCACCCAAAAACAATGACTTAGCCAGTTTTATTTATGGAGCAGGTGCTTCCGACCTTCAGTATGGAGCACAATGCTAGATGGTAACTTCACTGCGAGATCTCACTACCTGCAGCAAAACAATGTCAACCAGATGATGATAATAAATCACACACACTTGAGTCATTTTCAAAATCTTCCTATCTTTCTCTCTCCTGATATTTTTCCACGTCTTTCCTCCTGTTTTTAAAACCTTTAGCCCTGCTTTCTCTCCCCCTCCCTCTCCAGTGCTATAGGCAATATATCCACCAGGGTCCCCCTTCCCCCTCTGTGCTTTTCAGGATAATGCTGCGACAGAGCTTTCTTTCTCTGTGTGTTGCCCATTGCAGGAGAAAGAGGCTGAGAGAGAGAAAGAAGTGTGAATGTAAGAGGCTGCAGAGAGGGAGAGAGGGACATCATACTGTTTTTGATGACATGTCAAGAAATAAAGCGTTTAACCTCTGAGTGATCTCCACTGTCCTCCTGCCTTGTGGGGGGTCAGTCACACACACACACACACACACACACACACACACACACACACACACACACAGGCTAAACACAGATACACACTTGTGCAAAAGCAGCTAATTGAGCATAGAAATTAGCATGCTCAGTAAGCCCCTAGCCTCGAAATATACAGAGCACTCACACATGCAGCAGATTACTGCAGAATGATCTGCTGGGATGTGCTGTGCGTCCTGTGTGTGTGTGTGTGTGTGTGTGTGTGTGTGTGTGTGTGTGTGTGAGGGAGCGAGGGAGCGAGGGAGGAAGGGAGTGAGTTGAGAAATGCAGCTGATCTTCTACCTTACTGCCTTGGTTTGAACACCCTTACCTCCCTACCGTTTTGTTGCGTGTTTACACTCTGAAGATTACACAGGGCTTCAGTAAACCACAAGGAGCTGTTCAGATTGCAACGACAAAGCCTTCTGAAAGCAGTTTCAAAAATTTACTGAGGACAGTATTTACAAACCAACCCAGTTGCCAGGAGAAAATGTTGGCATTTTACATTTCTGCAAACCACAAATATACTACATTTGCATGTTTTATACGTTTTGTATTAGCGTTTCTAAAGTGACATAGTGTATGAGCTGACTTTGTCATCAGGAGGTGGAGGGGATGGTGAATGGCATCACACTGAGACGAGACACTTGCCAAGTTGCAGACCACTGATGGAGACCAACAAACAACAAAACTACTTGTGGTTTAGCAAGACTTTGCTGTGTTTCCAGCAGCTTTTTAGGCATGAATAGTACTAGTTTTTTAGCGAGATATTGCTGCTTTCCTGCTGGGACAGTGCCACAAAAAGCATTTAATTTATGGAGTCATTGCTATTTCTTTCTTCCAGCAAAGTGGCATAAAAAGCAGTTGGTCTTAAAGGGAAATTTCGGTTTATTTCAACCTGTCTCCTATCGTCCCAAATTTGTTTCAAGTGACTAGTGACATAAAAATAATACTTTGCATGTTAGCCGTTAGTCTAGATACAGCCGGGGTGCACCTAGTAGTGTCAGACCTGTTAAAACGTAAGTGAACGAGCATACTTCAAGTGCAAAGTTAGTCCACTAAACAAGCTTTTTCTCCACAAAGACCGCCTCATATCGTTAGGATAAATGTCAGAGAACATTTGGGAAAAGACATGTAAACGTGTTGTCTTACCGGTGTGCTGCCATGTTTGTTTACCATCTAGCTCTGCTTTCCAAAGCACGGCCGAAATATCGTGAGAACAAGCAGTGATCTCATACCGTGCCTGAAATCACGCGAGCTCTAGATAAAGCCCAGCTGGATACTACTCCAGGTGGAGGTGTCTCATCCAGACCTTGAAAATAAGGCTGCAACCGGTCCCATTCCTTGCAACAGAGGCATTCCTCTTCTGTGGGCACTGGGGCACAGCATTCACAGGTACACCACCAATCTCCAGAGCTACGCAGCCTTGCAGCAGCCATTCCTCCGCTTTCGTCCTCTGGCTGTTGCGCCTCTCTCTCTCTCCTCCTCTGTTCTTCAATTTCACGAAGCTCTTCATCAGTGTATTCTGGCTCAGATAAATAAGGGCGGCCATCAAACTCTGCAAAATCAAATTCCTTTATAAATCTTTCATAAAATAAATGAATGAACTTTTCAGGCTACTGTCTGGTTCTGCCTTCCAGCTGTTGCTGCTTGTTCTCGTGAGATTTCAGGCACGATATGAAATCACTACTTGTTCTCGTGATATTTCGGCCGCGCTTTGGAAAGCAGAGCTAAATGGTAAACAACAAACATGGCACCACACCGGTAAGATAAGACAACACGTTTACATGTCATTTTCAATATGTTCTCTGACATTTATCCTAACGATATGAGGCGGTCTTTGTGGGAAAAAAAGCTTGTTTAGTGGACTAACTTTGCACTTGAAGTATGCCCATTCACTTAAGTTTTAACAGGTCTGACGCTACTATGCGCCCTGGCTGTATCTAGGCTAACGGCTAACATGCTAACTATTATTTTTATGTCACTAGTCACTTGAAACAAATTTAGGACGATAGGAGACAGGTTGAAATAAACCGAAATTTCCCTTTAACTGTGACAATTTTTCTATTGTGATAATGGCAGGAAAAGTAGTTGTTATTTTTACAGACACATCACTGCGTTTCCTGCTGGGATAATGCCACAAAAACAGTTTGATTTTTCGAAGACACTGGTGCTTTTTCTTCCAAATTAGTGGCAAGAAAGGTGATTGCCAAAACATAATCCTTTCCCAACCATAAACAAGTGTTTTTTGTGCTAACCTCACCACACGTTAACCAAAGCATTGTTGAAATATATATGTATCATATAGTAACATTTTTAATGATATGAAAAATATATATTGTGTTACTCTCAGTGTTTTGACTTGTTGACATTTTGACACCATGCTGCTACCCACAGTAACAACAACGTATGGCTGAAAGCGAAATTATTACTTACTCTGCGGTGGTTCCAAAAAAGTAGCACCTTTAGTAGTATGGAATAAACTGTGGCGTCCTGAATGTTTTATGAACAGCCCTGGACTTCTCAGACTCTTTTAGCAACTTACCTCTCAGAGGTAACTCATTCAGCGGCTCCTCTGGCAGCAGCACAGGGCGTCTGCCTCTCTTCTCATGCGTTTTGCGACCATTTTTGGAGTCAGAGCAAGTTTTTTTTTTTTTCATGTTGTGAAAGAGTGAGCAAGTCTGCCAGTGTAGGCTAATGTGTATGAGAGGAGAAAAGTCAGACAGTGAGTGATGTTAACTGCGAGGATCACATAATCCACACTCATCAGCAGGCTTGTTCGAGATGAACTGCGCCTCCCCTGGAAAGTGGATGAGAGCAGTTGTACTTATTGTGACGTATTTATTGTTATCACGTCTGAGGGCAGAGATTGCAAGTGGCTGATAAGCGGTCCTTGAGACTGTTTTACTCGTTGCTGTGGAAACGTTCAACTATCGCTGCTGTCATTTCCACATGTATGTCATGTAAGCTGATGAACAGTGCTTACTCATCTGTTCCTACAGATAACAAGATATAAATCCCATGTATAGCTTTTTTGTGACTAAACAAAAATGTATTAATACATCCCTATATAACAGGCCACAGCATGAAACAAAAAACAGAAATGTTTGTGAATAAGGACAGGACTATTACTCAATAAATTCAGTATTACTGACATAAGAAGACATTCTTTTGTTGATTGGCCAATTTATTTTTAGCCTGTTTCACTGAGCAGTCTGATAGACTGCAATAATAAAATGCATTTTCAGTCCCTCTACAGCCTATACTTATACATATTTCTGTATCATGATGTGGTTAAATATTATTTCTGGCCCACATGATTCAAATAACATTTTAATTGACCTAACTATCAATTTCTATTTTACACACACATTCATTTTTTTCGGCAGTTCAAAAACCCACAACGTCATGTCTGTATTGCAATGAATTGTGGGTTACTAAATCAGTGAAGTCTGCTGAAGTCTGCACCCCAAGCAGACTCACTGGAAGTCTGTAGAAAATCCACTTGAGGCCCCTTACGGACTGGTTGAATTGTGGATTTGGAGCCCTAAGCACTCCCAGACTTCCCGGGACCGTGCCCTCAAAGTCTGTGGATCTGCAATTGTGGTGAACGGGCTGAATGCAAATGAATCCAAACTCATATATCAGTTTGTTCTCGGTCTCCAGTTGTTTTAATTATGATAGATTCATTTATTAAAATGCTTTACAGGCTTTCTGAAATTTATGTTCATGGTTCAACCTCCATTTTACATGAATTATCATGTAAATCAGCCCCTAAATGTTCTGCTTGTGCTCCTAAAATTTTTCAGTTAGGGGCTACAGTGCTCCCACTAAAAAAATTTAGTCTGGAGCCCTGTCTTGACATGTGCACACAGGAGTCAGTGTCGTCAAGTGATTTTGTCATAAACCTTTGGTAAAGTAAACAACGTGCTGATCGCAACAACAACAACAAAAAACTACATATCTGTGAATGTTCACTAGTTATGGTAGCATTAAAGCCTGTCACAGGTTACAGCGTGATGATTAGAAGAGAAATTACAGAGCTTAAAGGTCCAGGTAGATTTAATTTTGTTGATTTGTAGATTTAATTTTGTTTTTTAATTTTTCTGGGGCCACAGGCTGGGTTTGAACATGGGCCGCTGTGGCAACAGCCTTGTACATGGGGTGCCTGCTTTATTCACTAAGCCACCGACGCCCCAGAAGGACTTTTAATTTGTAAAATGTTGACAAAATGTTAAAATGTTCACATTTACATATTGTTTTCAGTCTGATCATGTTGTTAAACAGTGACTTTGGTAAAAATATATATTATTTTATAAAACTTTTGTATCCCCTGATTTCATGTCAACCCTGTTACCCTAAAAGGTGAAGAGAGAGGAGGAGCGCACACCAGGCTTGGAGAGGTGCTGACCATTGACGAAAAAATACAAATTTGAAAAAAGATGTTGGGCGCACACTCCAAGACTCGATGCAAAAATATTTTCTTTTATTCAAGTACCAACATTTCAACTAGACTGTCTTCATCAGGGTGTTACCCTAACCCTAAAAACCTTTGCAAAATAATAGTACATGCCAGATTTGACATGATTTACAGGAAGTTGCATCATCTCTTAACTTGGAAACTTACAGCTTATTGACAAGTAAGTTTCTCTCATCTCTGATATACTATTTTTGATGTTTCATTAAGGTTTGACCAGGGCCGAGCCTTAAGCTAGCTTTTGTTTTAACTAGCAATAAGCAAATTAGCTTGAAATGATCAACCCTGATATTGTCAACCCTGTTAACTTCCCAGAGGAACAGGATTTGATATGTGAGTAACAGGAATGACATAGATCAGTGTTTACACTAGTTTTGCTGTCTTTAAAGGTTTCTCTTATAAAATTGAAACATTATGTGAGCATTATTCAGCTAATATCCATACTATGATGAAACTGGTTACTTCTTTTCCTGTGAAAATGAGGCCTTTGATATGTTTGTATGGTCTGGCTGTTCTAAGTCATGTTTAACTGCTACAAAAACCTTTTCACTATTGATTACTGTGTTAAATGAATGAAATTCTGTTAAATCCTCCCGAAATAATGGGCTCTAGTTTCCCGGCCCGGCACAGGGCGGCGCAGGGTGGCGCAGGGCGAACCCTGCACAAAGCTAGTTTCGAGCAGCGCAACCCGAGGCGCGCTCAGTTTGATAGCTTGGCAGACAGAGGTGTGCTGAGATGGGTGTGGCAGTGCAGCAGGGAGAGGTGTTGACAGATCCAGCTTGGCGCAGTGACAGTTTCGTGCCAAAAGGCTTTACCAAAGGTGCGCTAAAAGCTTGCCAGCTGAAACCACGTCTACTGTCAGCGCAGGCGGAGCGTAGTTGGTGTAGTGGAAGTTTGGCTGACCAACGGACAGTGCGCACACGTCACCAAAACCTCACAGGCAGGTCTCCAGAATGTCAGGCACATTAACGATCCAATAAATACCCACAAAAACCACTATTCAATGCAACTATCTGCAATCAGCACATAAATGTATCTCTATATCGACTGTCCCGTCACATCTGATGTCAGATCAAAGGGGACTGGCACCGTTTGGCACGTTTGGCACGCGTAATGGAAACCCAATTTGATTTGATTAACACAGCTGCAAACTAATGAGTTCACATCCCTCTCAGCCAACCACAAACAGCCACAGCATCAGATAGGGAGTATATATTCAGCATCTGTCATCTTAGAAAAGTTAAAAGAAAAGAAACAGAGTGAGACTGAGAGAGAAACACAACATTGATATACGATTGTGGTGACCTCCTCCCAGGCTACCTTTGCATCATCAGCCCGTGGAGGTCTGCTCGCAGTTCCGTATTTTCGGACACTGCGAGCTTGGACCTCCCGGGCCGAAACATCAGTTTCCTCCTGGGAGAAGTTTGGCCGTCTGACGCTGCTGCTCTCTTCTGCCATGGCGAATTGAGTAAACTCTCTCATTTAAGGGCGAGGAGAGGGGCTCATTTGATTGGTGTGATATGTGTAAAACCCACTAGACGCCTTCTCTCCCTCTTTCCGACATGCGCAGGTAGGAGGGACGAAGGTGGGAAAGAGGAGTAGCTGCGCCAGCATGCACGGTGCGCCAAACTTGCAAAATCCGCCTGGCCACACCCAGTTGGTGAAGCGCAGGTGTGCTGCGCCTCCGCCTCCGCCTCGCCTGGTCTGCAAAACTAGAGGTCATAAACACTTACAACAGCTTTCAATGTGCTTTAATATGTAACCAATCTAAAAATAATCTGTCCTAATAACAAATTAATTCCAAAACACTTGTCAATAATGCATGCATGGAACTGCAATGACAAAAAAAAAAAAAACATTTGACCTCTTAGAAATGTAATGTGCTTCACTAATACAGCAATACCAATCAAGTGCAAAACAATACTCTGTAACTTCGGAGGTAAGATTATAGTAGTGTGTAGACAAAGATGTGCAGTGTAGGCAGTGGAATATGTGTCATCCGTTACTCTTGTCAGCCCTGTTATTGTAAGAGGGCTGACAATCAATCCTGTTGTTGTCATTAATTTCATCATAATGTAAAAAAATATATATATATTAAAATGGACTCTAAACTCTTACCATTATAGTTCAAACTATATTACATTTTGGACTGGGCCATTCTTTCAATATTTCTCTTCTAAAAAAATGTTCTGTTTTCTTAATAGACGTGATTGCCATGAAAAATTAGGGTGCACTTGAAAATCTGAATAAAAAATATCAAATTGGAAAAAAAAAATCCACACCTGAAAATAATATAAATGATATCAGGACCTAAAATGCTGCTCATATATGTGCCATTTATTAAGTATGTCTAATTAGGAATATTAGATATAGTAATACTTTTGTTGGTAAAAGGGATGAAAAAAACATTAAGGAGAAAAAAATATCATGTCAGTGTATGTCATAAAATATAAAATTTCTTGTAACTTTAAACTTTATTTAATCCCTGGCTACGTAAAAAATAGCAATTAAATTGAATTTGAATTTTAAGTTTTCAAAGTTGAAAAGGCACCTATTTCGTGGTATGACCTAACATCCAACACCAGGACTATAATGGTCCCACTGAAAGGGGTCTGTTGTGAAACCTTTAGGGTAACTTAAGCCATCTTATCTAACAGCTAGCCTGTCACTGTGTGTATGCAGCCGCAGAAAAATCTTACTACTGACCCCGGCACAGAGCTCACACTCTCAGCTGCTACAACCCTTACCGTCTGTGTTGTGGTGAACATGAGTGCACTATATGCAACCAAATATTTGAAAGTATGGCTATACTACACACCACTCCATTCACATTATAGGTATAGAATAAAATACTCTATTGGTATCAGTATCACTTGAAGGGTACTGGTCTTGTCATTTTTTAAATAATTCCTAGCCCTACAGCATGTTAGCATGCTGATTTTCAGTGTTGGGAACGTTACTTTAAACAAATAATTAGTTATGGTTACTAGTTACTTTCCCCAAAAAGTAACTGAGTTAGTAACTGAGTTACTGCACTATAAAAGTAACTGATTACCTGACAAAGTAACTATAGCGTTACTTTTTTATAAAATACTCAAATATGTCAAATTGCTTGGACACCCCCCCTTAATGGAACTGTATGTAATGAAACTCAACTGTATGTAATGAAACTCAACACTGAACATGTTAAATGAATGAAACTGAAACTTAATAGAATAAATCATTATTATAAAACATTGTACACTTATCTACACTACACTGCATTGTCGTGTGGGACAACGTAACAGACACAGACAAATTCAGTATTATACAGTGGAACACCAGCACAGGCCACAACTGGCCAAAACTTCTGGCTAGTACTTAAGTACTGGCTATACTTCTCAAGCAATGTACAAATAATAATAATGATAATTATAACCGCATAATTTAAATATGAAAAGTCTCATTGACTGACCGTCACCTGTGTGTATGCAGAGAAGGAGAAGGGCGGAGAGAGTGGAGCTGTGGAATCATCCTGCAGTCCGACATACTATCATGTGTTTAAATAACTTATTAGACGGATATATAAAGAGAAAGGCGATGTTTAGAGAGCAAGCCAAAATAAGCAACTCCACTTTAGAAACAAGCCCAAAAAAAACCACAACCTGCAACTACCAATATTTGTAAGCAACTTTACCAAAAAACAAGCCCAAAGTTGCGGCTAATAAGCGGACCTGACAACCCTGCGTGTGTGCTTGTGAATACCCACCCTACTCTGCCTCTGATTGGTTTATGATGAAACTTTACTCTCCCTTGCTTGGAGCTTGCTTGGGTGAAAGCCACTTCAGTGAACTCAAACAAAGCCAAGTAATGGTGCATTTTATTGTGAGTAACGGTAATGGCGTTATAACGGGGGAGACAGTAACTTTTTTGATTACTCGTTACTGAAAGAAGTAGCACCGTTAGTAATGCCGTTTATTTATAACGCTGCTATTCCCATCACTGCTGATGTTAGTACAAAGGCCTACAGCCTCACAGAGCTGCTACTGTCATTGTAGACTTTTAGTGATACCTAACTTTATTATTATTTTTTTAAGCAGGAGATTGTTTCTACTTTACAAGAAACCATGAGTACAATGATGGCAAAACAGCACAAGTAGACTCAAAATCACTCAAATTGACCCTGAGGGATTCCCCCGACTGCAGCACAAAAGCAACATACAGTGATTGACGACATCCTACAGAGCCTTTTTTCAGCAACCCAATTGTTCATGTTATAAGCACAATTGAAGAAAATGTTGCTGTTCCCCAGACTGTGACAGCACCTTGGTAATTTTCTAACATATTGAAATTCTTCAAATATCCATGAGGAATGGTTGGTTTAATTCTCTTTGGGTGTCAGAGGATCCTGGATGAGTGCTCACAGTGCATGAATCCCGTCAGTGTGCTAAGCTGCTGAGCTGTTTACTGCTGAGAGAGCTGATATGAGGTGTAGATTTCAGCTAACAGAGCTGTCCTATGAAAAATGAAAAGCTTTACATGTGCTGTTTGTTCCCCTGTGGTGCTATCCAGCGCTGAAGTGGCTAATGTGGGTTGCTGGCACCAAGTAGTGACACGAAAATAGAAGCATCGCTGGAGGTGAAGAAGTGCTGAATCAACTTTAGAACACAATTTTAATTTAGGCGTGCTTGTTTTGCTTGTAATTGTTTGTTGGCACTTTCAGATGGTGAAGCAGCTGCTGAAGCAGACGTTGTCCAGCGCTGAAGTGCTGAAATAGTGTACAGACTGCAATTTCACTTCAAGATTGAGTTCCTTTTGGAAACTGAATGCAGCTTGTTGAAAGTAGCAGGACTTTCAACACTGTCATCATCCTACCTGACTGACTCAAGTCATATCATAGTGATGAGGTGGAGTTTGTCTTGATCAAGGCCAGCCCAGTAACTAGAAAAAAATGTTGGCATTGTATATTTCTGCAAACCATGAATTTGTTACATATTTGCACATTTTAAGATGTATAATATATCAAATATATAAATATAAATAATATCAAAGTTTCTAGAGCTGAAGTTAAAGCACATAGGCTGACTTAATCATTGAGAGTTGGATGGGAAGGTGAATGGTGTGACACTATGAGATGCCTGCCAATCTGCAGACCCAAACCCAATATATATAAATATATGTATATATATATATATATATATATATATATATATATATATACAGTACAGGCCAAAAGTTTGGACACACCTTCTCATTCAATGTGTTTTCTTTATTTTCATGACTATTTACATTGTAGATTCTCACTGAAGGCATCAAAACTATGAATGAACACATGTGGAGTTATGTACTTAACAAAAAAGGTGAAATAACTGAAAACATGTTTTATATTCTAGTTTCTTCAAAATAGCCACCCTTTGCTCTGATTACTGCTTTGCACACTCTTGGCATTCTCTCCATGAGCTTCAAGAGGTAGTCACCTGAAATGGTTTTCCAGCAGTCTTGAAGGAGTTCCCAGAGGTGTTTAGCACTTGTTGGCCCCTTTGCCTTCACTCTGCGGTCCAGCTCACCCCAAACCATCTCGATTGGGTTCAGGTCCGGTGACTGTGGAGGCCAGGTCATCTGCCGCAGCACTCCATCACTCTCCTTCTTGGTCAAATAGCCCTTACACAGCCTGGAGGTGTGTTTGGGGTCATTGTCCTGTTGAAAAATAAATGATCGTCCAACTAAACGCAAACCGGATGGGATGGCGTGTCGCTGCAGGATGCTGTGGTAGCCATGCTGGTTCAGTGTGCCTTCAATTTTGAATAAATCCCCAACAGTGTCACCAGCAAAACACCCCCACACCATCACACCTCCTCCTCCATGCTTCACAGTGGGAACCAGGCATGTGGAATCCATCCGTTCACCTTTTCTGTGTCTCACAAAGACACGGCGGTTGGAACCAAAGATCTCAAATTTGGACTCATCAGACCAAAGCACAGATTTCCACTGGTCTAATGTCCATTCCTTGTGTTTCTTGGCCCAAACAAATCTCTTCTGCTTGTTGCCTCTCCTTAGCAGTGGTTTCCTAGCAGCTATTTGACCATGAAGGCCTGATTCGCGCAGTCTCCTCTTAACAGTTGTTCTAGAGATGGGTCTGCTGCTAGAACTCTGTGTGGCATTCATCTGGTCTCTGATCTGAGCTGCTGTTAACTTGCGATTTCTGAGGCTGGTGACTCGGATGAACTTATCCTCAGAAGCTGTGGTGACTCTTGGTCTTCCTTTCCTGGGTCGGTCCTCATGTGTGCCAGTTTCGTTGTAGCGCTTGATGGTTTTTGCGACTCCACTTTGGGACACATTTAAAGTTTTTGCAATTTTCCGGACTGACTGACCTTCATTTCTTAAAGTAATGATGGCCACTGGTTTTTCTTTAGTTAGCTGATTGGTTCTTGCCATAATATGAATTTTAACAGTTGTCCAATAGGGCTGTCGGCTGTGTATTAACCTGACTTCTGCACAACACAACTGATGGTCCCAACCCCATTGATAAAGCAAGAAATTCCACTAATTAACCCTGATAAGGCAGACCTGTGAAGTGGAAACCATTTCAGGTGACTACCTCTTGAAGCTCATGGAGAGAATGCCAAGAGTGTGCAAAGCAGTAATCAGAGCAAAGGGTGGCTATTTTGAAGAAACTAGAATATAAAACATGTTTTCAGTTATTTCACCTTTTTTTGTTAAGTACATAACTCCACATGTGTTCATTCATAGTTTTGATGCCTTCAGTGAGAATCTACAATGTAAATAGTCATGAAAATAAAGAAAATGCATTGAATGAGAAGGTGTGTCCAAACTTTTGGCCTGTACTGTGCATATACATACATATAGGGTCAGCTAACCCTCTAAGCTCAACCCTAAATATGACCCTGACCAACAAACAACCAGATGTGATTTTTTGAGTTATTTCTGTGTTTCCAGTGGCTTTATAGACATCAAGTGTTTTGTAGTGACCCATTGCTGCATTTCCACAGGGATTGTGCACCCAAACACAGGTATTTTAATCCTAAACATGATGTTTTGCCAACCATAACCAAGTTGTTTTGTGTCCAAACCTATCCACACATTAACGACAGCATTGTTGAAATGTAAATTTTCATTGCATCTGCTACATAACAAGGATAATGTAGCCATGGTTTCCAGATACACTCAATGCCATCATTTTTTTGGCAGGGGCCCCAGTGGCTCAACTGTCACTGTGTGGCAATTTGATGTGATATATAACTTATTGGAAATTCGGGGCTCCTTATATTAAATTGCACACAGAATAATACAGGTGAGGAAGAAGAGAAGGTGTGAGAATAGTGTGGAAGCTATAATAGAATGCAATGGAGTCAAAATCTATCAGTACTCTTTTTGGTCATCTTATTAATAGACATTTAGGGCTCTAGTTTTGCGGCGCAGTGCAAGGTGACGCAGGGTGGCGAAAGAGAGAGCGCGCGTGCACGAGAGAAACGCAACATTGATTTACAATTGTGGTGACCTCCTCCCAGGCTACGACTTCCCGTGGAGGTCTGCTCGCAGTTCCGTGTATTTGGATTCTGCGAGCTTGGACCTCCTGGACCAAAACATCAGTTTCCTCCTGGGTGAAGTTTGGCCATCTGACGCTGCTGCTCTCTTCTGCCATGGAGAATTTAGTAAACTCTCATTACGCCTTTGTGCGGCGCATTTAAGGGCGAGGAGAGGGGCTCATTTGATTGGTGTGATGTGTGTAAAACCCACTCCACGCCTTCTCTCCTCCCTCTTTCTGACTTGCGCAGGTAGGAGGGACAGAGGTGGGAAAGAGGAGTAGCTGCATCAGCGCGCATGGTGTGCCAAACTTGGAAAATCCGCCTGGCCACACCCAGTTGGTGAAGTGCAGGTGCGCTGCGCCTCCACTTTGCCCGGTCTGCAAAACTAGAGGCCTTAGTCACTGACAGTTAGATTTTGCTCGGGATGATTCAGGGAGGGAGGAAAGGTGAAGACAGGACAGGCCAAGATGACTTGGAGGAGGTGAGAATTGCCCCATTTTACTTTACTTAATAAATGGTACCTTAAAACAGATAGAAAGATAGTAAATTAGATTTTCAGCTAAGTTGATTGGAATAAACAAGTGAATGAAAACAGTTTTTCTGCTGAAAACAGAAACTCAGATATGCAGAGTGGTGAAGATAAATTGACTTACTGAATAAGTGCTATGGAAATATGAAACATGCTGAATTTACCATATGAGCCATAGTAGAGCAGGTGAAAACATCCAACCTCTGTGTTTTTTGACCAAGCTTCTATAAGCGTCTGTTCTTTATTAAGCACATAATATAAATAAAATACACACTGACTGTCAACATGATTACTGTAGCAGGTTTCAGAGCCAGAATATGTCCAATCATAAATTTCAAATCTATAGAATTTTTTCCACAGCTTTTTTCTCTTGTTGCGGTAGCCCACGGGAAAGACGCTCCACAACAATTATTATTTTATTTATTTTATTTTTTTTCCATCCACAGAGACAACTAAAACTAATGGGAGGGTCAAAGCTGTCATACTGAAATTTAAGGTGTACTGATGGATTCTCATTGTCCACTCATGCATTGAGTACAAGTAAACGTTCCGCCTAAAAGTTGCCGGCAGTCGGCTCAGTGAATTAAATTATTTTTTTCTCAGACTACAGCTGCTAAAGGCAACAAAACATCTTTTCATTTTACAGTTATAGTTTACTAATATATAGGGCTGGGCGATAAATCGATTTTATCGATTAATTTGAATTTGTAGTTTAGGCCGATTTGTTTTAATGAAAATCGAGTTTCTATTTAAAATCCGCCACTGCTGCTCCACGCTGGGCTCCCGTAGTTCAGAGTGGGCTCACCCCTCCCCCCCCCGCGCGCTTGATACACAAACAACATGGCAGCGAGCGGGGAAGAACTCCTTCTCAAGAAAGGGAACGAGTTCTTCAGCACTTTTGTGTGCTCACCTGTGTGTGTGTGTGTGTGTGTGTGTGTGTGTGTGTGTGTGTGTGCGCATCAGGGCCGAACTCTGCCGTGCACGACACAGAGAGCAGAGTAGGATTTTAGATGCGCACTGTGTAGGGCCAGAAATGACATGCCGTTGTGTAAATAAGATAAATAAGTGTTACCAACGCCAAGCCGGCAGACCCCCGAACCGTAGTAAAGGGACCTCCGAAGACCATTAGCTCCTTTAGCTTGTGTTAGCTTGTTGTGGCAACAACACACAAACAACGGGACTTCGTCTGTGTTAAAGAACGGCACTTTATTTTCAGCACTGCAGGGATGATGCACAGCTTCTCTCATCAGTGTCTAACTTTTACATAGAGGGAAATAACTCAAAAACAGCATGCAGAACTGCGTAGGCTTCTTCACTGAGGCTGCTCGATGTAAACAACAGAGCACATGCCTCACTTTCTTCCTGGGGCGCATCCGTCTGACGTCACACTCCACACCCGGCGCACTAACGTCTCATACTTCCTACATCAACTACACACATACACAGCTCCACACACACACACACACACACACATACACACACACACACACACATCAGGCTCAGCCTGTAACATAAGGCTATTTAGTTTGTTTAATAAAAGGACAAGGTATAGACCTGTTCTATAGGAAAGGTAACCTTAAATGACTTCTGTTGTGATCCAATATGATGGTGGTGAGATACGGTGCCCATATATAGGCTACCGTGGAAAAGCTGGGGTTTATTCACATGCTGTTTTGGACCCCAGCTACGTGCTATACCAGGCCGCAAATATTTTTTTTTTAACTAGGAGGGTAAAAAATCGATTTAAATCGTGAATCGGATTTTTTTTTAGGCCATATTGCCCAGCCCTACTATCAAATCAAATCAAATCAACTTTATTTATATGGTACTTTTCATACAACAGTAACACAAAGTGCCTCACAGAGGTTAAAAACAACAAAGATCCAAACAGAAAACAAAAAGAAAAGAGAAAAGAGAAAACCCAACCCTCCCACCCAACAAAAAGCTATTTAGCTCATAAAATTGAGTTAGTAGCTAGGTAAGAATGATCTAAAACAGAGACATAAAATGCATCAAAACTAAAACCTATAACTAAAATAACAAAAGATAAAGGTTAAATGAGATAAGAACGTAAAAAGAGGAAGGGTAAGAATATAAAAAATAAATTAAAAATAGATAATAGATGGATAAATCGGTTATAAGAGGAATTTAAAATAGATAAATAAAGAGATCAGTTAAAAGCCTGATTAAAAAGATGATTCTTGAGCCTCTTTTTAAAAACATCAACAGTCTCTACAGCTCTGAGGTTCTCCGGCAGGCTGTTCCACAATCGGGGGCCATAATAATTAAATGCCGCCTCCCCGTGTGTTTTAGTCCTAACTTGTGGTATGGTTAAAAGGCCGGTGCCGGAGGACCTCAGGGTCCGCGAGGGTTGATATGGTAAAAGCAGGTCAGATAAATAAGAAGGCCCAAGACCGTTAAGACATTTAAAAACTAATAAAAGAACCTTAAAATCGATCCTGAAGCGCACGGGGAGCCAATGCAGCGATTTTAAAACTGGTATAATGTGCTCCCGCCATCTGGTCCTCGTCAGCACTCGAGCAGCTGAATTCTGTAATAATTGTAGATTTGAGATACTCTTTTTGGGAAGACCAGAGAGCAGGGCATTACAATAATCTAACCTACAGGAGATAAAAGCATGCATCAGCATCTCCGTGCTGGCCTGAGAGAAAAATAGGCGGACTCTGACTATATTCTTAAGGTGGCAGAAACCTGCCTTTGTTATGTTTTTAATATGTGGAATAAAACAGAGCTCAGAGTCAAAAATCACACACAGATTTTTTACAGATTGTGTTGGTTTAAAATCCTGTAGTTTTGGTAAAAGTTTCTCTCTCTGGCCTTCAGGACCAATGACTAAAACCTCTGTTTTGTCCTGGTTGAGCTGCAGGAAATTCGCTGCCATCCATGACTTTATATCTAAAATGCAGTTAAAAGGGCATCAATTGGCCCTGTGTCATCAGGAGACACGGCGATGTACAGTTGCGTATCATCAGCATAACTATGAAAGCTGATGCCGTGCCTCCTGATGACGTTCCCCAGAGGAAGCATGTAGAGATTAAAAAGAGTTGGGCCTAAAATTGACCCCTGGGGGACCCCACACTTTAGCTCATGGGTTCCTGAGGAACATGTATCCATACTTACAAAGAAATGTCGATCAGTAAGGTAAGAGATGAACCAGTTAAAAACAGTACCAGAGAGGCCAACCAGGTGCCTCAGTCTATTTAATAAAATGTGATGGTCTACTGTATCGAAGGCGGCAGTTAGATACAGTAGTACCAAGACTGTGAGTTTATGGTTATCTAAATTGCACCTGATGTCGTTTAAAATCTTTAAAAGGGCTGTCTCGGTACTGTGGTTCATCCTAAAACCAGACTGATACTTCTCTAAAGTGTTATTTGTATTTAAAAAATCATTTACTTGGTTAAAAAACAGTTTTTCTAAAATTTTGCTTAAAAATGGTAAGTTGGATACAGGTCGATAATTATTAAGAATGTTGGGGTCTAAATTGTTCTTCTTCAGAGGGGGCCTCACCACCGCCGTTTTCAAGGAGGCCGGGAAGACACCTGTCTGAAGAGAGCAATTCACCATGTACAGTAGCTGTTCCTCAAAGAATCCATAAAATGTTTTAAAAAATGGTGTGGGAATTGGGTCTAAAAGGCAAGTTGTGGGCTTTACTTGGGAGAAAACTCGACCAAGTGTTCTCGCATCAACCAGGACAAAACTCTCGATATATGTAAGACTTCCCATGGTATGAACAGCAGTTACATAAACCTCAAAACCAGCCACAACTCAGCCCTGAGCAGAGTGACCATCCTCTATTGACCAATCAAGGGACTGTAGTGTTTCTAGCTCGAGCTTTTAGTACCTCATCTGTGTGTTAAGTACGCCAACAGAGGCGTGACCAAAAATGGTGACGGTTAGGAATGGTTCCATTGGTACCATCCACAACTTTTCATAGTGGAAACGGAAAAAAGTGTACCGAACTGAAGTGAACCGTACTGGACTGCTTGGTGGAAATGGAGATGTAGTCTCTTCTTCAACTTTATCTTCTTCAATATTTGGGAAAATCTGTGAGCAACTTAGAATAAGAAAGCAGTGTGATAACTTGAACCACAGCTGTGTCGTGTAACAGTCAAAAAGATGTAGTTTGAGATCACATGAATACAGTTGTACACAATACAAGCAAAGCTGTGCTTTTGTATTAGTTCACACATATGCACACACATACAAACACACACACACACTGCAGTCAGTGTGACTTTATCTATTCATGACAAACATGACATTTGAAGGGTTTTCTCAGGGGAGTTATTGACCCGAGGAAACCTTTCATAGTTGTTTGACCACACCAACAGTATCACTGTAACACTTACTACAAGGCCTCTGGCCTTACACACCAAACAATAGAGAGGTCAGTTTCTTCTCTAATCCACAGTCACTCTGTGGGTGTCATCAACGGCATTATTTTTATATATTCAGATATAAACAGATGAGTTCAGATATTCTTATAATGTCCCATGAGACACTGTATGCTGAATTTAATTGTTGTAATCTCTGGATTTTTCAAACAAATCTCTTGAGGGGGGATTGGGGAAAGCAGTGATACCACAGTTTGGGAGCAGACGTAAGGCTTTTACAATGGCTACATGAATATACAACCTTAAATACCCAGTGTAGTATCCACAGCTTCTCTTTGAATCTTCCCCTTCAAGTAGCCTAAAAAACATTAGAGGATCCCTTTCTCCTTCCCTTTCCTCCTCCTCTCTCTCCTTTCCTTCCCTCTAAATATAGCCTTCTTCCACTCTGTCATTTTGACACACACACCTCGTCCCCCTGGTAGGGGTAGAGGTGTTACAGCTCCTCTGATGCATACTTATGGAGACGGCATACACAAACACATAGCCTGCCTCTTTCCATGAGGAGGAGGACCTGCGGCAGTGTTCATGATGGCACTCTGCGGGAGGCGCTGTAGCAAACAGCAGGCATGCAGGAGCTGGCAGGGCCTTGGAGTTTTCACATCCACCACAAGGAACTCTATTTTGCTTTTAAGGGAATGTATATAATGAATTTTCTTCAAAAACAAGATATTCATCACTTCAAAAATAATCTATTTTTGGGGCATCAGTGGCTTAGTGATAGATCAGGCGCCCCATGTACAAGGCTGTTGCCTCAGCAGCCCGGGTTCGAATCCAGCCTGTGGCCCTTTGCTGCATGTCATCTTCCCCCCTTCAAGCTTACCTGTCCTGTCCATTAAAGGCAAAATGGCCAAAAAAAAAATCTAAAAAAAAAAATTCTATTTTAGTGCAAAAGGATAGGAAAAAAGACAGTGCAGCCTAAAACACTAATAGACTTAAAGTTACTGATCAATATTTGATAGATTGTATTTAATTAATGCAGCTTAAACTGTAGTTAATAACTTCTATGAAGATAACTTTTTGTCATATTTGCTGAAACTGTCACTTTATCGTAAAAGAAGTACATGAGACAGATAATCCTTGAAAAAAAATTTCCCTGTCCTCTTCCTACTGCCTCTAATGGCATTAGCTAAACTCTACCGCAGAATACCAAAAACAACCAATCAGAGCAGAGCATTTTCTATCACAGCTGTCAATCATGTCAATCACTGCTCATGAACTGCAGTCAAATTGTCAAGCTAGGCAGCACTGATCAGATATGAATCTCCTCAAATGTTTTCAGAAAGTGCACTGTTTAGCAGTAACATGAGAAAGTTTGTGACCTGGCAGCCATCTTGGAGAAGGTTGACCAAAGAACCAAGCACTGCTCACCAAGCCCCCAGGAACAGCCCCATTCTTGAAGCCAATTTTACATAATGGTCAAAAGTGGAACTACACTGTGTGGGTCTGTCACCTGATAATATGGGGTCCAAAAACATTGATAATCATAAACTTACATTGAGAAAGAGATGTGTTAAATCGGTGGATACGTTTTTTGAGTGTCACAACTAGGGCTGGGCGATAAATCGATTTTATCGATTAATTCGAAAAAGCTGATGTTTATTCACGTGCTGAAAGCTTTGGACCCCAGGTATGTGCTACCAGGCCGCAATTTTTTTTTAACTAGGAGGGGAAAAAATCGATTTAAATCGTGAATCAGATTTTTTGTGAAAAAATCGGAGATTTTTTTTTAGGCCATATCGCCCAGCCCTAGTCACAACCAAATGACTCCATTTGGTCTGATAACAAAGTCCAGAAGAGTCACCTAATTAGATAATTTTATCACCATTCAAGTTAACAAAGCACTAAACCAGAAGTTAGCCGCTCAACTGCAAGTGGCTGTGCTCGGCCGCTGTAAGTTTTAGTTGCTCTATGGAACCCACAATGCCGAAAATCAGTTATTTCATAATGCAGAGCTTTTTTTGGCTTTATGTGCCACTGAGCAACTTTTATAGGAATGAACGGGGGCCCACTTCCAGTGTTGTATTTTAGCGTCTCATTTATAAACATAGCATACACACAAAACGAGGCCTGACAGAGACACTTGATGGGAAAAACTTTGACCCATGCTTACGAACACTTTAGAGAAAGGATATTGGCAGAGCAGATGGTGAGGTGGAAGCCTGATTGTGGAAATTGTCAAATATTTTTGGGCGCACGCCATTTTTGGCCTTTGTCTGGAGCAGAGTTGGGTATGTTAGAGTACTTTGATTACTTTTTGCAGTAACAAGCACGGTGGGGGGACAATAAACAGTAAAATTTTAGAGAATAATTTCAGGGGGGGACAAAGAAAAAAAAGTTGTAGCCTGTCTTTTATATAGCATCTTTTACCGCAATTTGACGCTTTAATCTTCTCTCTATCTCTTCAACTAAACTAAAACTAAACATTTCCTGCAATTAAACTGGTAAACTGGTTTATAAACAGTGTGCTGTGAGATCTGCCACTGCGCACCTCACAACCGTGCGTAATAGTCACGCGTAATGACCGCTCCTCATCTGCACGTCTTTGATGTTTGTCTCACTGACAGGAGGAGAGCCTACAGACAGGTACCCATTAGCTACGCTCCGCCACAACCGTGCGTAATAGTTGTGCGTAATGACCGCTCCTTGTCTACACGTCATACATGTTTGTCTCACTGACAGGTGGAGAGCCCACAGACAGGTACCCATACGAGCCGCTCCGCCACAACCGTGCATAATAGTAATGCGTAATGACCGCTCCTTGTCAGTTAGACTGCACGTCATTCATGTTTGTCTCACTGACAGGTGGAGAGCCTACAGACAGGTACCCATTGCTCCGCCACTGACTGCTCTTGTCCTGTCCTCTCCCTCTTCTTTCTCTCCTGTCCTCTCTATCACTAAACTCTGAGCTTAATCATTAGCTTTTAGCTTAGCAGCACTCGTAATTGAGTAGGCTTTTGAACGATGCAGGAGAAATGTTGTAGACAGTTTATATTATCAGCCTGGGCCTGGGGCTTGTTGTAACAGTAAATGGGATGTGTTGTAACTTGTGTAAGTTAAACTGTTTCTGAGTGAGTGAACATCTTACCCTGCGATGCGCGATGTGGGCAGCGGTTCCAGCCACTGCTACTGCTGCCAAGCAGCCCCGCCCGTTGGAAAGAGTGTGGGATATACCACTACTAGGAATGGGAGGGGGGGACTAAATCTTTTAAGACTTAAATAGCACATTATTGCGTGATTATAATGAGCACTGCTAACATTGTGCTTTCAATAAATACTACTGCACTGTTCAAAAATTATTAATTGTGTCTCAAATGATTCTAAGGGGGTACAGCTTTACTGAAGGGGGAGCCATGTCCCCCCTGTCCCCCCTGGGATTTCTGCCCCGAGTAACCTAACGCCTTAGTTTGCTGTTTGAGTAATCAAATACTTAAGTACATTTTCAAACAAAACATCAGTTACTTCCGTTATTTTTAGAACGCTGGTCCTTCAGCTGTTTGGTTCTAATAACAGAGATATCAGTCTGAAAGAAGCCACGAAGCTTGTGGCTCGCTACGTGGAGAAGAAATGCTGCCGTTGTCTACGGTGGAGTCTAAAAAAGGTGGAGGACTCGCTGACAGACATATTTCAGACTCAGGTCTTGCATTATGCCTGGTACATGCTACATGCTGGTACTCACCAATTATCCCCGGTCGTCTTTCACGGCGTGTGTGATGTCATCGGGTTATTCTTGTCCTATTTTTATTACATGTATCTTCCACAGGAAGTTCTGACAAATGCTTCAGAATAAAAGCCTATTTAGAAAATCGAGGGATTCTCTCATCCAAGGTTATAAGGGGCTTTTAATTTGAAACAAGTGTTGACAGTGCGATATGTTAACCTTATAAAGACAACGGAGCGGATAAAAAGTAAATATATAAACACACAGAGGGATTAATAAATAACGGACCGTCTATAATGTAGTCTGTTTCAAATGAAGCTGGGAGCCTCTGCAGTTGTGGTGAGTAAAAGCCCCGCCGCTATTTGTTAATGTTATTACTTTATGTCCGACCGTGAGGATGTACCATTGTTTGCTAGCTTGATGCTAATGACAGTAACGTTAACTCAGCGGGTTGACAAAGTGCCTCTGCTGTTTCACACCATCATTTCCCCCTTTTACTCTGTGTGGTAACATCCCTAGAGGAAATATTAAAAACGCTGGGTTGTTGTCATACAGTTGTCTATGGCAGCAGATCGTTCTGTCTCTCTACTGGTCAAAGTGACGGCTGTGATGGGAGAATTGGATCTCAGTGAAGGGCAAGTGGTCCATAACTTTAATTTTGGAGACAAAAAATGTAGGCTTAGCGCCCTGTGGTCCATTGCCCAATAGGAAATGTAGAATACTCAAAAGTACTTTAAAAGTGCTTGAGTTACTTTTCTCAGGGAGTAATGTTGGAAGTACTTTTAAAGTAATTGAGTTACTTTGCTCAGGGAGTAACGCAGTAAAGTAACTGGTTACTTTTTTTGAAAAGTAATGCAGTAAAGTACTTTGATTACTTTTAAAGTAACCCTTACCCAGCACTGGTCTGGAGGTACATTTTTAGTATTGATCCTATGCACTGTTTTATAAATGAGACTCCAGGTCTCTTTATACATCCATGCCACCTCCCGCCAGAGCCACTTTCTTATTTTACAGCTAAACACTTCACTAAAATATATTTCTGAAAACACTGGGGGAGAAAAATATGCAATGCAGTAACAGAATCTTGATTCATGTTCGATCTGTCTGGTTTGACCGCAGTTAGAAGCAGTGAATGACAGGATTGACAGCTGTGTTAGAGACTCCTTGGTTCTGATTGGTTGGTTTCGTTCACATGCACCCTCATAGCACAAGTGCTATGAGGGCGCTAGGGTTCTGATAGTTCATCATAAAGCTGACATTGGCCGATGAGGTGCCGATATTATTGTACATTCCTAGTTTGCACGAAATGGTTTTTCAATGACTGCACTGACTGGCCCACAGGTGGGTCACTGGGGCTTATGAAATAGGGGCTAAAAACTGCTAAACTTTACATATAACTGTCACTCTTTTAGTCCCTTCTACATGATGGTAAATGGTAAATGGACCTGCATTTGTATAGCGCCTTTTTAGTCATCCGACCACTCAAGGCACTTTTACACTATTAGTCACATTCACCCATTCACACACACATTCATACACTGGTGGCTGAGGCTACCATGCAAGGTGCCACCTGCTACTTAGTTTTTAACACACTCACACACCGATGGAAGCATCATCAGGGGCAATTTGGGGTTCAGTATCTTGCTCAAGGATGCTTCAGCATGCAGGCTGGAGGAGCCGGGGACAGAGCTGCTGATCTTCCGATTGGTGGACGACCCACTCTGCCTCTGAGCCACAGCTGCCCCATGGGGTTCTAGCGATGCCAGCTTGCTCCACCACTTTGTTCTAGACTGAAATGTCAATGATTCTTAGATCAATTTTGCTCAGAGATTCATGGTCCCAAGAAAGTAAATCCTTCTGATAATAACTTTCCTCTAGCCCCATCATCAGGTCAGAATGTTGTCCCATATTTTGGTTTATTTCCAAATACCTGCAAATAGGCTAATAGGCCTGCCCAGATTCGATCACTGGCTTAGTTTTGTGTTCGACTTCATCTGACTTGCTCTGAAGTCTTACATAAGAGGACAGTGATAATCTCAAGGCAGCAGCAGTTTTTAGAGCCAGGGACAGCAGTTGCTTTCCACCGACTGCAACATCAGAAGCATGATAGGAAACTCCTGGCTCTCACCTGATCTAACAGCTGATTGGTTTAGATGTTGACCAAACAAGATGACGTGGTAGATATGTTTTTTTCTTTTGTTGAATTTTAGAAATTTAAATGCTATTTTTCTAATTTGAAGATTTATTATGTTAACAGAAAACATGTGTGACTGATGGTGAAGTTTAGTTGTCAGAGACTTAATACATTTATCATAAACTATATGTAGTCTACTGTACATTACATTTGGACTGTTTTAGTTATTTAAGTAATTAGCTTCACAGAGACTTGTGGTCAGTGGGGTGTGAGGATTCTTAAAATAACGTGTACAGATGTGAAGCCCTGACTGTATCTGACTGATCTTCAATGAAAGCTGTTGCCTTGTGTTTTTTTCCCCCTGAAAATATTAACCCTATTGTCAGACACAATTTATTCAGCCTCTGTAGTTGAGGTGATAGGTCTGTTCAGGTGCTCTGCAGCAGCAAACTGATATGATGCTGATTTACATGAGAATTCACGTAAAATTAAACTATGAACATAAGTTTCAGATTGCCTGTAAAACATTTTAATAACTCAATCTATCATAATTAACAAAATTGGAGACTGAGAACAAACTAATATATGGATCTGATAAAAAAATTTTTTATAAATCAACATCATACTGGACAGGATGTGAGACTTCCTGTATGGACTGAAGGCTGCTGGAAACTGTCGGGATACTTAACCACAGCTTTTTGTCACCACCCCCCGCTGCGGTTGCCTGCTCTCGTCCACTTTCCAGTGAGGTACAGTTCATCTTGAACAAGCCTAATGTCATTTCCATCAGCCTCCCCGGTACCTTGTATTTAGTATTTTGGCAAATGTTAGCATGCTAACATGCTACACTAAGAGGTGCCTACTGTAAGTACAGTATCACAGAGCTGCTAGCATGGCTGCAAGTTAAAGCATAAACAGAACAAATGAGCCTCACCACAGAGCACAGACTTCCTCCTCTGTCCTCCCCAGTCCTATAGAGGGCTCTACTGAATGCAGCCTGGACAGAAATCCATTGGCAATTGATTAGTTTGGTTCCAGAGACATAATGACTGTTTGCATGGTGATCTTTACACCAAGATCATAACCTTTATTTTTGTGTTTGTTAATGACATTAACATACAGTGGGACTGAACTTTATTCAAAATGACACTGACTATTTTGTGGCCAAGAGCGGTCCCTTCTTTGTGTCTCGTCATCACTGGCGATGATCTTAAGGACAAGGGCATATGTTTATTTTTCAACATTCTGGGGGAACACATATTGACAGACAGTCTAGGATTCTTCCCCGTAGAAATTTTGATTTTCCATTTTATGGCATCTTGCAATTACCTTCTTCACCAGAGCCATTGTTCATCTGAGAGTTGCATTCAGTTTGTCAAGGATGCTTATGCTCAAGGACATGTTGGTTTTACACTTTGATTTTTGTACAGATGATTCAAATGCGATATAACATGTTAATTGTTGAGTTTTAGAGGTCAGACATCAGAGTAGTATCAATCTTCTCATTTTACTTAAGTCTTTGTGGGCACAGTTGTATTTGTACTTTATGAAAAAAGTATAGCTAGAAAAGAATAAATGTAGAGCAAGAAAAAGCAAGAGCGATCATGGAGGAGCTCAGTAACTGTATGCTGCATGGGAATTATCAACAGTCTGACTTCCATGTTACTGTCAGGCTTACACAGGCACATTGAATTACACAGAAAAAAGTGGATGTTGTTTGACTAGATATGTCTGGCTTTCCTTTTCTTCAAACCACAAACTGATTCTTGTTCTCTCATATACAAATAAGGAAAAGAGAAAGAGATTAAGTTATTGAAGGAGTGTGGTAAGGAGGGCAAGAGAGACAGAAGGTCCATTTTGCCTTCTGTCTTTTAACAGACTTTATTGCAGAGTCTGCTGTTTCTCTCTCTTACTCCTGCACACATGCACACACACACACACACACACACACACACACACACACACACACACACACACACACACACACTCTCTCAAACCAAGCAGTAAACTCCAGGCCTGATGTAATGCTAAAGTGTCAAAAACTACATTTCTTGAAATAACCACTTGAGGTTGGCTCACTTTTTGTCTCAATAGCTAATTTCCCAGTTCATGACAACTGTATGGGAGAAGCATCACCACAGACCTTTTGACACAGAGATTTTGCTATAAGGCCACTATAAAGTTTCCCCTTTATGTCATGTTTGCATTTTTTCACAGAATCAAATGACAGCAGCATCACGCTTCTTTAGTGTTTGATTTTAGTTAGCATGCCAGCATCGCAGAAGCAAAAGAGGCGTGACAGATGCGACATGTAACATGATGGTGTCAGCCTCTGGTGTGACTTATAACATACGCGTCAGCAGTGCATTCTGAACAGTGACAATGGCATTACATGGCAATAATAATCATTTACTGTCTCTGTTATAAGGTGGCTGATCTCGTCCTCTGTTTGGAGGGTAAGGAGCTCCCTCACCTCATTGTTTTCACAATTTGTGGACATTTGTGTCCCCTTTTTTACTTCTTTGCCTTAGCTGCTAACTGCTGCTAGCTGCTTTTCAAATCTCCTTGTAGTGGGTAGCACACATAACACGTCATCAAAACATCACACCTGTGCTGCCTATGATCCTCAGCATTTTTACTGCCTCAGACACCAGCCTGAAGGCGAGACAACTCTGTCCCCCATTCCGTGACTGTACCTTTTATACAAACAGTGATGCAGCATCACAGCCTTTGCAATTTCTGCCTTGAAGAAGCATAGTAGAGGAGGCGTATGAGTCAGATACAACCCTATTTCCTCTACAGCTCCACCCTCTTGTGCAAATGTAGTTTCTTCTGGCTCCAAAAGTCAAGGATGGCAATGGCCAAAATGCCAAATGAGGCATGTCACATTACATATTATTTCATAAAGTCTATCTCACACACACACACACACACACACACACACACACACAGTGATGCCATAAACCTCTTTGTTAGTCCTCATGCTGTGCATTGACAATACAATGATTTCCGTAAAGCCTTCCTGTGTTTGTTGTGTTCTGACATGCCTCACTTCTGATTGATTGGTTTTGTGTGTTTGATACCGAGGGACAAGATGTAAGTGAGAAAAGGAGAATGTCAGAATGACAGCAGTGTATTGCTGCAGCACAGCATTCAGAGAGTGACATAAAGACACAGAGGAGAGGGAGCAGAATGATGAGTAGATGAATATGAAGAGGAGTAGGGGATGAGAGAGGGAGGTAAAGAAGGGATTACTTCATGAGAAATGAAGTAGCTGGGAACTCTGCAAGGGAAAGGAGATGAAGGGATCTCTCCTTTATCTATTTCTCTATTTTTCTCCACTTCCATTTTCATAACCCCCACCCCCCATATATTCCTCTATCCCCTCTTCTTTTTCTTCCCATATCCTGTGATGTTCCATTTGGCCCTCTATAAATTCAGCTGCTTTAATCTTTCCATTTCAGCACGGTGCTGGGAAATCTCTGCAAGTGTGTGTGTGTGTGTGTGTGTGTGTGTGTGTGTGTGTGTGTGTGCGCGTGCGCGTTTTGATGCAGGGGTATACATGGACGTGTGTTATTTGATGATGGAGATGAATAGGTTGCTGACCGCTGCTTTTTACAAACACGCATAATCAGATTGTGCTCAGCTGCTCTTTGAGTGTGTGTACAATTTGTGAGTTAGCGTGGAGAGGAGCTGGTATTTAAAGACAAGTTCAAAACAGATGCAGCCAAATTTATTACAACAAAACTAAGTCTACAGTCATGATAGCAATTCAGCGAGGCTGCACTAATTGCTAACTTCAGCCCACTAAAACTCTTGTACTGACAATGCTAAACAATATCTACCGAACAACACTCACCAACCGTATCACCCTTTATAAGATGCAAATGCATCTTTATGTAACACCAACAAGGACTACATCATAAATGCAGGACATGGTGGTTGTTTTGATGAGAGTCAACTTAAGCTCTATAACTTTAACAACCCATTTCATGACAAGTGCTGATTGTCTGTTCATTGTTTTGCCCTGTTGAATGAGATGTCTTAAATTCTGCTGACAGCGAAAGCTTTAATTGACCAACAAAACCACTAAAGTGACTAGCATGCCAGCAAGTGTGAATGTATAGCTGTGCAATTAGTCTCCGCTGTCAGATTTGTGTTCAGATTACTGAAATGCATGTTCATACTAGCCTTAAACAGACTAATAGATATCTGCACCTGACAACAATACACTACACAGGGTCAGTGGTAGTATACTAATAATCTGTCAAAGATTGTTCTAAACATGAGCATGATAACATTGTCATTATGAACATGTTAGTATCCTGACATTAGCATTTAGCTCACAGCACTGCTATACCTAAATACAGCCTCACAGAGACACTAGCATGGCTGTAGAGACTCATCCTGCTGAGGACAGTCTCAAAATAAAACGTTGACCATAAAGTTAAAGTGCTGACTTTCAGCTTTAAGGGTGTTTGAGGGAGTTCATATTCATAGTGGGTGAAAAATGCAGGACTAGCTACCCTTTTTTTAAGAACATTGGAGCAGGACAATCATCCTGAACTTACCTCCAAGAATATTTTTATGTCCGAACACTGGAATGTTCATATCAGTCACCTTACCTCAGTCCAACTGAGTATGCATTTCATTGTGGAAAAACAGACTGATGAACCCCACAGTGACTCTCCTTTCTTAGCTCTGGCTTGGTACATGTTCCTGAGAGATATGACTTCAGCTTGCTAGATGTTTGAATATGTTCACAATCCATGAAAACGTTTGTCTGCTGTTTGGCCAGAAGTCTTTTTTTTTGCTTTCTGTAGAGGTTGATAGTGGTTGATCTCTGTTGAATTCACAGACTTGTGAAAGAAAAATAAGGTATTTTTTTTTCAGGAGAGGAGAGAGGAGGGGAGGGGAGGGGTGGGGAGGAGAGGAGAGGAGAGGACGCAGCAAAAGAGAGGAACATTTCTACAAGGACAAATGTGAATGGCATTGTGGAGCACTGCAGTGATCAGCGAGAACAGGAGAACTAAGCAGAAAAAAGTGCACTGCCTTCTGTTTGCCTGCCTCACCTCAGTGAGCTGTGTGGGTGAAGGTGTACCAAGGAGCTGGGAGGAAAGATGGAGCAGTGCTGGGAAGCATGCCTGAATGACAGAAGTGTAGATGAGAACTATATGCAGTAGTAAGAGTGTCTGATAAGAGAATATAACATTTGATATTTGGTATGATGTTTATATTGTAAGCAAAATATATATGTGCTTATAAAGGACTAATAGTCTCCCCAAAGTGTATAAATGCTTCTTCTTTGTCTTTGGTTTGTCCCTCTGCACACTATCATATTCCATTATCCTGCTCTCATTCGCATTGTCCCTAAGGTCTTGTGCTGTTCTTAAATCTCTCAAGGGACTTTTCGCTGCTCACACACACACGCACGCACGCACGCACGCACGCACGCACGCACACACGCACACACACACACACACACACACACAGCATGAGTGTACACATGTTCTGACACTATACCCTTTTTCTGAGTCTATGTTCTTTCTCTCTGTTTACAATTTCATCATGTAGCCTATGTGTGGATTTGACAGAAAGACAGAGAGAAATAAAGAAAAAAAAAGAAAGAAAGAATCAGTTGAAGGGAAAAAGAAATAAAGAAAAGGACCAAAGCATGAAAAAATGAAGGAAAGAAACTAGGAAGGAAAGGAAACAAAGGACGCAAGAAAGGAACCAAGTGAAAGGATGGCAGCTAGTTAATGTACCTCCAGGCATTTCTTTACATCAGTGTACAATGCTGTCATAATGCTCTGCATTACTAAAAGCTAAGTGTACCCAAAAAATAGTGAAGAAAAAAGCCATGCAATCCATTTCCTCTTCTCTCACTAATGCAAATCACCTGTGTCCAGAAACCTCACAGCACTTTTTGAAGCCATGGCTGACATATTCCTCCATTTGTTGCAAAATCTTCCTGACCGTGAGGCTAAACCAGACCACTACCCTTCACCTCCATTATTTACTGTGTGTATTTCTGTTTCATGTGAATTCATTTTTGTGTGTTTTTCTGGAAAGGAAAGGGCATCTCTCATTTTATTTTTGGAATATCTTCCAAGTATCTGTGGGGAAAATTTTGCAGATCAGTCTCCATTTGTTTGTTCACAGGCAATATGTCAAACATCATTAGTGTAATTCTAACAAAATGCATAGTCCACTTACAGGAACTGCAGGACATTTTTTAACCTGGGAACCTTTTAAGAAACTTTTCTGAATCTTCATTGTAGGGATGCAAGTCACGTCATCGGTATTGGCCGATATTTGCTTTAAAATGAACTATCAGAATCGGCCAACATGCCTTTTCTTACTCTGCACAGTGAATGAATATTACATACACTGAAAAGTAGTTTATGTCTCCATCTGCTGGTGGGCTATCATTATAAGAGTATGCACACATAATAGGTGAGGAAAAAAGTGAATATATCGATATTGGTTATCAGTTAAAATGAATTGTCACATATCGGCATATCGGATATTGGCAAAAAGTCCAATGTCATACTTACTTTATCCCTACTTTATTGTAGGATCAGGGTTAAAGTGAGTTCCTTAGCCATAGGTCTTGGACCCAAAAAAGTCATTGTTACCCATTTTTCACTAACATAGAATGAGCTCTGTTAAGGGCTGGGCGATAAATCGATTTTATCGATTAATTCGAATTTGTAGTTTAGGCCGATTTGTTTTAATGAAAATCGAGTTTCTATTTAAAATCCGCCACCGCCGCTCCACGCTGGGCTCCCGTAGTTCAGAGTGGGCTCACCCATCCCCCCCACGCGCTTGATACACAAACAACATGGCAGCGAGCGCTGAAGAAAGGGAATGAGTTCTTCAGCGCTTTTGTGTGCTCACCTGTGTGTGTGTGTGTGTGTGTGTGTGTGTGTGTGTGTGTGTGTGTGCGCGCGCGCATCAGGGCTGAACTCCGCTGTGCACGACACAGAGAGCAGAGGAGGATTTTAGACGCACACCGTGTAGGGCCAGAAATGACATGCCATTGTGTAAATAAGATAAATAAGTGTTACCAACGCCAAGCCGGCAGACCCCCGAACCGTAGTAAAGGGACCTCCGAAGACCATTAGCTCCTTTAGCTTGTGTTAGCTCATTGTGGCAACAACACATAAACAACGGGACTTCGTCTGCGTTAAAGAACAGCACTTTATTTTCAGCACTGCAGGGATGATGCACAGCCTCTCTCATCAGTGTCTGACTTTTACATAGAGGGAAATAACTCAAAAACAGCATGCAGAACTGCGTAGGCTTCTTCACTGTGGCTGCTCGATGTAAACAACAGAGCACATGCCTCACTTTCTTCCTGGGGCGCATCCGTCTGACGTCACACACCACACCTGGTGCACTAACGTCTCATACCTCCTACATCAACTACACACATACACAACTCCACACACACAAGCCACACACATCAGCCTGTAACATAAGGCTATTTAGTTTGTTTAATAAAAGGACAAGGTATAGACCTATTCTAAAATTTGGTGACCATTGGTTTCAAACCGGAAAAGTTGGTTCCCATCTGGATCCAAACCATAGCAGGTTTTCTTTGACCTCAAGTGTGAATCATGATGACATCAGTGGGTGTGTCATATTTTACGAGTTGGAGAGAGAAGATGACATGTAATAGTCTGCTACGTGTTCTTATCATCATTAGTTGGTCCATGCTTGTTTTTTGGATAAAACAAATTAAAGTAATAACAGAACAAAAGCTCGCAGTTGATCAGTGCGATCCGGCTTCTTTCTACTACTGAGTACTTTCATTGTGCAATGCGCAACACTGTCCATTGATGACACAACATTGATTACAAGATGGTTCTGCCCAAAACTGGTGCAAACAAGAGGTTCCAAGAAACCTAAACAGAACTGGTTCAGTCACCAAAGCTCACTTGGTGGGAAAGGGGGTATGGACAGAGTACTTTTCAATTGTTTAGGTGAAGTATGAGGTAAATTGCATTGCTCTGTGGTCTGACCTAAATCTTAGGCTGCTATGACTTTTGCACAGTTTCATTCACACCGTGTGAGCAAGAAACCAATGTTGCCTCTACAGAGACAAAGTGCATTTATGGTCACTGCTGTCAAAGACACTTGTATTCACAGCCATCCAACCTGACCTTCCAACGTAAAGGTTCCACTGTGCTGTATCAACATCATGCTACTTTCTGCCTTGTTTGTCAGTGACAACCATCATTCGCACAACCACTAGAGGTCATGTCAGAAAAATATATAAAACATATCTGAACTAGTGACTTACACTGTATCTGATAATTTCTGTGACTTTCTGAAATGGACAATCTGACAAGCATGCCCACTCCAAGCAGTGATGTGTCATGTGTGTGGTGGTGAGAAAGTAAGCTGGGTTTGTACTAGCTTTTAGCTTCTCTTCTTTGGTCTTCACAAAATGACTTCTTTAGCTTTCCAAACATACAAACGAGTGCAACAGCATTAAAACCTAAGTAGGCAGATCTATTTTGGCTTCATTGGGCAAAAATCCCAAAAGAACCTTTCAGCATATTGCAAATTGAGTGGTCTGAGAGAAAACTAAACTTCTGCACCTCCTCTTGCCTCTGTTTTCATGCTTTAAAAAATCTAGCTTGTGACAGGAGGCTTTGCCCAATCACAGATCATTTCAGAGAGAGGGTGTTCCTGTTGGCTGCTCTACAAATGCAGATGTGTGTGCACGTTATTTTATTGATAACCCCATTCAATGGTGGAGAATCCTCTGGCGAAAGTTGCTATTTCAGCATTGGCAGCAACTGCCTACACTGCAAAGCAACCCAAAAAAGGGATACAGACTTATAAAAAAGAGAAAAGAGAGTCTAAAATGCCTCACATCACTGTGTCCTCTACCAATGCAGCCACTTCAAATTTCCGTTTGATCCATGGTGGAGCCGTGACCAATCCGTGACGGGTCCCTGTCGTCACCTGGCTGGGCTCGTAGCTCTAATGACATCCCCCTGCGATGACGTAGAGAATACGGGGCGTACTGGTAACGCCTCTTAAGTTTAATTTGTAGAAACCAGTTGCAGTGGTCTGTCTATCCACCAGGAGGAGCAGTGAGTGTGGAAGCTGAAGCGGTTTACTGCGCCTCTTATTACTGAGAGAGCTTCCCACACAGAGCATATTTAATGATTATCACTATATATGTATATGTATATGTGTGTGTGTATATATATATATATATATATATATATGTATATATATCACACACACACACATATATATACATATATATGGCTATATAAATGTGATTTATAGTGCTGTTAGACCCCACTCTGTTTACAGAATGTGCGAAAGACAAGGATTTTTTTTTTTTATCCTAAGCGAAAATGTTATTTTTCAGACTAAATGGCAACAAATATGGACTGAAGCAGAATCTTTCATTAGATAAAAACAGCTTGTGAATATTGGACATGATAACATAGATCTTTTCTTTTTTAATTATTATTTTGAGGATGGTACAAGGCTCTGCACATGCTCTGCCTGCTGCACACAGCACGGCTTCACCTTAATTATTTTTTATAGTGTCGGATCAACCAGATCTGTGTGAGGGCCATGTCGTGGTGTAAATCATATAAATAACATAAGGCTACGGCTTCACCTCATTGATCTGTTGCTGTCTGTCTACACAGATTCGTGGAAACCGTATTTCACAAAGAGCTGCTCATTCAGCTGTTTTACATAGTGTGAAAATGACTCCTCGGCTCTTCTTATCACATGCTTATAGCATTATGTTGTACTCTTTTGTTCCTACGGAATGGGCCATTACAGAATGTGCGAAAGACAAGGATTTTTTAACCTCAGCGAAAATGTTGTTTTTCACACTACACGACAACAAATATGGACTGAAGCAGAATCTTTCATTAGATTAAAACAGCTTGTGAATATTGGAAATGATGACAGAGATCTTTTCTTTATTTTTTTTTTCTCAATTATTTATTGTTAGGTTGAAACAAATAAAACTTATAGAGCAAACAATCACATGTGAAGGACGGCTCAGGGAAACAGAAATACATCAGAAAGACCTTAAAAAATAAAATTCAGTAAAAAAGAAGAAATTCAGACAAAATAATGATGTTAACAAGTTGACATACAAACAAAAATGAAACAGAAGCATGGGACACATTAACAAAAAGGAAGGAAAGAAAAAAAATATTTTACAGCAATGACAAAGAGAAGCAAACTAATTACGGTAGAGCTGCAACAATTAATCGACCGCTTGATTTATAATTGACTACAAAATCAATCGGCAACTAATCTAATAAACGATTAATCGGTTTGAGAAATTGATAGGGGGGAAAAAAACAAAAAACAAAGTTTTTTATCCTTCTCCTCAACAACAGCAAACCGAAAATCCTTGGGTTATAGGCAAAACAAGACATCAAAGGATGTCATTTTAGACTATTGGAAACACTGAACAACATTTTTCACCATTTTCCAACATCCTGTAGATCAATCAAGAAAGCGATAGACAGATCAAATGACATTGAGAACAATCATTTACTGCAGGCATAGATTACAGACAAACTCAAATATAAACAAAACACATACACGTGCATGGCAAATAGTATTAGACAAATAAAATTAGCCTACATAACAAGAAATTAGAGGCGAGGTGAGGCTATAGGGTTAATGAAGCCCCTGGATGATATCTATAGTTTTTGACCAGTTACTTAAAGTTACAGCTTTAGCCCCACTGATACTAGCAGTGGACCTTTCTAGTAGACAGACATCTGAAAAAAATGAATAACCAGGCACTATTCTTGTTAATTATAGGTTCAAACCAGTTCTTAATTATGATTTTCTTAGCAGCAGTAGAGGCAGCCAGAATAATCTTTCTTTCTTGAATTGTTAACACTATGTTAGGATTGTATCCGATCAGATAAAGAGCAGGGCAGGTGGGAATAGATTTGTCAATGATGGTCCCAACAATCTTATTTACATATCCCCAGAGATAATTAATAATGGGACAGTACCAGGACATGTGTAAATAATCTCCTCTGACAGAATCAGAACAGTTAGTACATAGATCACTATCAACCAAGTTTAAATGACATCTGCACTCCAGTGTAAAGTAAGATCTGTGTACAAACTTGTAATGAATTATCTGATCTGCCAGGTTCTTAGAGGAGGCAGAAATGATGTTCCAGATTGAAGGCCAATTCCAGTCCAAGTTGAGGGGTTGAAAATCATTTTCCCATCTCTTAGTCACTGGGAGTGGTTTAGTATCACAAGAAGAGAGCCTGTCATACAGTGAGGCTACCAGTGTAGTCTTACTAGTCAGTTGAGCTACTAAAGGGTGTCGAGGGAGATGTACATCCCAAGGTACTCCATATGTTTTAAGTGCAGTGTGCAGTTTAAGATAAAGTATAAGATATACAGCGCCAAATGGATAATGTGTTAGAAATGATAGGACCCATATGAGATTCTGCGTTTTTTTTTTTTGTTTGTTTTTTTTTGATGGCGGAAAAGGGCAAATCCTGAATCCTAACCGGAAAACACAAGGCACTTTCTATGGAACGCCATGGTATAGCTGAAGATGTGGCCAACCAGGTGTACAAGGCTTTTAATTGGAAGGACCAATAGTATTTAAAGTTAGGAAGGGAGAGCCCACCAGAGATTTTGGGGTGACAAAGGGTTGAGAAGCTGATCCTGGGACCTTTCCCGTTCCAGATAAAATTTCTACACATAGACTCAAGATCCTTAAAAATTTTGCCGGGGTAGGAAGGGGGAGCATCAAGAATAAGAAATTGATTCGTGGTAGTACGCTCATTTTAATGACCGAAATACAACCGTGGAGACCAGCTTCTAGGACAGACCAACTAGTAAGATTTTTTTATACTTTAGTGAGAACTGTGTTAAAGTTATCTTTGACAGTAAGTGCAAGTGTAGGTCTAATTTGAATACCCAAGTAAGTAAAGCCATGGTTATGTGAAGAGATTGGATGGTGGGTGAGCTCAGTATTTAAAGTTGTCTTGTTTAATGGCAATAGTATTTATTTAGACCAATTTATTTTATAACCAGAGAGGTAGCCAAACCTCTGGGAAAGATCTGGAACTTGAGGCAGAGAGTTAGCTACATTATAGAGGTACAATAAAATGTCATCAGCATAGAGAGACAGATGATGAGATGTCCCTTTAATAATAACAGGGGATATGGCATGATCTTTTCTTTTTTAATTATTATTTTGAGGACTGTCCAAGACTCTGCACACGCTCTGCCTGCCGCATGCAGCACGGCTTCACCTCATTGATCTGTCGCTGTCTGTCTAAACAGATTTATGGAAGCGATATTTCACGAGATCTGATGCAAGAGGAATTTGTGATAAAATGTCTATTACTATTTATTAACAAACCGCCAAGGGGTCATTTTTACCCCCATGCCATTTTCAATTGCTTGTAACTTTGTCACAATAAAACTCTAACATCTCTCTGCGAAATGCAAGCTAGTTTTGACAGACAGACAGACAGACAGACAGAAAGAAATAATTTTTTATAGTGTCGGATCAACCAGATCTGTGTGAGGGCCATGCCATGGTGTAAATCATATAAATAACATAAGGCTAGGGCTTCACCTCATTCATCTGTCGCTGTCTGTCAAAACAGATTCATGGAAACCATACTTCACAAAGTGCCGCTCATTCAGCTGTTTTACATAGTGTGAAAATGACTCCTACCTACCTGTACCTCACTCCCCACCGCTACAGACTACTGGGCCTTTTCCACTGTCACTTTTGTATGCGCTGAGTCAAGCCATGCCAAGGCAATTTGCGTTTTCATGATCATTAAGATGCGCTGTGCCATGCCAAGCTGTGACAGAGATGGACCTTCTCCAGAGTTGGTTCAAAAGCTGGGCTACCTACCCTCATCCGGGAAGCAGTGATGTCTTGCTGACCACAGCCCCAGACAACCCTGCTTTTTTGCCTCAAACAAGCTGTGTGTTGCAAGACTGTACTCACCTCTGTCTGCAGAGAGAGAGGTGTTTTTAAAAGTTGCCATGTGTTCAGCTCTCAGTACTTTAATAGCTTCTAACTGAATCTCTGCTGTTTGGAGTTTAATTTCTGTCCTGCATCCTGTTTATACTTTAGATGTCTGTTTTATTTTAGTGTTTGGTGTTTGCTATTAGCTGAATTAGAAGTTGTGTGTAGAAGTTTTATTGTGAAGAATCTAGAGGAAATGAAACATGTTTATCACTGCAACTTTGTGAGTGACTTTTCTTCAATAAAGGCAAGTTTAATAATACGGCAGGGAGGAGGAGTAAAATCAGAAACAGCCACAGACAGCTCAACTTCAACAGGTAAACTTTTACCTGCCCTGCGGTGGAAAAACACATGCAGCAAAAATAACATGGAACTTTGGCCGTGGATCTGCTTTTTAAACATCATCTCTCAAGACTAGCCATCATTAGTTAAAGACACAGGTAGCTCTGTTGTAATGGAAATGCAAATCCCTGCTGTGCTGGGCTGATGGCCCAAACCAAGCAAAGCCAAGCCAGCTTGTGACTGTTCGAAAGGGGTATCTCTCACCTGGAGGAGAGTGTGTGTAAATGTGTAAATGTGTAAATAAATCAATGAAGGGAAACACTGCATTACTGTATGAAGCATGAGCATATGCCCGTGCTCGTTTGATGAGAGGGGCTTAGGACAGAGAGGAAAGAAGTGCAGCAGAAGGGTGTATCCTCAAATTCTGTCGTTTCTTTGCCCTTTCCAGAAAACTACATACCCCAGCTTTAACACCTTCAAGAAGAGATTGTCTAAAAGTATGCACCCATTTGATGGATTAATGCATTCTGCCCCTCTTCCCGCCAGTGAGTGTGGTTATTTAGAACAGCTTGCCTTCCAATCTGAGTGGAAGACAAGTCTTACAAAGTAGTGCATTTGGAGCATACAACAGCCTTTGGTCTACAGGGATACACAAAATCAGTAGGATTCGTCCTCTGGGAACTGTAAATATCTGTATCAAATGTCATGGCAATCCATCAAATACGTGTTGAAACATTTCAGTCTGGAACAAAGAGGCTGACTGACCCACTGACATTGCCGTCGTGGCAAAAAAAAAAAATCTAGATGTCGGACACTGCACCTCGTCACGAGACTGCACTGAGGACAAAGGATGGCACACACTATAAAGAGCAAGAGAAAGAAAGACTGAGGTAAAACGTGGGGAGATCGATGGAGTGATAGAGAGAAATGAAAATGTGAACACACAGACAAACACCCGGGCATATTCCCTGATGTGTCTTGGTGTAGCTGATGAAATACCAAAGTAATCGTCATATTGCAGGTGCTGTGCAGAAGAAAACTGTTTAGCTGTGAAAAACCACCTTAACTGTCCATTCAGAATGGAAGACACTGCTAATGACAATAAAACATACTGTGATGAAACACTGATGACTTAGTTTTTATTACATTAACAGGGGCTTGATATATAGATACAACTAATTTGGTAATAAACAAAAAATGATGGTTGTTGAAATGTGTTGGGGTTTTTTTTTCTTTGCTGTTTTTTAAAAAAGCTTATTCTTTTTTGTAGTCTGTTGTCAGCCACCTTAAATAATCTGTTTGGGCAAATTAATAGCCACAGCTAGAGCACCACTGATAGAGCACTACTGAAAAATCTGGTAATAGTATACTGCCTGATATGTTTTTTAGATTAAAAAAACTGTGTAATGACAGCACTGTTTTTAAATGAGATCAGACATTAGTGGTATTTCTGTAATATATTTTTTTATATGTTTCAATCAACATGCAAAAATACTGCCATATCTGTTAGGCCCAGCCAGTGTACCAGCACTCCTGCTAATGCCAGGTTCAGACTACACATCAGTTCAATTACAGCCTAAGGTGGCAGTGTCGGCTCAGATCGTGAACGGCAATGAGTGTCGTATGCAATAATCCATCGTTTTATCTTGTGTAGTGTGTCATAGTAGATGACAAGTGACGCCACATATGGGACACCTCACAACATCCCTACAGAAAGTTTAGCATGTTTTATTTTCTTTTTGTTTTCCATGACTTCTCCCGTCACAGCCATCACTTTGACTGAGAGGAACACAGAGCGATCTGCTGCCGTGGACAACTGTGCGACAGCAACACCCCAGCCTTTTTGATATTTCCTGCAAGGACGTTACCACACAGAGTAAAAAGGGAAGTGCACAACACAAAGGTGAATTTTTTCATAGGGATGGCCAGATGGGGCCACTGGTTGAGACACTAAAACCAAAATCCATAATTAAGTGACAGAATTTTGATTATGCTGTTGCAAACTATGTCACAGAAAACAACGTCATTACAAGAGTTAAGGAATCACATACTGATATACTTTGGTTTCTAATTAATTTTAATTAATTTATTTATTTTATTTATTAAGTGCTGTACAAAAAAAACAAGGAGGCTACTTAAAACAGTATACATTAAAGGAGCTATATGTAAGAAATATAAAGCAAATAGTCATAAAATTCTCCTAATATGTCACAGAGACTAAGGAATAATGTTCATATAACATACTGATCTCACCAACAACAATAGTACAGCCAGAATATTCGCATTTAAAAAAAAAATTTACGGTCTGCAAATCATGTTTATGTTTTGAATTTGTGTTTTGGCCTGTTGCGCCACCCTCCGCTGTCTACCAGTCACACAGTCTCAGCATCAGTTACAGTTACGACTGAGCTACAGCAGCACAGCAAGCAGCATTAGCAGTGTCCCGGTACATAGCATTAGCAGCCGGCTCCTCATGAGCTGTATCCCGGCAGTAGCATTAGCAGCAGAGAAGTCGGACTTGCTCAAACGGTCCACTGGAAAACCGAAGATCAAGGACGCAGCGATGCAGCCACAGCAGCCGCCCGTGGGCAAACAAATCAGTCTCCAGCGTGCCGCTGTCCAGCAACCTCGAATCTGTAGGGGGAGGGGAGGGCGGACATGACTCGCGGCAGTATTTTGAATTTGAGTGCAGTAACCGTTTTGGCCACATTCTTACATACAGCGCCTTTAAATAAAACACAAGAAAACAATGACAGACAACAATAAACAGACAAATCAAGACTTATATACAACAGTGAACAAATGGGTCTTTAGCTTTAAAAAACATCAGCTGAACATGCCTGCCTAATACCAATACGTAGATTGTTCCAAAACAAAAAAGCATGCTCACCAACCGTCTTTCTGCTGACCTTGGGGACACTCAGAAGATGAGTCCCCTGGGAGATCAGGTCTCGTGCAGGTATGTACGGTTTAATCAGGTCCAACAAGTACTGTGGTGCAATACTATTCACAATTTTATAAGTAAGCAAAAGCACTTTAAAGTCTGCTCTGACCTCTGCCGAAAGCCAGTGGAGCTAGCCAACACGGGAGTAATATGCTCATATTTACCTGCTCCAGTCAGAACACGAGCTGCTATGTTCGGTACCATCTGAAGACCCCGAAAACTCTTCTTTGGCAAACCTGACAGAAGGGCATTGCAATAATCTAGCCCTGATGTGACAAAAGCATGAATAAGGATCTCAGCATCTTTAATTGAAGGATAGGTCAAATCTTGGTAATATTTCTTAGGTGAAGGCCACTCTGGTCACCTCCTTTATAGGAAAATCAAATGAGAGGGTTTGATCAAAGAGCACACCAAGATTCTTAAATCTGTCACTGCAATGAATCACAGAATCATCCAGAGACAAAGTAAAATGTTCATACAGATGCCTTAATTTTGCAAGACCGATAATCATCACATCTGTCCTAGCCGAGTTAAGTAACAGGACATTTCTACATAACCATCCCCTAACTGCAGCTACACAGGTCTCAAGTTTAGTTATATCTGACCCATTTTGCAGGATTATAGGCGTATACAACTGTAAATCATCTGCATAACAATGAAAAGAGATCCCAAATGAACGTAAAATCTGTTATAGGTAATATTACTAATCATCTGATGTGCATAGACTACCACAGGTACAGTTAACATTTTGAGTTTCACAGCAGTTGTGTTTTAATGTGTTATGTGTCTGTACGTGTTAGGTGATTCATTGTTCTTCAAAAAGGCTGGTTGTTCTTTTCCTTAAAAAGACAAATATGCAGCTCTAATTCAAAGGAGTATATTATGTGTAAAGAACAAAGCATTTACTGGTAACAAGTTTTCTCAAGTTAAGGAAGACTTGTGGGTACCCATAGAACCCATTTTTATTCAGAAATCTTGAGAGTTCAAGGGACCTCTTTGAAAATGGCCATGCCAGTTGTTCCCTTGAAAAAGAGAAAAATTAGAACATTATTTAGTCTCCTTCCTGACAAGCTATGTCAACATGGTTAGTACCAATGGATGCCTTAGGTTGTCTAGTTTCACGAGATACCACATACCTTTTGCAGCCTCTCAAAGACAGTAATGTCAACCTGGGATTGCTTTTGCCAGGGGTGGTCAGTAGTTGTATTAGTGAGCCCCCCCCCGGGTGCATCACTGCCTAGGAACGCAACCGGCTGCTTTGTCCCTGGGGCTCTGCAGTAATTTGTGTGTGTGTGTGTGTGTGTGTGTCTGTGTGTCTGTGTGTCTGTGGGTCAGTGGGTTGATGGTTGAACTACATCCCCAGTCCTGTACTTGCAGCACTTCTCTCCTGACTGTTGGGGAGTTTCAAGACAAAAGAAAATGGAGACTCTTCTTTACTTTTAGTCTCATGTCTTTAATTTCATTATCAGTCACATACACACAAATACAGAGACACAGTTACTGTATAAAGGTGCTCAAATCTGCCACAATCTCACCTAAGTCACTGTCCTAGCCCTTATTTGCTTGCTTCTGTTTTTCACAAGTTACCTTATGCCCACACTGACCAACACACACACATACACACACACACACACACACACACACACACACACACACACACATTGAAACAGAGGAGATCAATATACGACCTAAGTAGAGTGCTCTGCTCAGCTGATGACCTCATCTAACAGGCCAGTTAAAACATCAATATGAGGCAGGCAGGCGGGGCTAGGCTGTCAATCATTACGGTGGACAGTGGGAGGTTTCATTCAGGCATACAGTCATGTTTCGTGTAGCTGTTCTCGGTATATCCTGTATTAACATTGGATAAATCACTCTCAAAAGGTAATACAACTAAATATGAAAACTATAACATAGTGTTCTTAATGGTATTTGTCCATTACTTTGGTTTATGTCCTTATACCTGGAAATTAACATTCCCATCAACCTCTGGTATACGTTGTGTTCAGGGCTAATTAGCAGTTAGCATGTTAGAATGAGAAGGTGATACAATGACAATGTGTTAACAACTTATTCCACTGCCCCAAGTGACAAATTACATACATGAATTAGAGATGTACCAATGAAATGAAATTCCGGGCTGAAACCAATGCAGTTATAATTACGGGAAACTTTTGTGTGTGGATCTCCTGTCTAATTCATGTCAAAACCAATGTTTAAAATAACATCTTGGCTGATGGCCAATACTGATGTTTTAATTGTTTTTTATTTTGTTTTTGATGTTATTTATGCCCCCTTTTGTAGGAAATCAATATAAAACAATAACCAAACTGTTTTGAAGTCAGTTAGCCCTTCATTGGACCTTTGAATGAAATGCAACCATACAAATTTATGAAACAACCTTTTATATAACCTTTTACATGAAAAGGGTGTTTTTATTTTTATTTTTTAAATGCTGCAAAAGCCTTTTTACTATTACTATAGTAACTCAATGCAGCCTCTGTTAGCTGTTAGTTCCAGCTACCAGCTGCTTACAGCTAATAGTTAACTGGCTCTCCTCCTACCAATTTCAACATGGATCTTTTGTTCACAATGTAGCATTATCAAGAAAACAATAGGGTGCATCTCCTGATGCATCAATAGTGAGTTTAGTGCTTTTTTTCATCCCAAAGGCATCCATGTTTGGAGTTATCTTTTACAGTTCACACTCCTGAGAATGTCTGGAGAGAATGATTAAAAATTAAGTTTTTATTAACATGGAGGAAAGTCTTATAAACTTTTGCCTTAAGTGTTTTGAAATCAGGATGATGCAGCATAAAAAGTCCTCTGTCTTAATTTCATTGTTGTTTTTTCCAAGGCGTTTAAGCCTTGAGCTGAAGCTCCACTACAATGCATCTCTTTATGAGTGAGCAGGAAGTTATTCACTGTCCTGCTCGGAGATGCTTCAGTGATGAGATTTTAGGTTGCTATGAGCAGCTCTGCCCATCACCACGTGGCTCTGCTACCAATATCTAGTCAAAGATAAACAGATAATTCAACTGATCATCAAAAACCTGAAAAAGGAACACAACAACTTTGGTTGTCATTGCGAAGCAGTAGTTAAGAACTGTAAACTGTAGCGGTGGTCTATATTAATGGTAACAACAGTGGCAGGAAATGTTAGACAGCGCCCCTACTGGCATGTTCTGCCCCCCAGGTACGTGTGTTATTCACTTTTTGGCAGCAGCTACTCTTGGCCCTCTCTCTGAGCTTTGCCAGGCTGGGGCACTATTTGGCAGAGCTCCGTCCTTCCTACTTAGTGTATTGGAGCTACCTCTGCACCGAGCAGAGCACTGCAGCAATATGTGGCCTGCAGCAGTGCTCCATCAGAGAAGGGGAGGAAGGAGGAGGGAAATAATTCTCATACTGATCTCATTTTTCAGATTCCTCTCCAGGGGTTCCTGATTTTTCATTGTTCTTTTAGTTTGAGCTCTTGCATTGTTTGTCGATTAGGTGTATTTAGTCTTGATTCCTGTTCTCTATTTTTTTCTTTTTGTCCATCAAAAAAGTACACACACTTAAAATCTAGTCTAGCAGAGCCCCTTCAGGCTGATTAAACCAACCAAGTGGACTCAGCCTAAATGCGCACACACTTAGATGCAGCAGGTTTTGCAGTGTGGCCCGGGGCTGTTTTAGTACTGTAGCAAGTGTACGGATGGATGGCTCTCTCAGTGCCAGAGCCCTGTCGCTTTGTGACAGCGCCTCTCCTCCTCCTTCTTTCCTTCCATTGTTCTACCTTAGGTATCCGTTGGTTTGTGTCATTATAGCGCAGCAGGGAGCTCCAGGCATTACATTAGCCTGTAACTAGTCTGTTCTTCCTCCACCCATCCTGCTCTCTCCCTCTGCTCAGTCTTTTCAAGCACAAACTACCTTTCTTAGCAGATTAGATTATCCAAGAAAATATGTATTTTTCCCCCTAAATGAGCCCCAGTGTTAGCAAGATATTCTCGTAGCATCCACCAAACGGACATACTGCGGCGTAGGGGAATGAAGATCCAAATTCTGCCTGACTGGCGGTATTTATGACTTACGGAGACGGAGAGATTGATAGAATTTAATCTATCGATTTATAATGAAAAGACATCAAGGCTCTTTTGTTTATCATCCAAAAGAGTCCCATCGATCCTCTTCTCTCCAGCTGCACCGCCACCTCCTCCCTTTCCTTGCTGATTCAGTGCAGTCCAGCTTTGCCACATACGTCTGGTGAAGGCCGGACAGCAATTACTATCAGAGTACTTTGGGAGGTTTATGCAAGGCTGAGGTTGGTTGGCTTCAGTCGGCCGCTCTGTCCATATCTCTGAGGAGGAAGGGAAGAAGGGAAGGAAGAGATTGCATTTATGGAAGTAAAGACAGAGGTAGCAAACAGTAGTTGGTTGGTTAAAAACAAATTTAGTGAGGCATATGTATATTTTCAAGTAGCACAATAAATTCTGAAGACCCCCTGGGACACTTAGCAGATCGTGACCAAACTCAAAAGCAGGAGGAACAGCCTGCAGTGATAGCCTCCATCTTGCGGCATCCACCTGCCTCCCTGAACTCTCTTCAAGAACTCTTCAAGAACCTGGTGTCTTTTGCATGTTTTTGTGGTTTTGACATTTGCAGACGTTGTCTTTGAAAGCATTTGTAGTGCTGCTCTCAGTTGTACACGAGAAAAATTTTGTAAAGAATGAAGAAGAAAAGTTTGTACCCTGTCCAAACTGTCAGATAAAGACCTAAAAAGGCCACTTCTGCTGGTTTCAAAGCCCCTACGATATTATCCTTTCTAATATCTATTGCAATATAGTCACATCTTTGTACTTGTTTGTGTCAAAGTTGATCTTTGACATCTACTGCATGTCGCCATCTGTCATCGACAGGGAGAGATGATGAGACAGCAAACAGGTTGGGGGATGCAGAAAGCCACAAGCTGCAGTGAGGATGAAGGTAGCCAGACAAACAACCAGATAAAGAGCAAGAGATAAATTAGTTCAAACAGGGGAAATGAAGTGGGACAAGAGGGGAAATCCACAGAGGGAGGCGTGTTGACACATTGCAGCTACTGTAACACACCAAGAACTAATGCAGTGCACAACTTCCTACTGTCTGCAACAACACACAGCTACAAGACCACATACAGGCTGTCTCTCACCTCAACCTCCACTGCTATGTCTTTCATCTTCCACTCCCTCACATATACACGCACATTCACACAGCATGTCCGGTTAGATTCTCACTGACTTGGCAGAACTCACATTCTAAATGTGTGTGTGTGTGTGTGTGTGTGTGTGTGTGTGTGTGTGTGTGTGTGTGTGTGCAGAGGGATCCTGTACTGCTGTATCCTCCTCCTGGGGAGTAAACAGTATGCAAATCTTCAGCCAGGCTATTTGTAGTGAAGTCACCTTTACAAGGGACACTGTGTATGTGTGTGCGTGTGCGTGTGCGTGTGTGTTTGTGTGTGTGTATGTGTATGTGTGTGTCCTTTCTGCAGTGGAAGAGAGGACATCCCGAATGCTGTGTCACTGTTACATGAGAGAGAATGTGATATAATTTATGAAGTAACACTTTGTATAATTTCAGCTGGTGTCGCATTTTTTAGTAAAAGCTGTGGTCCAAGTGGGAACACATATAACAATTAGGATTGGTATAATACGTTACATTTGTCATATTAGGTGATGTTGACACTGGACATTAGTGTCCGGCAGATCCAAGTCTAAGTCCAACACTGCATCATTTGTAACTCTAGAACAACACGCAGCTTTTTGTGATCTGACTCCCCTGTCAGTGGGAAAATGTCATTTGCCTGTGCCTTCCACAACTGTTACACATCACATTTGAAAAAACAAAACTATATTTTGATCTCAGACCTCTATGGTTTAACTTTGGTTAGGTTTAGCCAGAAACATGATGTGGTTAAATTTAGGGAAGTGTGGTCATGCAATCGAATTCATGCACTGTTTGTACATTTTCCTACAAAAAGTGCTGGACTAAAATTTGTCCATATCTTACATCATCATAAGCCAATAATTCATGTACAACCCAGGTGTTTGGGAAGGCTGCGATCACGTAACCAATGACCTGGCAGTATACAAAAGGAAGCAGGTTGGGGTGTTGGATGGGTCACAGACTGATTTTGAGTCATTTCAAGGTACGTCATCAGTATATTTCATATCCTTAACCTAACCACAGTCACCTAACTTTACTGTAAAACTTCACTTAACAGCCCACCGATTCCCTTTTACTAGCTGATTGTGGCAATACATTTTGACAAATGGTCTCAGTTAGATGCTGGGTCTGGTTGCCAAGACGTTTTTTTAATAGAAGTTTTTTGAATGTATAAAACCTTTAAAAGCCCAACAAGTTATGGAATATCCCACTTGAGCTATCGTCAGTTAGCTGCATTAATCGTGCATACAAATATAAATTTTTTAAAGGTTTGTCATTATGGACATGCTACACACATTGTTACCTTGGCTCTGAGCACCAAAGGGGGATGCAACTCAAAAAAGTTGTGACTTCCTATCACCGAAATGGTCATATAGTTTGAACATGTGTCCAATCCTAATTATATTCCTTTGATTTGTAAGGGTCAAGTGATTAAAAGAATCAAAAGGGTTCTTATAAAAAATAATCCAAGTAGTGAATATTGTTTTAAGAGGATAAAAAGTGGTGTTGTGTCACCATGCCAGGTGCTGTAATCATCTGATGCAGTCAAATGAGCACAATAACGGTCTCTCTCCTCTCTCTGATGTGTTGTCTGCCAGAGCTAGATGATATGTCATTCGATATCCTAATTTTTAGTATAACCAAACTGGTTTGAATGAAGAATTTTGTAGTTTTTCTCATCTTTGCTGAGCAAGAGTTTTGTATTAGAGATGTTAAAGGCTTGTCCCCGACAGACACCTGTACCAAATATACGCTGGCTGAGTTCAGTGATTAAAACAAATAAAAGCCCAGGCTATTCATTGAAGTTTATGGTAAGTGACTTTATGTTAACTACATAACATCATTTGTGAGACAGTCATTTGTAGGATATCATATGAACCGTTGTGAGTGCATTCTCGCAGGATATCATAAAAACTCTTGTATGAGGATACATTGTACACTTGCACATCTTTATGTAGTGCAGAAGTGTTCAAACCTTTTTGAATAAGGGCCAGAATAGATAATGTGAAAACACCTGGGGGGCCAGTACTAAAAAAACATCAAATACAAATGAGATAGACTCAACTCTTTCATCTTTTAGTGAAAAGTAGGGTTGGGAATGATTAACCGATACGACCGGATATCTGGTTTGACAAGTGAGAGATACGGCTGCGTTGGTAGCAGCCTCCTCAATCGATACGAATCAGCCATGAATCCTTAGATGAATCGATTGTAGAGTCATGGATCGGGTATCGTAAGACTAGCAATCGGTTGACTGGCTTTAACAGTTTGCATCTCTAAAACAATGCGAGAGCCGGCGGCATGCTCCGTAGCAGGCATTACTGACAACGATAATGGATGTAAACATCAGCGCCAACTTGACCGATGGAGCTGAGGAACAGAAGCTAATGCTGGTTGGATAAACCAGGGAGCAGCCAAGCCGCAGCAGAAACTAAAGGCGAATCCTGCCGGTTGTGGGTTGAACTGGGGTCACAGACACAGACAGAAATATGTATTCCTGTCATGACTGCCCAGAAATACCAGAACAGCCGAGCCGTAGCACCACACAGGTATGTGGCGTGTTAGAGGAGAAACGAGCCATTCACATTTCCACAAACCTCTGCGCACTTTAGGGACTGTTCTTTACTTGTCAGGGGAGGAGGGTGGCTAGTTGATTTTTATTTTATTTATTTATTTTATTTTGATCCCCCCTATGTTAATCACTTATTGATGCTGTTTTTGAAGTATGAATAAGTTAATAAGTAATTTATTCCATTGAAATATCAGTGATGTATTATAGAAAAGTGATTTATCTTTTTATAAATGACAGAGTGTAGCAAACACAGAGAAATAGTCTGACATGCTGTCAGTGATAAGCTGCTAGTCATCACAGTCCATGATATCAACTAATAACAGATGTCAGATTCTGCCCCTACATTACATGTTATTATTTTATTCTGCTTTATGTTTATATTGTACAGCGCTACGATAAACTTTATTCCAGACTGAAGTCCATATAAGATACATACAAAAACACAGACAATACAATAAAAACAACACAACAAGTAGGTTTAAAACACTTAAATTTTACTTAAAGCTCACTTCACTTAAAGTTTAAAATTTCTTCTCATTTTTATATTGATCCCATCCAACAAAATGATGTTCATTCAGCAAGTCTTTTTTTGGTCCATGTCTAAAAATAAATACATTTGACATGTGATTTTGTTGTTGTTTGTCTTTTTATTTTATTTTTGCCAGTGCCATACAGCAACAATGCTTGGGGATGTGGTCTTTTACAAATTTGAAAATACTGTAAGGATGTCACTTTTATAGAATTGGCTTCTTTATTTTATAATGTATGATTAATGTCTACATCAACAAATGTTAACCATAGAATCGTATCGATCCTACACTGTATCGAATCGTATCGAACCGTATCAGTCCTACACTGTATCGAATCGTTCTGTATTAAAAATATATCGTTTTTGAATCGTATCGTAACCTGTGTATCTAGATACGTATCGAATCGTCTATCACAGAGAGATTCCCAACCCTAGTGAAAAGTACTCAATTTTCCATTGCTCACGTTTATGCATTTTTGCTATGGCCATGTCTGCTACCAAACAGAAAATATCTGCTGCTAGAAAACTATTTGTTTGCCTGTCTACCATCTGTTTCTGAAACCAGTTTAGTTCCACCTGCGTAAATTCCTGCTTGGTGCATGTCAGCTAACTGTATGATAGTGTTGCCATTGTGAGGTGTATGGAAAAATCCACAATAAACTTGCTTGAGTAGCCAATATTGTGTGGTAGGCCACATGTAGTATATTTGTAAACACAAGCTGTGGGCCATTTAAAATTTGTCTGCAGGCCTGGACTAGACTTTGGATATGCCTGATGAAGTGGTTATGTTGAAATGCTGTAGCTAGCCTGTGGTAAAGTTTGAATACCACTTGGTTATGGGTGGTAAAAGATAATGCTTTGGTGTAAAATACGCAGTTTTGCGTCATCACTTTTCACTGTAAAAGTGGAAATCATGCTAGGTAGCAGCCACCCACTATCCCCTCCACCTTTGATGACAAATTCAACTCTTATACTACATCACTTTAGAAACGCTAATATGATAAGTATGAAATGTGCAAAGGTAGCATATTTGTGGTTTACCTAAACATATAATGTCAACATTTTTCCCCCAAAAAATAACAACAGTTTTGAGTGTCAGTTGGAAACAGGGAACAAACAGTGATCTCCAGTGTTAAAATCAGACATTTTGTTGACCCACCCATCCACTCCAGCCTCCTCCTAATGCAGACTTTGTTGCTGTATAAAAACATCTCACTACTTCTTCCATTGTTTCCAGTGTATAAGAATCAAAATTTGCACACTTGTAAAAACTTGATTTATATTCTCTGTATCTTTCTCTTTGACCTCTAGTTTCGCAGACCGGGCGCAGCAGAGGCGCAGCGCACCTGCGCTTCGCCAACTGGGTGTGGCCAGGTGGATTTTGCAAGTTTGGTACACCGTGTGTGCTGGCGCAACTACTTCTCTTTCCCACCTCCATCCCTCCTACCGGCGCAAGTCAGAAAGAGGGAGGAGAGAAGGCATGGTGTGGGTTTTACATAGCTGATTCACATCACACCAATCAAATGAGCCCCTCTCCTCGCCCTTAAATGCGCCACGCAAAGGTGTAATGAGAGTTTACTCAATTCGCCATTGCAAAAGAGAGCAGCAGCGTCAGACGGCCAAACTTCTCCCAGGAGGAAACTGATGTTTTGGTCCGGGAGGTCCAAGCTCGCAGTGTCCGAATATACGGAACTGCGAGCAGACCTCCACGGGCTGATGATGCAAAGGTAGCCTGGGAGGAGGTCACCACAATTGTAAATCAATATTGCGTTTCTCTCGTGTGCGCGCGCTCTCTCTTTCTCTCTCGCAGTCTCACTCTGTTTCTTTTCTTTTGACTTTTCTAAGATGACAGATGCTGAATATATACTCCCTATCTGATGCTGTGGCTGTTTGTGGTTGGCTGAGAGGGATGTGAACTCATTAGTTTGCAGCTGTGTTAATCAAATCAGGTTGGGTTTCCATTACGCGTGCCAAACGGTGCCAATCCCCTTTGATCTGACATCAGATGTGACGGGACAGTCGATATTGAGATACATTTATGTGCTGATTGCAGATAGTTGCATTGAATAGTGGTTTTTGTGGCTATTTATGGCATTGTTAATGTGCCTGATATTCTGGAAACCTGCCTGTGAGGTTTTGGTGACGTGTGAGCACTGTCCGCTGGTCAGCCAAACTTCCACTTACACCGGCTGCGCTCCGCCTGCGCTGACAGTAGACCTGGTTTCAGCTGGCGAGCTTTTAGCGCACCTTCGGCGAAGCCTTTTGGCATGAAACTGTCACTGCACCAAGCTGGATCTGTCGACACCTCCCCCTGCTGCACCGCCACACCCATCTCAAACTACCAAACTGAGCGCGCCTCGGGTTGCGCTGCTCGAAACTAGCTCTACACGGGGTTTGCCACCCTGTGCCACCCTGCACTGCACTGGGAAACTAGAGGCCTCTGACTTAAAGAGGCAACAGATAGGATTACTTTTTTTTTTTTTTTTTTAAAGCTTGGCGCCACCGAACGTCGGTGGTGTTGCATTGCACTGTCGCAACGACCAAATTGGCCATGGGGATCAGAGATAATCAATAATACGATTCTATTAGACTCTCTAAATTAAATAAAATGTAGGCCGGTATACCTCTCTGTATATGTAGAATGAGAAGGTGTGTGGACACTGTACTAAATTAGTAAAGAGACCAAGCAACAATTATCAGATTTATCTGAAGAAAAAACACATAGTAATGCAAATAATTATACTAGAATGCACAGTATCAGTTCAAACAATAGCAGACACAGTGGAACTATACCAATATGCACATGTAAACAGTCCCGATTCTTCTCTTTTCTTTGGCTTTTGACACCATGTAGCGTGTTGATTTTATTATTTTAAGTGTATGTGCATATTTTTTTATCTTGTGCGGGCAGTGCATTTTATTTTATTTTATTTTATTACTTTTATCCTGTTGTGTACTTCATCGTTTTATTGTGCTTCTATTATTGTGTTTTTATCTTGCTGTACAGCACTTTGGAAACCTTGTGTTTCCTGCCGTAAAGCAGATTTTTTCTGCGAAATTTTGGCACCGGTGGCAGAAGCTTATTGCAAAGATTGCAAAGCCACTAAGTAACCTATGTAAATGCTGATAGTCTGATTTTACTGTGGCCAGTACCCTGTGCAACCCACATTATTTTCATAATGATATATTTAGGAAAAGATGCTGTTTCCTCTTTAAATGTAAACCTCACTAGCAAAGACCAAGCCACAACGATATGTCGTTTAAAGGTTTTATTGTAATTCAGGTGGGGTTAGTTGTATATGGGTCAGTGTTGGATCAGTGTGATGAGTTTGGGCACAGATTGTGAGCCTGGCCAGGCTAAATGACTCTAATTAGAAGCTGTTGATCCTCTGTCCCAAGTTGAGAGCTTTTTTTGAAAGCTTTTTCTTGCCTCATCTTAGTTTCTTTTTCTCTGTCATCCCTCTTTTTCTTTACATCTCTCTCAGTTGCTGACTCGCACATTTGCTGTTCATCTTCAGCCCCCCCTTAGTATTGACATTATTAGCTAAGTACTTAGGTAATGAGTATTTTCTGAGTCACCGGATGATGTTTTAGTGTTATTTCTTCCTTTATGCTAACACAAGCAAACCTGTGTAAGACCACTTATATGCTTTTAACAAGCTTGTACTTTTTGCTCAGTGTGTGACTTTAGCTGATAGCTTGATAGTTACATGTCAGCAATATGTATATAGCTGCATTCATTGACTTTTGGGCACCAGGGGGCAGAAAGGCTGGCACATACACATACCTGTATCATCGTATTCTGCAACTAGCTATTGTTTAAGTAGGTGCCTATTAAAATCTCTAGCAGGCACAGAGCAGCATTAATTTTCCAATGGTTTACATCTGCCTGTTGAAAAAGTGTTCAATATTCACATTTATTCAGCTTTGGTCTGGTCTCCACCAACCCTTAAAAAAAACATTTTCTTACTTAGCTGCTCACTGTTCAACTCAGTTCATCAGTTAGCCACTAGGAGTGTGCCATATCATCTAATTTACGATAATTAATACTTATATTTTTTGATATCATATGAAAAATTCATATTGTGATATTTGCAATATTTGGACTTGTTGACATATTGATGTCACACCTTTTCCTAGGGCAACAACATGGCTGAAAGCAAAATAATTAGCGACTCTGCAGTGGTTTCATAAAGAGGAGCAGCTTTAGTAGTGTGGAATAAACTGTAGTGTCGATAGGCTTGGGCGTCCTGAATGTTTTATCAAAAGGCTGGACTTCTCAGACTCTTTTAGTGAGTTACCAGGAGTTAGCCTCTCTGCAGAGGGAACTCATTCAACAGATCCGCTGACAGCAGCACAGCGTCTCTCTCCTCTCCTCTCTTGCTGTGTGCAGTCGGTGTCATCAAGTAATCAAACCTTTGGTATTGTAAACCTACAGTATGTGACGCTCACGGCTCAACAAAGAAACGACATATATGTAAATGTGCAGTAGTTATTGTAACATAACAGCCTGTCACAGGTTACAGCTTGATGATTAGAGGAGAAATGGCAGAGAAAAAGGTCAAGGTGGGAAAAAAACCAACTTGATCATTTTAAGATTTTGCTAAAAGGGAAATTGCCAGATGATTTATAAATGTACTATTACAAGGTACATTTTTCTGTATTGAGGAGGTGTTTAAATGTGTAATTTTATACATATATATATATATATATATATATATATTTACAGTACAGGCCAAAAGTTTGGACACACCTTCTCATTCAATGCGTTTTCTTTATTTTCATGACTATTTACATTGTAGATTCTCACTGAAGGCATCAAAACTATGAATGAACACATGTGGAGTTATGTACTTAACAAAAAAAGGTGAAATAACTGAAAACATGTTTTATATTCTAGTTTCTTCAAAATAGCCACCCTTTGCTCTGATTACTGCTTTGCACACTCTTGGCATTCTCTCCATGAGCTTCAAGAGGTAGTCACCTGAAATGGTTTTCCAACAGTCTTGAAGGAGTTCCCAGAGGTGTTTAGCACTTGTTGGCCCCTTTGCCTTCACTCTGCGGTCCAGCTCACCCCAAACCATCTCGATTGGGTTCAGATCCGGTGACTGTGGAGGCCAGGTCATCTGCCGCAGCACTCCATCACTCTCCTTCTTGGTCAAATAGCCCTTACACAGCCTGGAGGTGTGTTTGGGGTCATTGTCCTGTTGAAAAATAAATGATCGTCCAACTAAACGCAAACCGGATGGGATGGCATGTCGCTGCAGGATGCTGTGGTAGCCATGCTGGTTCAGTGTGCCTTCAATTTTGAATAAATCCCCAACAGTGTCACCAGCAAAACACCCCCACACCATCACACCTCCTCCTCCATGCTTCACAGTGGGAACCAGGCATGTGGAATCCATCCGTTCACCTTTTCTGCGTCTCACAAAGACACGGCGGTTGGAACCAAAGATCTCAAATTTGGACTCATCAGACCAAAGCACAGATTTCCACTGGTCTAATGTCCATTCCTTGTGTTTCTTGGCCCAAACAAATCTCTTCTGCTTGTTGCCTCTCCTTAGCAGTGGTTTCCTAGCAGCTATTTGACCATGAAGGCCTGATTCGCGCAGTCTCCTCTTAACAGTTGTTCTAGAGATGGGTCTGCTGCTAGAACTCTGTGTGGCATTCATCTGGTCTCTGATCTGAGCTGCTGTTAACTTGCCATTTCTGAGGCTGGTGACTCGGATGAACTTATCCTCAGAAACAGAGGTGACTCTTGGTCTTCCTTTCCTGGGTCGGTCCTCATGTGTGCCAGTTTCGTTGTAGCGCTTGATGGTTTTTGCGACTCCACTTGGGGATACATTTAGAGTTTTTGCAATTTTCCGGACTGACTGACCTTCATTTCTTAAAGTAATGATGGCCACTGGTTTTTCTTTAGTTAGCTGATTGGTTCTTGCCATAATATGAATTTTAACAGTTGTCCAATAGGGCTGTCGGCTGTGTATTAACCTGACTTCTGCACAACACAACTGATGGTCCCAACCCCATTGATAAAGCAAGAAATTCCACTAATTAACCCTGATAAGGCACACCTGTGAAGTGGAAACCATTTCAGGTGACTACCTCTTGAAGCTCATGGAGAGAATGCCAAGAGTGTGCAAAGCAGTAATCAGAGCAAAGGGTGGCTATTTTGAAGAAACTAGAATATAAAACATGTTTTCAGTTATTTCACCTTTTTTGTTAAGTACATAACTCCACATGTGTTCATTCATAGTTTTGATGCCTTCAGTGAGAATCTACAATGTAAATAGTCATGAAAATAAAGAAAACGCATTGAATGAGAAGGTGTGTCCAAACTTTTGGCCTGTACTGTATATATATATATATATATATATATGTATATATACATATATATATATATATATATATATATATAGTCATTCAGGGTATTTTTGCAATAACAATATTCTTGACAAAATATTGTTATCGAAAAAATACCCTGAAACCATCGTGATATTGTTTTAGGGTCATATCGCCCACCCCTGCTAGCCACTAACTTGTCTTGTCTGTCTTGGTTTTCACCAATGTGCTAGCAGTAAATACTCTATTTACACACCTAACAGACACAGAGAAACATTAGTAGTCACTTTAAAATCAGTTTCCATTCTTTTTACTAATGTAATTACAAAAGTCTAGCTCTGTGTCTCCCTCTGTTTATGTCTCATTTTGTCATATGGATTACTGTAAATGTATTGTGTTGATCTGTTCTGTACGACATCTATTGCTCGTCTGTCTGTCTTGGAAGAGGGATCCCTCCTCAGTTGCTCTTCCTGAGGTTTCTACCATTTTTTTTTGCCTGTTAAAAGGGTTTTTTTGGGGTGGGGTGGGGGGGTTCCTTATCCACTGTGAGGGTCCGAAGACGGATGTCGTATGCTGTAAAGCCCTGTGAGGCAAATTGTGATTTGTGATATTGGGTTTTATAAATAAAATTGATTGATTGATTGATTGATTGAAGTAAAGAGAGATGAGGGGACATTTTTTTTTAAAACATCAGCTTTCAGTTGATGCACCTAAAGTAATATGATGTTGCAGTAACATTAGCCATAATAGCTCAAAAGAAGAATACTTTGCAAGACAGCTAAGCTGTTATAGTTTTTAGGTGATTTGCCAAGCTGGTGGTAGGTTTGTGATATATCAGTTTCCTTTGGCCAGTGTTGGGCAAGTTACTTTCAAAATGTGATATATTATTACTAGTTAACTTAATTTGAAACTAATAAGTTACTTTACATTATGACTCTCTGTGTAGAGTTATTTACTTATTTATTACACTACTTTTGTGTTACTTTTACCAAAATGATGTCAGAAGAACTAATGTTCATCGTAAATGGATGAGGGTCATGTTGTTTTACAGCAGGTAATAAAAGCACAGAAGCTCTAGTGTATTACAGTTCATTTCAAATTCAGTGCTGCAGGTCTTACCCATTCATGCATTCGCATACATGGCTACCACTTTGTATTAAAATCCCCTGCAGTAATAATAGCATGATGATAAAGACCAATTAAATAGCCAAGACCATTTAAATTAAATGAATAGCCTTGGACACAGGGAGGGTCAGGAAGAGGATCCAAGTCTGATGATTATGAGATATGGATAAATATTTGTGGGCCTATGATTTGAAACACAATAAAAATATGTTGAGGTTAGACCAACCAATGGAATGGCGTGTGATTAAGTCACTTTAACAAGTGCAAATCTATACATCGGAGCTGGAAGACCCACCTGCCAGCTCCCAGCTACAGCAGCACCGGAGAGAGAGTTATGCATAAGAACATGACTATGTGCATTGCTCTGCAGTTGTAGTGGATGTGAATGGAAACATATCTAACGTATACTAACATCACCCAGATGTGCCCATCATCAGGACAGGGAAAAAACTAACTGGAATCCAGCTCCTTATCCCTGCTGCTTTCAGGCAGCCTTAGGACACAAAAGCAGAACAGCTGATTTTGGGTAACATGTTACATGACATTGTGAATGTAGTAATTATCTGAAATCTTGTTGCCGTTATGTTACTTTGTTACTAAAAAAGGTAATAAATTACTGTAATGCCTTACTTTTGCAACACTGTATCACCAACCCTGCCTTTGGCTTATCTGGTATTCAACTTTATAGGGGTCATCTTTGTCAATTTTGAAACTATTCGAGATGCTTGACTTATTTGACATCATGCCAGCATATCTGTAAGCCCATCACAGGTGGTCAAACTGCCTATGTCATAAAACTAAACCTGTCTTTAAGTTTGAATGTTCTTGTCGGAGAATGACTGATAATTATCGGTGATGCGTAATGGATAGTGTTGGATAACTATAATTGTGGGCTATTTGGGATTTTTGGGGTGATGGTATAGAAAAATGGAGTATTTGAACACTGACTTGGACATCAATTACCATGGCAACGATCAAAGCCTCAAAGCATTAATGTCAGCCTGAGTACATATACAGTACATTTTGGCAGCGAGCTAGCAATGACCTGGATGTGACATGAGTAAGAACAAAAGATTTCATTAGTCAAATATATATTTCTGCATGTGGAAATCCAGTAGAATCGAGGTCCATACGAATATTTTTCCCCACACAAATGTTCTGCAGGGGTATGCAAGCATTCATAAGAACCTGCAAAATCATGTTTTATAACGTTCCATGCCTGTTGGCTTTTATTCTTCAGCTAGTCACTAACTGTCTGTCTGCTGTTTTGCCCTGCACAGGTACTTTATTTAACATTAACATAGGCTATATTGAAGCCAATAATTAATATGTTATTTCTGGCCACTTTGGGGCAGAGGAGCTCCACAACAAGCATGATCACATATCTCAAACATATTATTACCTTTTTTATGAATGTTATTAACCATGTGTCTATTTACACATCCATCTGATGCAGAGCATTAGCATTTATTGTGTTTCTGTTCTCCTAAAGAATGTGAGTTCATTATTTAATGTTTTTTAACACTTAGTTTTGGTCCCCACTAAATCCTCTGAAATATATCTGGTGTGTCTGATATCTATCTAAATGTTCCACTGTGTTCACCAGCTAATTGCTACAGTATCTTTGTCCAGTGTTTAGTGCTAGGCAAATTCTCTGCTGAAAATAACTGCCTTGGGAAGCTGGAAACAGTTGTTAGATGCACAACCAAACAAAAAGCTAAAGGTGGCTAAAAAGATACCTGAAGATGAACTGCAGAGTTGGGTAATATTTGTCTGGGGTTGTCACTACCAGCGATCCCTTTCATATTACACAAAGACAGAATAGACAGAAGGAACTGAGAGGGGAACAAAAACAAGGCTTAAATAAGGGGAGATCTAACGGTACCAAGAGATGACAGAAATGGAAGAACACATATGAAGGAGAAGGTATAAAAAGAACGACAGAAATAGAGAAAATAGCAGAGACAGGAGGGAGAGGAGTAGTCAGTGATGAAGAAGATAAAGAGAGAAAGCTAAAGAAAGAGAGGAGATTGTCCAGGGAAGGAGGTAAGGAGATTTAGGTCATTGTGTATGACTGACAGGAGCAAGGGAATGTGATGGAGAGGACGGGGCAGGGCAGTATGAAGGAAAGTAGGGAGAGGGAAAAGGAGAAAGAGCTGGATGAATTCTAGTCTTCCTTGATTCTTGTAAGTCAAATAACATGAACTAAGCACAAAAAAGTAAGGAGATTTGTGTTTGGTAGATTATTTCTTTGTTGTAACAATGCTTCTTGGCAATAAATCTCATACTGTTGGAAAGCCTGTTTATTTCCCTTTTAAATGGTGCCACATTTGTAAGGAACATGCATTTGTGGGATGAGCAGCAGAGCTGAGTACGTGGGTTGCGTCTATGAAAGAATTTGCCAAATCTTCTCTGCCAATGCCAAACACCTTTTTTTGCTGTTGCTATTGACTCTTGTTTTGAGTTTCTGGTACCCCCAGTGGGCATGGGCCCTGGTACAGTGGTCAGTTGGTGTCTGCTCCAAGAATCGGCATAGCGCGTTTGACTGATGGGCCCGTGCGGTAGGGCAACTTCAAGCTGGTGTTCTGCAAAACCAAGTTTTTTGGAGTGAGCCCTAGTACCGTCTGCAAACTGAAGGCCAAGTGCCATATAACGGGGGATGCCAGAGACAGGCCACAAAGTGGCCGTCCCAAGAAGACGTCACCCCAAGAAGACTGTTTCCTCATCCTGTCAGCACTTAGGAACTGTAGGCAGTCTTCTACAGATTTGCAGTCAAGGTTTGCAGGACGATATGGCCGACAGCTCTCTGCCCAGACAATCCAGAATAGACTGCACGCAGCCAATCTCTGGTCTCATAGGGCTGCCAGGAGGCCTGCCATGACTGCCCTTCAGCATCAGGCCCAAATTTGCGCTGGTGTCAGCAACATGTGCACTGGAACCTGAACATGTGGAGGAATGTCATGTTTTGGATGAGTCCAGATTCTGCCTATGGCAGTCTGATGGTAGTTTCAAAATGTGGAGAAGATGCGGTGAATGTTTTGCTGATTGCTGCACTGATATTTTGGTGGAGGCAGCGTGATGGTGTGGGGCGGCATTTCTCCCTCACTGTAAAAACGAGGCTTGTCATCATTGGAGGCAACCTCAGTGCAGAGAGATATCGAGATGAAATTCTGCACCAGTAGCAATCCCATATCTCTATAGTCTGGGACCGAACTCTATCCTCCAGGATGACAATGCTCGCCCCCACCAGGCGGGGTTTATCAGAGACCACCTACAGGATTTGGGAGTGGAGAGAATAGAATAGCCTACCAGCAGTCCTGACCTCAACCCCATTTAACACTTTTGGGATCAGCCTGGGCGTGCTGTCCGTGCCAGAGAGACCAACACAACTGACCATGTTGGCTGACACCAAACAAGAGTCAACAGCAACCTACATACTCTGCTCTGCTGCTCATCCCACAAATGCATGATCCTTACAAATGTGGCCCCATTTAAAAGGGAAATAACCAGGCTTTTCAAAGGTATAAGATATATTGGCAAGAATCACTGTTGTAACAAAGAAATAATTTACCAAACACAAATTTCCTTACTTTTTGTGCTTAGTTTGGATGTGAGGAGTGTGTTATTTATTAAGAGCTTTTTTTTAGATTTTTATACTGTTTTTCTTTTTTGTCTCAAGCCTAAAATGTATAAAATCAAATGCAATCTTCAGCATTATAAATTCCTTATACTTAGAAGTTTAATTGGATTAAGTAAATATCATGGAAGAGCAGCTGTTGTATCTGTTTACAGCAAAACCAACCAAACTCTTGTTGTTTTATTACAGGGCAATCTCACTCTCAGTTCATTAAATAAAGCAGCTTGGTCAGTGGCCCTAAGCTATAATGCTGTTTGTGACATAGTAATTATGACATGAGCAAAGGAGGAAGTCAGGTGATGCAGTATAGCTTAAAAAGTGACAAAATCTGTGTACAGATGGATAGATAGGTCAAACAAACACAGGACTTTCACTCAGGAGACTTCTGTTCATGTCCTGTGTGAAAACAAAAGCATTGACCTATTTATACTTGCATATATAGGATAACTTACATAATGTACTTAAGTTACATTACGTATGTACCATACTTGGGTCATGTAAGTAACATACTTAACTGACATTAAGTTACGCAAGTAATTTTACCTACATACCATGCATTCATTCATTCATTTTCCTTAACTGCTTATCCTGTTAGGGGTCGCGGGGTGGCTGGAACCTATCCCCGCCGGACAGGTTGCCAAACAATCACAGGGCTAACACATAGAAACAGACAACCATTCACACTCACATTCACACCTACAGCCAATTTAGAGTCACCAATTAACCTCCATGTCTTTGGACTGTGGGTGAAAGCCAGAGTACCTGGATTAAACCCATGCTGACACAGGGAGAACATGCAAACTCTGCAAAGCGGCCCCACTCCGGGTTTTGAACTCCACCCCTGATTTGAATCAGGAGCCCTCATTCTGTGAGGTGACGGTGCTAACCATTATTTATAAAAAGACACAATAAGATTTTTTCCCTCCCAGCTACCTTAAAGTCATTATGGCAGTGAAGATAATCAAAATTGGGATTTATTGATCTCGTATCAGGCCTAACTTTAATGGATTGTAACAAATCAGATATGGAATTAATCTGCAGATGCTCAGGTTCAAAATAAGACCAAACTTTTCTATGGATGTAAGTTATTGAACCACAGGCCAAAATGTGGCCTGCAACAGACAGTAAGGACTGTTGTTTTTAGCTGAGCCAGTTTCTATAAAACTTGGGGTTCTCACTGGCCAGTTAAAAGGAGTGAGGAGTCAGCAGTCAATGATGGTATCAGATAGTCCTCTTCAGGCTTCTGCCTGAAAATGCCTTGAAAGTCTTGTTCTATAGATGCATTTCTATAGTGTCAAATACATTACATTGCCTGTGACTGCTTCACAATAGAAGCCAACCCAAGGTTCGCCAGTTGAATGATTTACATATCAAGCAACAGCAGTACGAAAAGGTGGGTTAGCATTAATAAAATTAATTCATTTGTTAACTTAATCCAACTCTAATATGGCTGCAGGAGAGTGAAGAGTTAACAATGAGGCTGATATGAATGACAGCACATTACAAACAGTGACACTGATTATGTTTTCTGGTCAATTTCTCATATTTAAAGACAATTTGAATACAGCGCAGGAATGGCGTTTGGTTTTGTGAAAATGATGAGGATAGTAACTTTATACCCAGAGTGGACAAATGGTTCTGTGAAAAATATATCTCTAACATTATTAACATAAAAAGCAAAATGATTCTCATTTAAAATGCTCTTTTTTAATGTTTTGCCAATTAGGAATGATGATGCAACAGTGGTTGATTGTAGGTTTTGATCTAAGGTTTTGTAGGTTCTGAAGTTAACTTGCTCTGAAGCAGGTTAGCCATGTAACACATGTTAGCATGGTGATTTACCCCAGTTAAAAATTAACCAGTTTCATGATTACGGAGAACTAGAGTCAATCTTGAACATAGCTGGCAAGGTGTGTGTGTGTGTGTGTGTGTGTGTGTGTGTGTGTGTGTGTGTGTGTGTGTGTGCGCGTGCGTGCGTGCGTGCCTGCATATGTGCATGCGTGCGTGCATGCGTGCGTATGTGTCAGTCCTCATTTGTGAAGGTCAAACAACTGAGTCAAAACTTTTTTTACCCTCAGCTGGCCACAGTGGTGGCTATAGCAAATAGACCAGAGAGACAATACCAGCCAACTGTGACATCAAATGATGGCTGGTTACCTGCCAGCATGTCTGGCAGAGCAGACAGACTCAGCAGCCAGACACATTTACTTAGTATTTGGCTGGTAGAAGGTGTTTCCCTCTGAAAGATCTCATATGCAGACCATCATCTGACAACAGAAATAGAAAGCTACTGTAATCTATGTCACTGAAAACCACTATAGATTGATATGCTGTGTTTAAAGACAAAATAAACAATTGCAGAAAAAAGATATATGAGCAGCACAGTGGTTAGTGATTAGCATTGTCACCTCACAGCAAGAGGGTTCCTGGTTCAAACCTGGGGTGGGGGAGCCCTTGTGTGTGAAGTCTGAATGTTCTCCCCATGTCAGTGTGGGTTTTCTCTGGGTACTCCTGCTTCTTCCCACAGTCCAAAGACATGCAGGTTAATTGGTTACTCTAAATTGGGTGTCTGAATGTGAGTGTGAATGGTTGTCTGTGTCTACTGTATGTGTCAGCCCTATTAAAGTCTGGTGACCTGTCCAGGGTGTACCCCCACCTCTCGCCCAATGTCAGCTGGGATAAGCTCCAGCACCCCTGGTGTATATATACATATCAAGCAGCAGCAGTACAAAATATAAATTTTAAAAAATCTGGAAGTCCAACAGGATCTTAGCTTGGTCATTCTAAACCACCTCAGGGGGTGTCTTCCATTGTGACCTTGGGATTTCCGGTCCCTACTCGGAGCAGATTTTCCTGTACACTATGCCAGCCACTTGGTTATGGCGTTCCATGTACGCAGTGAAGCACAAAGGCTCTGGAGAAGAAGCGGAGTTAAAGGGATAGTGCACCCAAAAATGAAAATTCAGCCATTATCTACTCACCCATATGCAGATGGAAGCCCTGGTGAAGTTTTAGAGTCCTCACATCCCTTGTGGAGATCGGCGGGTGGAGCAGCTAGCACACCTAATGGCTGACGGCGCCCCAGACTAACGTCCAAGAACACAAAAATGAAACCACAAAATAACTCCAACATGCTCATCCGTAGTGATCCAAGTGTCCTGAAGCCTCGACATAAAAAGTTGTTTCGAAAAACGTCATATGAACTCTGTTTTTAGCCTCACTGTAGCCTGTAGCTCTGACTGCTTCTCTGTGCTCCGCGGTCATGTGCGCACGCTCAGGATGATCGGTGATGCACGGTCTCTGAAGAGCAGCAGTCTCGTCAGTACTGATGTCCAGATTCTCAAGTGCAGGCATCGCCAATTCCCAGTCTGAGCAGCAAAGATTTCCCTCATCCGTTGGCACTGCTTTGCATTTGAAACAACTACACCACCAGGTTTCCAGTGCTTGACTGCGGTATTCTGCGGCTGGCTGAGGCTCATAAGCTGCGGCAGCATCCATGTTGTACAGAGCCAGATAACTGGCCTGTAGTTGCATGGGACCGCACCCCCGATGATCAGGACCATCCATCCTTGGGTCTACCACTCTGGAAGGGTCCAGTCCATCAGCTGCTGGTTCATTTGTGCTGCCAGGCAGTCATCGAGTGCAGTTCGTTTCTTGAGCCAGTAAATGTGGATCAGGTCAGGGCCCAGTGCTGTCCAGCTTTTCATACCTGATACTCTTTCTTGGATGTCTGCCATTGTAATGGTAACCGGCTCTTGTTCTGGGAGACTGCTGTGGTCTGCTCTTTGATCCACTAGCCACTTAGTATCGGTGTTATATGATGCCTCCTTCTCCCATATGCTCTTCAGTATTGTTCAGTTTCAGCCCTTGGTGGACCTAGTACAGAGTACACTTTGGATGGTTCGAGAACATCTAATTTGTTCTACTTGCTTTTTCTTCTCTTGTGTTTCTCTTTAGGCCGGTTGCCAGAGCTGTGAGCCTTTGCCTGGCGGTCACCAGTGCCTTGGTTATAGACTGTTTGTTGTACTTCCTAAGTATCCCTTTTTTCCCCACACCTTTTTGTAGCTGTAAGAGTTGACTAAGCTCTGTCCATGTCGACTTGATCTTGGCCTCCAACCTCCTTCTTCGTGGAGGGTAACGCCTGTTATGGCTCATGGTGTTCGTCTTATTGCCAAGTGTGACCTGACTAAGGTGGATAAGGCACTTTAAGATTTTCCTAGCCTGGGTTCCCTTATAATACCAATTTTAAAATACAGGTACACACACAGAGAAGTGTAACAAAATGAGAGATGTGGCTTCAAGATTCAAAATGTAGAGACATTTATTTCACAATTAAAATAGGCCTATATCAATTTCTATGAGTTCAAGTTAAAAATGTGAAACAAGTATTTCAACAATCCTCAATGCTATGCTGGCTCTGGACAACTGTGCTGCAAAAAAGGATGAGATAATAGTTATTAAAAAGAGAAAACGTTCATTCATTCATTCATCTTCTAACCGCTTCATCCTCTCGAGGGTCGCGGGGTCCTATCCCAGCTGACATCGGGCGAGAGGCAGGGTACACCCTGGACAGGTCGCCAGACTATCGCAGGGCTGACACATGGAGACAAACAACCATTCACGCTCACATTCACACCTACGGACAATTTAGAGTTACCAATTAACCTAGTCCCCAATCTGCATGTCTTTGGACTGTGGGAGGAAGCCGGAGTGCCCGGAGAGAACCCACGCTGAACATGCAAACTCCGCACAAAAGGGCTCCCACGCCCGGGATCGAACCGGCAACCCTCTTGCTGTGAGGCGAGAGTGCTAACCACCACACCACCGTGCCGCCCAAGAAAAAACATGAAGTTTGAATAACAAGACTGACTGAGGGGGACCAGCAGGTACTCCTACTCTAGGCCACCACGTGATCCCGCCTTAATTACACAGCGAACTACAAACACACACACACAAACACAGCAAACCAACACCCCTTAGTGTAGTGCAATACTTATCTGCATGCAAGTGTGCAACACCAACCAACTGGCGACCCAGCAGTACAATCCAGGTAAGAAAACTATAAAACAGCAAGCACAGAGACAGCATTAAACATAGGATTACAGTAGGTCCGTCTCACAATCTTATGGTCAATAACCAAGAAAATGACCCTGACACAGTACAAGTCAGCAGGGCAGAGGGAACAAATACAAAAACACTATAAGCTAAAAGTCGAGCTAAAACAGTACTAAAGGCAAAACAGCAACAGACTTCCTCAAAACATCTGTAGCCAGTATTCGTGAAGCTCTGTATTGCAGACTGGACACCTATGTGGGAAACAACTGTCAATATAACTACATAGACTACAAAATCATGCTGCTAAGCAATAAACAGCCTACCTCTACAGGAGGGATTTAACCTGTCACACACCACACACGCTTAGTCTTGGGGACTCTGTACCTAAGTTTTGTAAACATAAGTTAATGTAGGAAATTGTGTACTTCACCAAACCACACAAATCAGGGGTAAACATACCTCAGGTAGGGGAATGCAACCTCTCATCTACCAGCGGATTATTGTACAAGACCAGCGGAAAGGTTCTAAGGACTGACGGCAGCAACACAGCACCCAGCTTAGCAGGAAGACAGCTTTCTTCCACTGTAAAACCCACCCCATATTTAAGCTCCTGGAAACGGCAGCACAGTCAACTCACACTACAGTGTCTTCCTTATATGGCAAGGCCCGGGGAAGAGGTGACCAGCCAGGTAAAATAACAGGACTAGGCAGGGCAAAATGAGAGTGGCCAGAATTTAAAGGGGGTTTGCTACTTTTTATTTTTATTTTTATTCGTCCTTGCTGTAAGAGAATCTTTGTCTTAAGGGCTTTGGGCTTGGTACCCAATCTCGGAGTGTGAGGATAATGATGACATCCACGCTTTGACCTGTTGTCCTGGCTCCCCCTTGACCTGACCTTTTTGTTGTACCTCGTCAGTCTCTAGTTGTGATAGCAGTTGCCGTTTGTGAATGTTGGAACATTGGGCTAGGAGTTGTTTCTTTGTCAATTCAGATATTGGGTTTTGAAGCATCCATATACCCTACATCCTCACACATAACCCCTCTTGTTGGGGTTACTTGTGTAGTAGCATTTCAACAGTTCCATATTCTCTGCTGTAGTCCTATAGCTCACGTTTCATCAGGTTGCCCTGGTTCGCCAACACCTGTCACGGTGTGACAGGTCTTGGCCCAGGCCAAGTCCAAGCCGGTGTAAATATAAATATAAACTCAGCACAAAAAGTAAGGAAATTTGTGTTTGGTAGATTATTTCTTTCTTGTAACAATTCTTCTTGGCAATAAATCTTATACCGTTGGAAAGCCTGTTTATTTCCCTTTTAATATTACAACAATCACAAAATGGACTACAGTAAAATACAAACAACATCATTCACGCATGAAAAGGTGTTTTGAAAAGATGTGTTTTGAGAAGTGATTTGAATCAGGAGGTCAGCGCAGTCTTGAATGTGTTTGGGGAGTGAGTTCCAGAGGGAGGGGGCAGCTATGGAGAAGGCCCTGTCACCCCAGGTTCAGTGCTTGGTCCTAAGTGGTAGAGTGAGGAGGTTGGCATCAGAGGAGCAGAGGCTGCGGGAAGTGTGGCGGTGGAGTAGGTCAGTGAGGTAGGAGGGGGTCTGGTTATGGAGGTGAGGAGAAGGACTTTGAATTGGATGCGTTGTGGGACAGGAAGTCAGTGGAGGTTCTGGAGGATAGGGGTGATGTGCGGGAGTGGGAATGGGTAAGACATGCAGCAGAGTTCTGGATTTACTGGAGTTTATTTAAGAGTTTGAATGGTGTTCCGTAAGGAATGCTGTTACAGTAGTCAGTTCTGGATGTGATGAAGGCATGGATGAGAGTTTCAGCAGCAGAGGGGGAGAGCAATGGGCGGAGGCAAGCTATGTTTTTTAGGTGATGTGATTGACTTGTTTTCCGAAAGAGAGTTTATTGTCGAAATTGACTCAGAGGTTGTGGATGTGTGGGGACGAATGCAGAGTGGAATTGTCAATGGTGAGGCAGAAGTTGTGAGAGGTTTTGGTGAGAGATTTGGGATCGATGATCATGTCTGATTTTTCACAGTTCAGTTTGAGAAAGTTGGCTTGCATCGAGGACTTGATGTTGAGGCAGGCAGTCAGAGTGGACTGAATTTCAGTGATGATGGATGTAGTGGAGATGTAGAGCTGGATGTCAGAATAAAATAATAACATGCAATGTAGGGGCAGAATCTGACATCTCCTGTTATTAGTTGATATCATGGACTGTGATGACTAGCAGCTTATCACTGACAGCATGTCAGACTATTTCTCTGTGTTTGCTACACTCTGTCATTTATAAAAAGATAAATCACTTTTCTATGATACATCAATGATATTTCAGTGGAATAAATTACTTATTGACTTATTCATACTTCAAAAAGAGCATCAATAAGTGATTAACATAAGGGGGGATCAAAATAAAATAAATAAATTGAAAAAAAAAATCAACCAGCCACCCTCCTCCCCTGACAAGTAAAGAACAGTCCCTAAAGTGTGGTGAGGTTTGTGGAAATGTGAACTGCTCGTTTCTCCTCTGACACGTGTGCTGCCAGGGCTCACCTGGTATTTCTGGGCAGTCATGACACTGACGAAGACTTCTTGGACCTGGAGCTGGGCTTCTCAGTCGCCAGTAAGCTGTTATCATGCGCCGCCGTATTTGACAGGAATACATATTTCTGTCTGTGTCTGTGACCCCAGTTCAACCCACAACGCCTTTAGTTTCTGCTGCGGCTTGGCTGCTACCTGGTTTATCCAACCAGCATTACCTTCTGTTCCTCAGCTCCACCGGTCAAGCTGGCGCTAATGTTTACATCCATTATTGTTGTTAGTAATGCCTGCTACAGAGCATGCTGCCGGCTCTCGCGTTGATTTCGAGATGCAAACTGTTAAAGTCAGTCAACCGATTGCTAGTCTTGCGATACCCAAATCCATGACTCTACAATCGATTCATCTAAGGATTCATGGCTGATTCGTATCGATTGAGGAGGCTGCTACCGACGTAGCCGTATCTCTCACTTGTCAAACCGGATATCTGGTCGTATCGGTTAATCGTTCCCAACCCTAGTGCACATGTTGCTGACACTAGCGAAAACAACCTGATGCTGAAGGGCAGTCATTGCAGGCCTCCTGGCAGCCCAATGAGACCGTAGATTTCCAGACTGTTTGGGCAGAGAGCCGTCGGCCATATTGTCCTGTAAACCTTGACTGCAAATCTGTGGAAGACCTCCTACGGTTCCTAAGTGCTGACAGGGTGAGGAAATGGTCTTCTTGCGGTACCTTCTTCTTGGGACAGCCACTTTGTGGCCTGTCTCTGACATACCTCAGTATATGGCACTTGGCCTTCAGTTTGCAGATGATACTAGGGCTCACTCCAAATAATGCCGCAGCTTAGTTCTGCAGAACACTAGCTCCAAGTTGTCTTATCGCACAGGCCCATCAGTCAGATGTGCTATGCCGATTCTGGGAGCAGACACCAACTGACCACTGTACCAGGGCCCATGCCCACTGGGGGTACCAGAAACTCAAAACAAGAGTCAATAGCAACAGCAAAAAAACCCGAAGCTATTTGACATTGGCAGACAAGATTTAGCAAATTCTTTCATGGGTGCAACTTGCATACTCAGCTCTGCCGCTCATCCCATAAATGCATGTTCCTGACAAATGTGACACCATTTAAAAGGGAAATAAACAGGCTTTCCAATGGTATTCGATTTATTTCCAAGAAGCACTGTTACAAAAAATAAATAATCTACCAAACACAAATTGTGTGAAGGCCCTATTATAATACACATCTGTGTTAAGTATGAAAATATGAAAATTCAGTGGACATACTGATTAAGAGAATTTTATTCAGAGAACCCAACAAAACATAAAGATTTAAATTTTGAGGTGGACATAGGCCTAATAGAAGTAGTTTTTTAGACACACTAACAGCATGACAGTTAGTTGGTCAATTTGATCACCACTTTTTCCTAAACTGGAATATCTCAGCAACAATGAAACATCAATCAATCAAATGGATTGCCATAAAATGTTATATAGATATCTCTTGTAGGTTCCTCACCACCTTGAGGCCAACAGTTTTGGTAGTGAATATCTACATCTACTGAATGGATTGCCACACAATTTTGTTTGTTGTGTCCAGACAGGCTATTGTCATGCACTGTTTGTACGTTTGCCAATGAAAAGTAATGCACCAGCATTTGTATGTATCTTCAGTAATCAAAGTCTTTAATTGGTGTATAACCCAAGTATTTGAGAAGGCTGTGATCATATAACCAATATGGTGACAGAAATTAAGAAGGAAGCTGTCTCCATAGGGGGGCATATTGGGGTGCTGGATAGGCCACAAACCCACACTTTTGTCCAGGATTTTCCCCAGGAGACTGGTGTTCATAATGTGATCTTGGAATGAACTGAATATTTCTTTTGCTAAGTCTAACCTATGTAACTTAACAGACTTTGACAGATTTTATAAAGTGCCACATCCATTTAAAAGAGGAGCTCGCCAAGGCAAGTTGTACATTAAACGAGTGGATGTTTATGCTGTGTATCCTTCTGAATACTTCTTTTAATAACACCCTGAAAATGCTCAAGAACTCGTGTGTGTGTGTGTGTGTGTGTGTGTGTGTGTGTGTGTGTGTGTGTATCCAGGGCAGCTCTAGATAGCAGTGTTAAATTAGACCATGATAATAAGCTGTGGGACTAGATGTGTTCCCTGATGATTAGAGGAAGGCTTTATCTGTCTGTCTTCTATACTGACCTGACACACACACACAAACATTTACACACATACTTGAGATCATACTGACACATGTTTATACTAGACTGGTTTTAAATCTTCTTAAGTGGGTTGCTGGGTTTAAGTGTAACTGTTGGGTAATTAATAATATCAATGATGGAACAGAGCCATATTTAATGTTATTAGTTTACACCCATACTCCCCCTGCTCTGGCAATATATCCAAATGATCAGATCATTTCTCACTGTCTATGCTCTCATTTGGTCACTTTATTAAGCAACATGGTGTGACATTTCATAGCTATGCAGACGACACACAATTTTATATATCTGCATCATCCAACAAACCCAACAGTCTTCATCATTTAACAGAATGCTTATGGAGTGGTACAATGTACTTTCTAAAGCTATTGGGGCTGTTTGAATGTTTAAATTTTACGAAACCTCAAAATTTGCAGAACAGGTTCAATTTAGAGCCCCAAAAGCCTGGGTGTCTTTATAGATAACAACATGAGTTTAAGACAGCACACTGACTGTGTCACAGAGACCACATTTTTCAGCCTAAGAAGTATAAAACCTCATTCCTACAGTACAAAAAACCCACTTCCACTCAGTAGCATTTGGTTTTTGTATGTAATAGGAAAGGTACAATCGGCATTCACACTCAGATCAGATGACTCTTCAGTCATAGTCATATGACTAGTCATAGGTATTTATCAGCTCTAGCTCTGATCGGCTTTGATGGAAACACAACACCCAGATAGATGCACTAATTTTAGCCCCTTAATGGCAAAATTCATTGCCAGGTCGCCACAGAATACTGTCTGTCTCCATGGAAGCAGCGCTTGAACATCATTCCAAATTAAGTCAGCACCGAGTTTGAAGGAAAGACTGAAGTAAGAGATAGATATATATATATATAAAAAGGAGTAACCACGGTCACATTTTCAAAGGCCTCCTTGCTGGTTTCTACTGTTTACTAGCCTGTTTTCTAGAGGTCAATCAATCAATTTTATTTATAAAGCCCAATATCACAAATCACAATTTGCCCCACAGGGCTTTACAGCATAGGACATCGCTCTGTCCTTAGGACCCTTGCAGCAGATAAGGAAAAGCTCCCCCCAAAAAAACCTTTAACGGGGGAAAGAAAATGGTAGAAACCTCAGGAAGAGCAGCTGAGGAGGGATCCTCTTCCAGGACGGACAGACGTGCAATAGATATCGTACAGAACAGATCAACAGGGGTAAAAGTTGGGGGAAAAAATTGATACAGCATAGTATTGCGATATTTTTGTGTGGCACTATTACATTGTCACACATGGCTAAGTATTTATTTTTTATTACAGAAATTATTAATGTGACAAATACAAATTAAACTTTAGGTAGCCTACTAGAATAATAAAATTTATTGTTTTTTCACTCCACTAGATACATTTTGCTGCTACACAAAATGCTTAAGTGAGATAAACAGACTTAAAAATTTATCTCATTAGATAAAACAAATGTTGACAAATTTTCTTTTGAGGACATACAGTAATTTACAGTTGAAAAAAGGGAATAAATCACAATATATCACAATACATTTTAAAAAAAACCCCACAAACACAAAAAGGCATACAGAAGAAGAAGACACAGTAGTGTCATGTGCATTGCTCTACTCTACTGGCAATGGGAAAGGAGTCTGTTGCCTATTTCTAGTAGGTTTTCCCATCATTAAAAAAACTGTGTACACACACTAATTTGGGTGGGAAAACAGTATAACAGTCAGACTAAATTTTGCACCTGAATAGGCTGGCACATACTGCAGCTGCTGAGTCTTAACCAAAACAAGTAATAGGGACCACAGGGGAGATCTTTACACTGGATCCTTGGCCTTTTTAGAATCAGTCATCACCCATTACCATTCTGGCAGCGAAGTGTTAGCAGGGTACTGGTGTCCTGAAGCGCCTTTTTGAAAAGTTCAAAGATTTTCAACCAGAAACGTTCAGAGCAGCCACACAAAAAAAAGTCTAAGCGCTATGAGAAAAGACACTGGGTGCAGCGCTTATAGGTGGCTAAAACAGCCGCGCATACTTTCTCCTCATTTGGAACAACTGAAATAAGACGCTGGCAGTCAGAAAAATAAAAAAAACGCTATGTGGACACTTGGCCTGAGTTGGCTGTTTCTCTCTCTCTACTACTTAGCTGCAGCTTGCAGGTCATCAAACACTAGGGAACTGCCCATTGGTCCGACAGCCCATTGGTTCGACATCCCATTGTTCCGACCATATTAAACCCATTGTTCCGAAGTCCTGTTGTTCCGAAATCATCATGATGCCCTGTGGTTAAGGTCTGGTTAGGTTTAGGCACAAAAACCACTTGGTTAGAGTTAGGAAAAGATCATGGTGTGGGTTAAAATGAAAAAGAAAGTGGCAAACACATATGCCGTGAGCCTGCTTCGCCTCAAGCCCTTCCCAGTTGACCCAGAGCCGGCCGCGGTGCACCATCAAGGTAGAATTATGTCCGCCGGGAGCCGTTCGGCACCGCGGACCGTCGGACTAATGGGATGTCGGACCAATGGGCTATCGGACCAATGACGTGGACCCAAACACTACAGTATTAAATATACCAACAGTAAAGATGTTTGGAGACCTCTTTCCTTTTTTTGGACATAAACTGTGGAGCAGCCTGCACATAATATTCAAACTGTTAAAGGGCTTGTCTTTTCAGTCTTCCATATTTAATTGAAATGTTTGATTTTCTACTCTGTTTAATGTTATTTGAAATTGTTCATGTTTTTTTTTCATTCAATGCATTCTCAGCTGCATCTTATGTATAAAAATGATAATGTTTATTAATGTTATAATTATTAGAGGCTTTGCTGATTCATGGTGATGACAAGACTGAGACTTTACTGCATCCAGCCAAAAATTTGCTTTTCCAAGTCACCCCCGATATGTAATTTTTTGCATAAATTATGCACAACTTATGGATAATTTACAGTCGTCACACATTGATGGTACTCACATAATGTATGTACATCACATTACCTTATTGTTCCATCACAAATGTTCTTATTTAAACCAAAACATGATCTTCTTTCTAAAACTGATCATGCGGTTTTGTTGTCTAAACCTAACTGCGACCATTCCACAACATGAACCACGTGTTATAGTGTGTTTCAGCTTTGCATCACGTGAGACAATTAAAGGTAACTGCCATATTTCATGGAGAGATGTATATATTTTTAAGAAGTTGCTTTTTTGGATGTTCAATAAAATAATCTGGAAGATATCTTCTTGATGTTTATTGAGACTCAGTGGTCACTGAATATGTTTAGATGCAAAGTCACTACGAGATGCAGAGGTACTTGACAAAGCGTCAACCACCCTGTGGGTGCTGAACTTGCTACCAGTGTTGGGCAAGCTAGTTGGAAAATGGAGAGAGCTAAGCCACCAATTACTCTACATCAAAATAAAGTTTCACTACATTGAAGAGAATCTCCAGAGAAATGTAGTAAGCCAAGGTAAGAGAAAATGACAAAAGTAGCGACTTGCAAAGCTACTTTGATTTATGTCAAATCAGCGTTTTCTCAGTGATTAAAAAATGTTAGCCAAACAGGCAGGCAATAAATATTCAGTTTAACTTTATTATAAAATAACAGACTTAAATTAAGACTTTGTTGTTTCTTTTTGCTGTAAGGCTATTTGACTCAGAAAGTAGTGACATTACCACCACGCCACTGAGAAATGTAGTTAAAGGTTGATTATGTAGAATGAGCGGAATACCGCCATCTAGTGTATCTAGATCGTAGTCGCAACTACAAAAAATAATTCCAGCAGTCGGGTTGCCAGGTACGATGCCAAGTGTGTGAAGCCATCAGCCTGTACCGCTGCAGGCCACGTTGGGTTGGCGACTACTTCATTAACCTGTGCCAGCTTGTTAGGTGCTTGCTCATATTTGAGCCATTTCCGCGTGCGTTCTTAAGCCGTGGGAATCCTTTATTTGAGTCCATCGAGCAAATGCTTTGCCAATATTAACTCTCGTCTTTGCCCTTCTCCGGTCACTCTGTTGCTGGGATGGATAACGCACCGTTCTCCTGGGCTCTAAAGCAGCTGCTGGACATGCAGACTCCATCATGCCGAGCATAGAGACTGTACTTGGCAACCAGCAATGCCCGGCCGCTATTGGCTGGTATGATGTAAACATGACATCATTGTCGACCCCGTCAAAATTTATAAAATTATTTAATTCAGACAAAATATCATTTTTCAAGGAAATGCTATACTTTTATTCTGCACCCCTCTAAACGCACTGTGGATGTATTATTTTTAAAAAAATTATAGCTTTTAATAATTATTCTGTATAATCAACCTTTAAGGTTGTTACGTAGCTACTTGCTGCTAGCCCATCTACTTCCTTTTGGAATGAGCAGGGAACCAAATCACCTTTATGTGCACGACATTGTGATCCTCATCTCACAGTAAATGTATATGTTTTTGTATGATATACATGTCAAAAATTCCAAACTTCAAAGAAAAGAAACTTTGCCCTAAAGGGTCAGTCCAACCAAAAAACATATTTTACTTTAGTGTAAATAGGTTAATTTTGTCTACTCAAATTAGATTCAGTGTAGAAAGGTTTCTTTTTTTCAAACAATGAGTTTTTAAGGGTTTTTAATGAGTTTTTTTCCTTAAAAACTCATTGTCTGGAAAAAAAAAAACCTTTCTACACTGAACATTTTACTTTACCTCCAGTGATATCTTTCCATGTTCAACTTCAGATGTCTTATGAAGTTGGAAATTGTTGCATCTTCATCTGTAATTTCAACACACAGGTTTTATATATCGAAATTCTTTTTTTTTTTTGTTTGTTTGTTTTTTGTCTGATTGAGATTCTGATTCTGACTAAGTAGTCTTTGTACCCGAGCAAAATTATCTTTGGAATCATTTTCTCTAACTGGAGCTCAGTAACGACATGTTAGTTCTTTATGGTTCTGTCTTTCAACTTGATTGAATGCTGTCAAATTCATTCAAACAAAGTGAATCATCTGGGGAATTAAATGTTAACATGTTGGGTATGAACTGTGTTAACATTAGTTGATTCAGGAAACTGTTCTGAATTTTTAAATAACACACTTTTTAATCTTTGGTTTTGAGGGAAGGTATCAAGTATTTTTTAAATTCTCTGCATTATTTTGGCTGATCTCTATAAACAGAAATTTGCATATGAATGCTAATAAGTAAAAAAAACAAACCAAAAAAAGGTAATAAAAAGATAAATCTTTATCTGCTGATAGCTGATAGAGATTGCATTTCAGCCAGTGCTAATGCCTCTATTGCTCTCCACATGGAATGTTTACCTGCTGCTCAACCGTGATTGGTCAATACTACTCGGACTACAAACAGAAACCAGAACACTTCCAAATCTCGAACACTTGCCTACAGATTTATTCATATGCAGATATCTGTTCATAGACATTGTGTTTAAAGCAACTGTTTGCTAACATGTTAGTCATATCCGCTTTTTAAAGACATAATTAACACATCAAGTTTGTGTTCTACCACACATTTTTTTATATATCTTGTAATCATGCTTTTCCCCACCATCATATCACAAACTGTTTTTGCTTGGTTGCTTCTTGGTGTATGGTTTTTGATATACCTGAGTTTCAGAAGACTAACTATGTACTGACAGTGAAAATGTGATGAGATGAGTATCTGTGTAGCTCAGTATCTGCATGATTGTGAGGCAGGGCAGGCAAGAAAAAACATCTGGGTTAAAAGGGAGTCAAAAGCTTTAGAAAACACGCTTAAGTGATGTTCGGAGTCCTTGAGATTTGCGTACGCTTGAACAAACACTGACATCTATCCCATAATTTAGACAGGTAACTGGTCCTCCGCACACACTGGGAGGACCTCAACACATCCAGACATTGCATTGAGCACAGAGAGAGGAAGGTGCTGGGGAGCAGAGAGAGAGAGACAGAGAGAGAGATGGGAGGGCAAGAAGTGGTAGGGGGCAGGGGAATGCTGCAGAGAAAAGCAAATCTAATACATGCTGGACCACAGTACAGAAAATAATACGTGACATAAAACGCATGAATGATTTGGCAGTTGCAAGGTTGTTGGGTGTGTGTGTGTGTGTGTGTGTGTGTGTGTGTGTGTGTGTGTCCATTGTGTACTACACAAAGATGATCATTGATCCTGTGCTGATAGAAAAAAGACTACTCAACCTATGTGTGGCACATCTACATCCATTTTATGATACATGACATATGCCATCATAATGGTGTTCACAGTAATGCATGCATCTCCTTATTCCTCCCATGTGTATATACCAACTTAGTGTCTCTTTCCATACACACTATCTATTTTTTTACTTTCTCTCTTGCAAACACATGCATGCACACACACACACACACACACACACACACACACACACACACACAGATACCTCATGTACCTCATTACTTTTACACCCTCCATCCATCATCCTCCCCTCCCTCTCTGTTTCTTACTGTGCTGTTATCAATGGGATTGCAGCAGTCAGGACATTTTCACTGAATTACCAGCATTCCTCCACTCTCCTCAGTGTGTTATTGGCGCCCCCTGTCTGAAGCCTGTTGGCATAACCACTGCTTTCCTCATACTGCAATGTCCCAAACCCCTCTCTTTACCAGCAATCACATAAACACTAAAATATATATGACAAAGGTGTAAACTGGCCACAGAAATGTTGGTGTGCAGATGTAAAAGTTTACTGTAGTGTACTTGAATACCAGGAGATGATGCGTGATTGATGTGAACATTCTGGAGTTGTAACAACCCCCCACCCCCTCTGTTTGTGTCTCTGCAGTATGTGGCATTTGCCTCGCTCTTCTTCATCCTTCTGTCCATCTCCACCTTCTGCCTGGAGACCCACGAAGCCTTCAACACCATCTACAATAAAACAGAAAATGTCACTGTTGGCAATGTGACACATGAGGAGGTACAGTGCAGTTTTAATGAATAGTTTTTTTGTTTGTTTGTTTTGATATGTTAATGTGACTGTAAAAGGAACACTGCAGTGATCTAGTGTTGCTTCTCTCTAAAGTTGGGAGACTTTTGTGACAGATTCAAAAATGAATGACAAAAATGAGGCAGAGGCCGAGATATACTGATTTAAAGTCTCAAAAATACTCAGTCCTACATTTCCCATGATGCAACTGTAGCATCATATTGCAAGGAAAAAGTGCACATTCTTAAATTGTGGAGCTGAGCAGTGCTGTTCATGATTAGTAAGCTAACAATGTGTAAAACCAGTAGATTGCCGCTTGACTGAGACATAACTAGTGGTTAGAAACTCACTCACAAGAACAAGGTGAGTTTGATTTAGTGGTAGTTAGTTATGCTAGGAAGTGAAGTGTCTATCAAGTTAATTACACAGTACAGGATGAATAACATGAGAGGCTTTTATAAACTCAATAAACAGGCCTTATAAACTGGGTTTAAATGATCTTTTTTTCATCCCTGACATTGTTTCCTCAAAATTTTGTGGCTGGATTCAATGTTTGAAAGGGCATGAAATTAATTAGGGTCCGAGCGACAAAGTCGTCCGAGGACCCTATTGAAATTGCGCTGTTTATTATTATTATTGTTCTTGCAACATTTCGTGCCCCAATTTCGCCCCTTTCCCAAACTTGAAAATGCTTCTAACTTTCCACATTCGTCTGGCCACATCCGAAATTCGATATTTTTGGGTGGTTGCGTATGGTCGGCGCGAAATGCCGAAACAGCGCCCCCTATAAATTTTCAAAATACCCTCCCCATTGGGGTTAGTTTGTCGTAGGCAAACGAAATTTGGTACGCACATGCATCATACCGAGACACACAAAAAAGTCTCTTGACGTCATGGCAAAATCCCAACAGGAAGTTGGCCATTTTGTTTTGAATTTTTTTGTTATGGCGATTTCCACAACTTACATTTGAACGAACTTGTCCTAGGGATTTCATCCTATCGACTTCAAAGTTGGTACAGATCGAAATTTCGAGTGGCTCTCCCACCAACATACTTGATCTCAGCAGCTTCAAACTTGCTGGACATGATGATGGCTCTGCCCCGAATGCCCCGATATGTTAATATCCCACCTTACTCATAGAGCCCCCTGGTGGGAACAGGAAGTGACCAGTTTTTACTTTAACATGTACTAATGCCACAAACTTGACCGCATCAACTTCATTCCACTTCTAATGCATGCAGAACAAGTTGGTGAAGCTACCTTATGAACGCTTTGAAGCTACGTCTAATGGTGTCCATGTGGCGGTGTGGCGACTATCGATCCCTCGCCACTAAATACGTTTGCCTTTTTGATGGCTTCAGCGACCTCATCTCCTCATGAAAATTGATACACAGGTCAAGAATGGCGAGCTCTTACATCTGATAGGGGTGTCGCCCATGGGGGGGACAAAATGCCTCTATAGCGCCCCCTTGAAATTTTCAAAAACCCCTCCCCATAGGGTTTTTTTTGGAGTTGGAACATGAAAATTGGTACACATGTGTATGTTGCAGATGCACATAAAAGTCTCTGGTACCAATGGTCTACTCCAAACAGGAAGTCGGCCATTTTGATTTTGACTTGTCATTTTGGCGTGATTACCACATGTTGTATTTTAACGAACTAGTCCTAGGGATTTCATCCAATCGACTTCAGATTTTTTATAGATCATCCAGAGACCATGCTGATCAATAGTTATTAAAAGCTTTTCTCTTTGTCAAGGGGTGTGGCTGCTATGGTGCCTCCCTTGCCACCAAATACGTTTGGCTTTTTGATGGCTTCAGCGACCTCATATCCTCATGAAAATTGATACACAGGTCAAGAATGGTGAGCTCTTGTGTCTGATAGGGGCGTCGCCCATGGGGGGGGCAAAATGCCTCTATAGCGCCCCCCTGAAATTTTCAAAAACCCCTCCCCATAGGGTTTTTTTTTGAGTTGGAACATGAAAATTGTGCATGTTGTCCAGACGCACATAAAAGTCGCTGGCACCAATGGTCTATTCCAAACAGGAAGTCGGCCATTTTGATTTTGACTTGTCATTTTGGCGTGATTTCCACATGTTGTATTTTAACGAACTAGTCCTAGGGATTTCATCCAGTCGACTTCAGATTTTTTACAGATCATCCAGAGACCATGCTGCTCAAAAGTTGTGCTCTGCATGTCTGTAGGTCAAAGGGTGTGGCTGCTGTGGTACTTCCATTTTTGATCCATCGCCATGCATATTCAAGCAGCTCTCTCTCCCACATAATTCATCCAAACTGCTTCGAATTTCTGTACATGATAAGAGCCCCACCCTCAATGCCTCCATATGCTCATAGGCAATCTCGCTCATGGCGCCCCCTCGTGGAAACAGGAAATGCCATCTTTTACACTTACAAACGCCAACCTCAAGCTCCTGACCTGATCAACTACATTGTGTGGCCACATGACGATCACGTTGATGGATCTCCACAGTAACACACAAGTCCTGTCATGTTGCAGGCCACGGCAGTGGCGACTTTTCATCCTTCGCCACGGAACATCAACTTGATATAAATCCTTCATGTATTGTCCGATTTGTTCGAAATTTCACATGTGATGAGGGTCCACCCCTGAACGCACTTGCCCACATCTGGTTACGCTCATGCCGCCCCCTTGTGGAAACAGGAAATGCCCTATTATACATTGACATTGTCCAATTTGCTCGAAACTTCACATGCATGATGACGGTCCACCCCTGAATGCACCTGCCCACATCTGGTTATGCTCATAGCACCAAATGGCAGATGAACGAAACATAGCGTTTTTTGCTCCTGCCAGGTTTTTTCTCCCTTCTCGCTCTGCGCCACAACACCTGCATGCCTCAGGCCCCCGCGGTTGCATGGTTGAGCGAGGGCCCGATCACAGCTGCTTGCAGCTTTAATTCTTACTGCTGCTGCTGGTGACCTCGGGTTTAGATAAAGGTAATAAGGATTGCCCTCATATGAGCTTTTCTGTTGCTATTCACCCACTAGGCCTGTCATGATAATTATGTTACCGACTTATTTTACGATATATGGACATAACCTTGATCATTTTGCTGACCTCGTTATTGTGTTTAGGCTACGTGTGTTTGTATGAGTATGCAAAAGATTATCACCAACATTTTAGCCAAAATGATGCCAGAATAAACAGCAGGGTGGCCCTACAATTATAAGACTTGGGTGTAGCAGACCTTCCTTTTCCCTCTATTCCACCTACTTACACAAGTACAAAGAAAAATTAAAGCTGCAAGCAGTGCAACTCGGGGGTGCTGGTAGGACGCTGGCTGACACGGCAGTTCATTTCTGTTAAAGTCAGACATTGCACGCAGGAGTGAGATGGCTTATCTTTCATAGAGTGTGGGCCCTAGAATGACCTATTTCATATTTTGTACCACCTACTCTTTACGCTATGAGGCGCTGTAGATTGCACTAATGATATGTCATGTTTTGGTACATCAAATATATGCCACACCATGTAAATTTCAGGTAAATTAAAAGATGAGTATCTGAAAAGATGTACTTCCTATTGCCAGTACATGGCAACAGGAAGTACAGCATGGAAAATGCCAAAATTGACCATGAAATTCAAAATGGCCAACTTCTTGTTGGGTTTGGCCTATGTGTCCAAGAGGCATTTTTGTGCATCAGGGTGTGATACATGTGCATACCAATTTTCGTTCATGTCGTTAAAACATGCCGTAGGGGCTGTTTCTTTAAAGGGTGTGGCCAAGCCTTTGTGCCATGCCCAAGTTTCAGGCAGATTGAACCAAGTTAATGCCAAGTGCTGTGTTATGGTGAAACGTTGACCTTCACCGCAACACCAAGGTGATGCGCTTTGATGAAAACTTACAGTTTCCACAATATAGCATCATCAAGGTCTTGTGCCTTTTTTGACCAAATTTGAGGTGGATCTGGTCAGTTTTGTAGGAGATGTACATCAAAGTATATAAACTAATAAATACTAATTATTGGCATGTAGATGGTTCAGGACGGGACTGTTAAGTTTGGAGCAGATTACAAACTACTTTTCATCTGTAAGGTCTTTCGATGGAACACACCGACTTTGGAGTCGATTTAATTAAATCTCTAGGAGAAGTCTGTTAAAGTATGACCCCTGAAAATGGCCAAAGATGCACAAAAGTGGCACAGTAAATTCAAAATTGCCGACTTCCTGCTGGGTTTAAAGAATGGGTCCAAGAGACTTTTCTGTATGTCTTGGGACATTACATGTGCCTACCAATTTTCATACATGTAGGTCAAACCAGCTTCGGGGGCTGTTTTGTAGAAATTTTGTAGGGAGCGATACTGAGCCATTTTTTTGGCACCCAAGCATGGGACCCCTAAATATCACATTTTTGGCCAGATGTGATGTTTGTATTTCATGAGTTTTTGAGTATGTTAAGCCCCCCAAAAATGCAATCATTGGAGCAAATAATAATAATAATAATAATAATAATTCCTTAAGTATCAAGAGGGCCCTTGCCCACCTGTGGTCAGTGCTCTAGCCCTAATGAAACGACACTTCAAGATTACCCAATGTAGCCTGCAGTTTCACTTTTGAAGTTGAAAGGCCCTGACACACCAAGCTGACGGTCGGCCGTTGGACAAAGTCGGGCCGTCGGTGAGCATCTGTCGGCCTAGTTTTTGTGGTGTGTCCTGCACTGTCGGCCCTTCGGCGTCGGCAGCTTTTCAGCCGATTGAGCATGTTGAATGAGCGGTGGAGCTAGTCCGTGAAAGAGATCACTCTGATTGGCTGTTTAGGTTTTATTCCCTCGCCCCTGTAGCGAGTGAATCTGCCTGTAGTGAAACCGGGGCTAACCGGTGCTTCCTCCTCAGGCTGAGTGAAGTGGAGCCTGCAGAGGAAACACCGGTACCGTCTGATTGTAATAGTCAGTGGAGGTGCTGCGGTGCTCGGCTACACAGATAGGTAACACCTCGGCTGTCAGGATGTACCACTCTGTCACTCCGCTCTCTCTCACGCAGGCGTAGAACGTATGTGCCACTTGGCTGTCGGATGTAGTCCGTGTAGTGTGTTCAAATGCAACTGACACAGGGCGACATGAGGCGATGTAGATGACGCAACAGTTGGCTTTCGTTACTGCTAGTTCTTTGATGTCAGTTTGGTGTGTCCGCACCTGAAGAAGCACAGTCATCAGCCAAAAAGTACATTGCTCATAGTTTTTTCCCTCCAACCACTTAATGCTCCACTTCATAAATCCACCAGCAAACTGACTGGCTTCCAGGCCGTCCATTCCCAGGAGCCGAATGCAGCACACCAGCTGATTATTGAGGTAACTGCGGGGTTCCTGAAGCTTTGCTAGGCCTGTCTATTAGTCAAGAAGAGGAAGCATGACTTGGTTTTGTTTTTATTGGCCAAATTTTGTATTGAGTGTCAATCTGAACAATATAATAATTAAAACCAGTAAAAATACTAAATAAAGCAGTTTCACACTGAAAACATTGACTGTGTTTTTTAAACGCTCTTGTGGTGGAGGGGCTGCAAACTATGGTGGCTGATGAAAAAGCATTAAAACATGAAGGCACTAAAAATGTTTATATACTTTCTTGTATTACTTAACTGTTCATTACTTTTTTGAAAATATGTGATATTATATTTCATATTCCAATGCCAATGTCTGAATGAACAAAAACTTCATTGCCCTTTGAAAGGGTGTACTTGCTTTATTATGCTATTATATTATTATTTTGTCAATGGTATAAAATTGACAGTAATACACTGTAATTATTTTTGGGACAATATTTCTGGGACAATATATCATCCAACCAAAGTAGTTATCGTGACAGGCCTAACACACGCAAAGTGTAATTGAACTTTTGGTGAACATGGTATTGTGCCTTTGGGTATGTAACTTGTAATGAATGAATACATGAATCGGCAAAGGCAATATGAAAGCATCTAACCCCTTTTTTTCTCCCTTCTCTGCAGATAGTGTATGAGGTAGTCACGGATGGCTGGCTGACATACGTGGAGGGTGTCTGCGTCATTTGGTTCACCATTGAGGTGATGGCGCGTGTTGTCTTCTGCCCTGACAAGGCAGAGTTCTTTCGCAGCGCCCTTAACATCATTGACTTTGTGGCCATCGTGCCCTTTTACTTGGAGGTGGCGCTGAGTGGCCTCTCCTCCAAAACAGCCAAAGACGTGCTAAGCTTCCTGCGCGTGGTGCGCTTTGTCCGTATCCTGCGTATATTCAAGCTGACCCGCCACTTTGTCGGTTTACGGGTCCTGGGCCACACTCTGCGGGCGAGCACCAATGAATTCCTGCTGCTCATCATCTTCCTGGCGCTGGGCGTCCTCATCTTTGCTACCATGATCTACTATGCGGAACGCATCGGTGCCGACCCTGACGATCCAACAGCTGCAGCTCACACCAACTTCAAGAACATCCCCATCGGGTTCTGGTGGGCTGTGGTAACCATGACCACACTGGGTTATGGGGATATGTATCCTGAGACATGGTCAGGAATGCTGGTGGGTGCCCTCTGCGCCTTGGCTGGTGTGCTGACCATCGCTATGCCTGTACCTGTTATTGTCAACAACTTTGGCATGTACTACTCCTTGGCTATGGCCAAGCAGAAGCTCCCCAAGAAGAGGAATAAGCACATCCCCCGAGCGCCACAGCCTGGCAGCCCCAACTACTGCAAGCCAGATGCCCTGGCCATGGCAACCGCCTCGCCACACAGGCTGATGGGCAATGTACTTGGGCCAGGAATGGTGGGATCCGGCAGCATGATGGGTACTGGAGACTGCCCATTGGCACAGGAGGAGATTATCGAGATCAACAGGGCAGGTGAGTGATTGACCGAAATTGAGATCATGTGTGTATGTTAGAGTTCCAGTGGGCCTTGAAAGTTCATAAAGTGTGTGGATGTGAAGGGGAAAAAAGCCAACCCTGTAAAGTTTTTCAAAATGTGAACCCACATTGAATGTACCATATTTTTAATTTGGCAAAGTTTGGCATCCAAATGTAAAGGCTCAGCCATGCAAGCATTGTCAACATCAACATTTTTTTGTGTAAACTGATTGAGATACATTTATGCAAAGCAATAGCAAAGCAAACTTGTGGAAGTCTCTCGCCCTTAGTACAACTTTGATACCCTCAGTATCTTTCATTGTCCCAGGATCAAACCTTTTGATGGAGATGTTTAATTATCTCTTAAACTGTCAATCATTTTTTAGATTAACTGCCTGTTTTATCTAAAAATAATAAAATAGTGAAAAATGTGCAATACTATAAAATGCATAGTTAAAGATCAAGGTGACATCCTCAAAATAGCATTTCCCATGCAAATTTTCTGCCAGGCAGCGTGATGGATGCAATGTGAATGACATGAAATGTGCAAATTAAGCAATGCAAATGAAGCCAGTAGAGTGATTTTTCATACGCTTTCAGTTTAAAAATAGTTGTACCGGCAGAAGTTAATTGATCGATTCAGCGATTTCACGTGCATATGAAGTGAGTCAACACAAAATATTCTACCATTAAAACTCACACAAATAACGCAACATTGTGTTTGGTGTGAACACATTAGATTTGGTGCTGAAACCTGGCTGTGGTTGAGCACTAGAGGTCATGGGACATGTTTGTGTATTTGCCTGTATGGGCTTGGATGTTGTTTTCACATGGTTTGTCTCTGTTACAGAATAATTTGTTCTTGTATTATAAGTGTTATCCTCCCCTCTCCATTACTACTTACATTAGTTCCAATTTCTAAAGTTAGGTTCAATCTCAATACACCTTTGGCCCCTTCCACTAAGAACCCTCTGTTTTGCATGTTCACGTCTAGAAGTAGGGTGTCCCGACTCTTGCTGGGATAGATGGGTAGGGTAAAGTTTTAGGGCAACATGGCCAGAGGCACACTCCAAACAGAGTGTTATGAGAATCAATGGCAAGATGAGTGAATAAGCAACAGAAGAAACCTACAAATGAATTTTCTTCTTTTATAAAGATTTAAAAACTACGATAACAATCGTATTATCTTGGTTTAAAGGAGCAATAAGCGAAATTCATCATTTCTAGATTGAAGGAATTAAAAAATTGCTATGTGAAGAACTCGAGGTGTAATTTCATCTGGAGTATAGCATGACCTCACACACCCTCTCTCTGTGTTGATGTCCAGCCCATTGTTTACAAACTGGTCCGGCTGCGCGTTCATGTACATTCATATGAAACCCCCCCCTCCTCCTCCTCTCGGAGCCCTTGGCCCTCCCTCCCTATAAAAGGCTACAGCCAGTGAGCAATGGCAGGCCGTATTTTCGAAATAAAATGGCAGAGAGCAGAACGTCCACCTGAAGACGACCAGGATCTGACATTACCTCAAAAGAAACAACGGTTGTTGGCGAAGAAGTTGTCGGATAAAGAAAGGGACAGAACCTGGATTAACATTGGCCTTGCATTTCCAAGGTGGAGAGCACTGCAAGAGCTAAAGGTGCTACAATCTGACTCGGAGCTAGCTCTTCTTCTCCTGGACCTGGACAGGTACAACATAAAGTCAAATGTCTGTTTTAATTAGTGTTACAGTAACATTAAGCACATTTTGCTATGTCGATTCAGTTAAATTTACGATTGTAGCATGGGTTAATGTCCGGAGCTTGAGTTATTAGGGGCTCGGTCCCAGCAATGGGTCAGGCGTTTCGGTTGTGTTAGGTGGGTAGCCCGGCAGCCCAGCTAACATTTGCAATTAGCATTGTAAAATGTAGCCTGGCGGGCAGCCTGGCGGCTGTGTTTAGCTATTTCCCTGCCTACTTCAATGATGACGGAACCTGTAATAAATGTAATATATTTGCTGAGATGGAGGCGAGGCTCAGTGACCAGAAGAGCTGGTAGAAGCGCTCCATAGCTGCAAGATACTCCAGTAGCTGTAGTAGCTCTAGTGCTAACTCTGGGAGCTAACGCTAACATTCCTCTCTTCTCCGTGAGCCGGGAGCCCGTGAGCTCCCGGAATGTTAGCATGACAGCCGACTAGTGCTAACGCTAACGTCCCCACGCTTAAGCAGGCTCCCGGAACGTTAGCATGGCAGCCGACTAGTGCTAATGCTAACGTCCCCACGCTAGAGCTCACCAGAGCCGAGAAGCAGGCTCCAGGAATGTTAGCATGGCGGCTGACTAGTGCCAATGCTAAGCACTAATTGGCTGCCATGCTAACATTCCAACTCTCCTCCATGAGCCCGGCTCCTGGCTCAGTTGGAGTTGGAGCGTTAGCGTGGCAGCCGAGTAGTGCTAAGTAGTAGGTGTTGGAGAGCAGAGGTAGAGGGAGGAGTGGCTCATGACACACTTTGTTTTGGTCTACAGGCAGTGCACAACAGCGAACCTAGCGGTGAAACGATTTCACTTATTGCCCCTTTAAAATTGTTTCAATGGTTATCTTTATGACAAGCGTAACATTAAAAAAAAGCTAGTAGTTTGCTGATATCTCTGTTGCTAATATTAACTATTACATTACATTGTTATTGTTTATTTGTGCATGACAGTCTTGCATTTTGACATATTTCCATGTCACCCTCCCTCCCCCTTTGATAGCAACACTCAAAATATAACTTAAGTCCAGCGATAAATTTGCTGCAATTGTTACCACTCCTCTAATATTAGTGCAGCTGGGCAGGAAAGGACCACAGGTTTCTAACGTTAGACTACAGAACACCACTCGTGGCCTGGTAATGAAGCAATGTTCTTTTTTATTGAATGATGTTTGATTGATTGATTGATTGATTGATAGCGTGAAACATAAGTTGTGAACATCCATGCTTTTCTATCTCCATCAGAAGAATAGCAATTGTCATTGTGATAATACCATTAATGCCAAAGTTGCATCTGGGTATGTAAACACCACCAATGTCAATGACGACACTGATGACACATCAGGGTCTTGAAGGGTTGTCCCATTTTAAAAGGGTGCATTCAAATCAAGGGGTAGGGGTAAAATTTAATAAATGTCATTGGGCCTTAGTCACTGGCATGGTCTTAACAAAAATAGCTATGTACAACACTTCAAGTTTCTCACTCTCTCATCAAACTGATGACCAGAGGTCAGATTTCAAGCACTGAAGTGATGTGAGAAGTGTGTATCTAACAGGTTTTGAAGCTGTAAATAACTTGCTGATGTCCTCGTTCTTCCTAGAGAGGAGTTCACTAAAATAGATTTTAATTTACGATGGATGAGAAAGCTGGAAAAAAGGCTTATTACTTTCTCTCAAAAAATTCATCTCCTCCCTCTCACAGCCAGATGCTGTACCACCAAGGCCAACATGTTCAGATAATCCTGGATTGGGTCTTTAAAAATATACAGTATGTTTTGGCTGTTGAAGCATTGATCCAAGTCACATAATCTCTGCTTTGCTGTTTTAATTGACATGTCCATCATTTGCACTGATACATGATTGTGTGTGTTGGGGGGTAGAACTATGAATAGCCCTGAGATTGGAGAACTGACATGTAATCAGTGTGCATTTGTGTGTGAGTGCGTTTCTTCACTTAGATACTTGCTTCTAACTAAGCATTTGCAAGTACGTTGTTGGATATCATATGTTTCTGTTTTATGGTTCTGAGCATCTTTAGAATTTAGCATTAAAGATGTGCAAAATGCTACTGAGTCCATTAGAGAGATAGTTTGAGTCTTTTGAAGTGGGGTTGTATGAGGTACATAATACATAGTCAGTGTATTACATATACAGTAGTAGATGTCAGTTGGCACACCTGCAGTCTGAGGAAGCAGGTTGGAGTGCGACACCAAAGCTAAGCAATTTACTCTTGTGGAACGGTCAGCAACAAAACATATTTTAACCACCTAAAAAAAGTCACAACTAAAAAATCAATATCAGTTGAAGTATATGCTATGTTTAGAATATTTTCACTGATTTACATTACAGACAGTGATTTCCAATGAGGAACTGAAGCTGTTATATTGCTCCCTTCAAAGTCAGACTTTGTTAAAAAAAAAAACAACAACGACAACAACAGTGATTTAACATTGCTGAGCACAGGAGCTGCTGGTCTACCACTGCCTCAATTGGTTATTTTGTTTGTATTACTGGGCTAATTTTGATTTTTAAAATAGGTAGTTCAGATTCACCAAAGTCCCACAGTAACTCAACAAACTAAGTAACTGAGGCAGCTGTAAACCAGTAGTTCCCTTTTTCAGCAGGTCATATTTACTGTTTTTCAATGGATTCTGGTGGTTTGGACAATAGCATAGATGGGGAACTGAAGCCATTAACAACTTCCCCATCAAAACAAACTGACAGGAAGGTAAAGCAATCAAAATATTCTAAACATAATGTACACTCACAGGAACAGTGGGGACCAGGGGCCTCATTTATAAAGCTTGCTTACGCACAAAACGGGGCTTGAAAGTGGCGTACGCCACTTACCACGCAAAGGTTGTGATTTATAAAAATAAACTTGGCGGGAGAATGTGCGCACCTGTAAGCAAACTCTGAGTCATGCTTGCGCACATTTTGGAAGACACTGGCAAGTGGCGACGCAGACGGCGAGGTGGAGGAGTGGAGTCAAATTTTAATTGATGTCTCACACAAATTTAATGTCACGCTATATCCAACTTAGATCCACGTTATCATTGAAATTAAATCCAGCAGCCTTATTTTGCGCTTGGAGTGAGTGATAATTGTTTCATAAAAACTTTGTAAAATTCAACTCAAATCCTGAATTGAAATTCTTTCTAAATACGTATTTAATCCACACTGCCTCTAACGTCTCATTGTCCACTCTGTGAGCGCAGGAGGGGGAGAGGATGGCGCGACTGCATGGAATATATTTATTTATTTAGCTAAATATTTTCAGTGTATTTATCATATCTCGAAATACAGCCATTAAGCACAACTGTTACACTCACTTCATCAGCCCTACTTAGACATGTGCTGTTCATGACAAAACGGGCATGAAGAAGCGTGTTCGCCTATTACACTTTCATCTTTGAATTGTATTTCAAATTACACGTTGTATTTTGGGACAGGGATACCACTGGTTCATGCTGTAATTCAGGCCGGGTGTCTGATCAGACTAATTGCCATAAACATATAAATACTGCAGTGACCCTCGTGCGTAATTGTGCAAGATGGCACTGGCACATACTCCTTTTTGCCTCCACCTTTAATAAATGTGATTCTTTATGTCGCCCATCAATATCAAACATCTTCAAATTTAAAAGCAACACATTAACTACATGTTGGTAAAGGAGTAGAAATATTTGGTCTACCTTTAGATCAGACCACGTTTTTTTTTTTTTTTGTTTTGTTCTGTCACTGTCCGTGCAGTCCCACAGACATAGCTGACAGCATCAGCAGCGCTGATGTGTAGCCACTTTTTTTTCGCTTTCTTTTATAAGTGATCCCACTGCTGTGGCCACCAAATAAAATCTTTCTTCAGTCCTCCACCTCACGTTAAAGGGTCTCTAGCTCAGTCTCGGAGAAATTCTGTTTTTTGGTTCATTTCTCACCCGTCGCCGTGACTCACACAACGAGAGAACACTCACATGCCGGCTTATTTATATGCAGATAGCATTCATGAGGTGATTTGCATGACCATTTATGGTTGAACTAGGGCGTGTAGAGGGCAGAATATGAGGCGGATCTGGGTGCACAACTCCAGGAGGTCTGTGATTTATAAAGAGAACATTGCGTGGAAGTGTGCGTGCGCACAGTTTTATAAATCAGATTATTTTTTGGCGCACGCTATTTTCAGCTTTTGGGCGCACGCCAACTTTTAGTATGAATCCTAAGCACTCTTTTATAAATGATGCCCCAGGTGATTAAAACCGGTAAAAACACTAATAAAGCAGTGTCACGTCACAAGTTACAAGTTTCACGTTCAGTGTTTCTCCGACACTGTTTATCAAATTGCAGAGGGGCCGCTGGCCCAGCACCTGCTACTGTGTTCTCACCTTTTTTCTTCAGTAACATTCAGAAGGTTTTTATCTGGAGCCAGATTTTCTGCAAAGGTCTCTTCCTCTCCAAAACAAACAGACCCAGTGATTTAAACCAGTAAAAATACTAAATGAAGCAGTTTCACATTTAAAAAGCTGTGTTAAAACATGTTAAAACATGAGAACACGAAAATACAAATGGCCCTATCTAGAGCCAGTGTTTGGCGTTTGGCGTATGGCGGGGCAACATGGTGATCACTGTAAACAAGGACCCACTATTTATGTAGATATAATGGCTCATTCTAATAAGGTAACAAAAACCCAACAGTTCTTCAGGTCAGGGCTTGACGCTAACTTTTTTCCCAAGGAGCACATGTGCTCCTAAGTTGAAAAAGTAAGGAGCGCACAAAGAACTTTAGGGGCACAATGTAAATTGATCAAATAATGTGTTTTCCGTAATAAACGTGATGCAAATAGACATTTACAAGCAAAATTATTTAATGAATTTGTATCCAAAATGTACAGAAAGGTAAAATTAGTTTTGAAAAAGTATTGCAATTTAATTTTGTCTCTAAAGTTATTATCTTATATATATTATCTTTGCAATATGATTATCTTATATAATGATATGACTATCCTAAAACATTCTCCAGGTCCTCTGAAACTCTGCAGGATTTATTTCCACCCTGCCCAGCAGCGGTACCGTGGTGAATGGTCCCTAACTGCGTGAAATTAAAAAAAATTCAATTTGAGTGCAGGCTGGCGGTGCGCAGACACCGCGGCCCTCTCGCTCGCCGCTCAGCTTGGCAGCGCCGCGGTAGCACATACACAATGAATGGGTTCGTTGGCGGAGGTCTGCGCTTTGCGCGCTCTGTGTGAAAAGGGCTTTATTTCCACCCAGCCGACAGCCTGGCCGTGGAGAACGGAGCAGGCTTCCCCGTAGGTCCGCCGCTTCCTCCACACTTTGACTTATTTCCACGCTGCCAACAGTGGGACTTACATTCATTGTGCCGACAGTGGCTTGGACAACCGCCCATAACCGTGTCACACGGGGAAGAGGGAAGAGGGAAGGTTGCTGGAGTTCCTCCAACATTTGCGGTTAGATTATCATATTTTTTTTATTGACAAAAATATAGGCTGCTTCGGCTGATTTTTTTATGCGCACATGTGCCCCTAAATATTTTCTACAGTTCGCACACACCTATTTTTAGTCGCAAATGCGAGTGAAACACTCGCACTGTCGAGCCCTGTTTCAGGTGTTTATACACTAAAGAAAACATACACTGTAAAATATTTGACTGTACATTTACAGTAGATGAGTGAAATGAGAGCTGTATACTGTGATCTCACAGTAGTTAAGCCTGCATATTAGTGTGATTTAGCAGTATGCTCCTGTAATTACTATATTTAAGTCTAATCTCACAGTTTAAGTCCATTACATTACTGTGAAATAACAGTATACTCACTGTATTTAACTGACTAATTTTCACCGTTAATTTCCCCTTGATTACTGTGATTCTGTAGTGTGCTCCTATAGAATTACTGTATTACACTGTGATCTCACAGTTAAACTCCATATATTACTGTGGTTTAGCTGTATGTGTCTGTACAATATCTTATTTACCTGCATTAATTTGCTTGGCCTGCTGCCCCTGCGACCCAGCCCCGGATAAGCGGATGAAAATGGATGGATGGATGGAATTTCATAATAAAATTCTGAATAGAGTCAAGTATCACAGTTGTAGCCTTTAAGATGATAAAAACGTAATTTATTGTGAAATTATTATAGTTACATATTGTAACTCTCTGGAAATAATTTGCAGTTTACTTACTATTATGTTCAATTACTGTCCATATCTTCCCGAAATCCTACATACTGGACCTTTAAAATGATGTTGATTTTTTTTTAGGTGGCTAAAATATGTTCTGTTGCTGCCCACCCTTTGCAGCAGTACATTGCTGAGCTTCCATGTCAGTTTTGCTGCTTCTCCAAACTGGATGCATGCTGACCAAAATTTACTGACAACCTCATACAACCTCACTTCAAAAAAATCTGAACTATCCCTTGAAGTCCCTTGAAATAAACCACAGCATCAATAGCACAACTTAAAACCAATGGTTGTTTTTCAAGATTAACAAAATGTCCCCGGAGTGAAGTAAATCTTTCGTGTAGTTCAACTTTTATGAACTTCGACATCAATCTTTAAATTCAACTCTGATGAATTTTGACAGTACAGTGAGCTGGAGAGCCCAAAGCTTTTCATGTAAACAACACCATGCAACACTATGAATGCCTTCCAGGAGAGACTGTCTGAAAATGTGCTCTGTTATCCCCATATTTCATATCTCGTCTCTATGACAGCCAACTTTTCACTCCGCCTTCCAATCTGGCTGTTCAGAACAACTACAAAACACTTTTGATTTCTGAAGTGGTCAGACAACACATTCTTCTCCAGATATTTGTGCCCTTTGTATGTGTGTGTGTGTGTGGGTCTGTGTGTGTGTACAGTACAGTTTATGTTTTCTCCCCTTCTTTGTTTAGTGCTATTAAATGCTGTGAATAAGTATGTGAAGTGTGTATATGTGTGTGTGTGTGTGCGTGTGTGTGTGTGTGTGTGTTTGTGTCTATGTGTGTGTGTCTACAGCCTCCACTGCTGCAGTCAGAAAGAGGATAGCAATCACAAGGCACTAATGTTCTTTTAACAACCCCCCCCACACACAACCCCCACACCCAACACCACCACCCTTGTCCCTCTATTCTATCCTATCCTGTCTTTACCCTCTTTAATTTTCTTTTTACCTCCTAATCATTTTTTCCTTTCCACTTTTCTTTCATGTCATTTTTCTGGCATCTCCAATCCTTTCACTTTGTCCTTCTCCGAGCTGCTCCTCACCACCTCTGGTCTTATCTCCCTTTTCCATTTTTATTGCTTTTATGCTCTCAACCTTACCTTCTCCGTTTCTCTGAATGGGTCCACCCCCTGCTTACTCCTCATACTTTCTCCTGACCATTAATCACTTCTTTCTTTATTTTCTCTCATTTTGATCTTTTCTGTCCTTTGCACATTTCCTCTCCTCATTTCTCCCCTCATCCTTTCTTCCCATCTCTGTTCCTCCTCTCCTGTTTGCTTTTGTTTTCTTTGTTTTCCCTTGTTTTGATATTGTTCTGTATCCCATCCTCTTTGTTTCTCCTCTCCTCTCCTCCCATCTCATTTGCTCTCCCCTTTTCTCTTCACCCTTCAATTTATTTTTGTTTTCTTCTTCATTTTCACTCATTTTGATATATTTTCTGTATCTCCTTCTCCATGCTTCCTCTCCTCTTTCCCCCCTTCTATTCTGTCCTCTCCTCTCTCATCCTCTCCTTCCTCCATCCTGTCCATCTCCTTTCCCCTCTTATTCCTCCTCCCATCTCTTTTCTTCTCCCCTTTTTACGTCTCATCTTTTCTCCCCCATTTGTTTTTGTTTTCTTTGTTTTTTCCCCTCGTTTGGATGCATTTTTTGTATCTTCTCCTCATCATGTTTCCTCTCCTCTTTTCCACCACACTCTTCTTTCTTCTCATCTTATCCTCATCTTCCATCTCCTTGTTTCTCCGCTTCTTTCCCCTTGTCTTTCTGTTTTTTTATGTTCTCTTCGTGCTTACTCTCCTCTATTCTTTATCTCCCTCTCACCAAAACTTTCCCTTCCTCTCTCTGCACCATTTCTCAATTTCCCTCCCTCTTTTATGTCACCTCCTCCCTACTACCCTTTCTACCATTTGTTTTCGTATACCTCCTGTTATACCCCCTCCATCTCTCCCTCCCCTCGTAGATTCCAAGCAGAATGGCGATGCGGCAGCTAATGCGGCCGCCCTTGCCAACGAGGACTGCCCCACCATCGACCAGGTCCTTGGAGATGAGCGCAGCCCAGCTACCGGGGGCCTGGGCTCCACCACCAGCCGCGAGCGCTACCCTCATGACAGGGCCTGCTTCCTGCTGAGTGCCGGGGAGTTCCAGCGCACGACAGATGGGAACGTTCGGAAAGGTAGGAGGGGGGAGGGGGGGAGGCGGGGGAGAGAACATGGGGAAGGAGCGGGGGGAGGGTGGTACCTGAGCGACAGCAGTGGACTGTCGCTCGATGCATGGTCCTGATTGGTATGTGCTGTCAGTGTGTGTAGTGTGCAAAAACAATAACACACATGTAACAACCTAACGTGTTCCAAGCTCACACATATTCAGTTACACACATGCATACATGTAGTGGACAAAATAATAGGAACACCTAACAATGTTAAGGTGTTCCCCCCTGCAACTATAGAATGTGTTACACACACAGACACACACTGATACAGCAAGAGGTAGCTGCAATAGACGCATACACATCATACAGAAAACCTAAAAAATACACAGAAATGGAAGTACTCAAAATGCCTTCTTGCTAAAGTAAAACTAGATTCTGTAACACACACACACACACACACACACACACACACACACACACACACACACACACTCCCCTGCATCATTTTGTGTGAGAGCTCAGCATCACCACAAGCTCTCTTCAGCTCTCTCCTATGGCACAAATAATATCAGTTTAATCCAATGATTCTTTCCATTTGCATCTTAAGAGCTCCCCTTCATGCATTTCTCCTGCATCTGTACTGCATAGGTCCTGCAGAGGCTGCTGCAGCACTGACATGTGTGCTGCTGTTGAAGTGACTGAATTTATTGTAACACAAAGCATTTATGACAGCTTTTTCATTGTCAATTGTGGTCAAATAGTGCTTCATTCAGATTTTGCAGGGGATTCCTTAATGATGTGGGTCAGCAGTCACTCAGCAACACTACATGCAGGGTAACATTGGTCTTCTTTGTGTGCTGTATTCTATGTTAATCATAAATGATACAGTTCTTTGTGTTAAACTGTGTGCACACCATTTCATTTCAAAACATTGCCCTTTATTGAGATTATAGTGTTACCTGTAATAATCAATAAAAAGAGTTTTTTTGTTTTTGTTTTTTTTTACTGTCAATAAATTCCATGAAAAGACCACAGAAGACTAGCATCAGTTGTTCAAATGGCTTAAATCAATAAATAACATTTGTGCTTTTTGACAAATTGTTGAGTTGAAGCTGATTCAGTTCTTCTGAACCATACCAACTCCCCAGTGGATCAGCAAACTTTCTGTTGCTGTCGTCTCTGGAGCTGCTCTCCTCTCCTCTCAGCTAAAGCAGGATTTATTATTCTGTGTCAAATCGAGGCCGCACCTACCGCATGGGCTCTGTGTCCACGTAGTTCCTACACTGTACCCTATGCCTAAGCCTGACGTGCATCTCCACGTTGCAGCAACACACATCTCCTGTCTATGTTTGTAAGCCACTCCATAGGGATGCACGATATTGGATCACCAAGTCTCTTTTGTAGTGGAATTAACATTATATTATGCATGCATACCCATGCTGTGATGGCCCAGCACCAGATGGAGACAAAAAATACAATACTTTTCAATGTATATAATATTCATTCATTGTGAAAATAACAAAATGCATGTTGGCTGATTCTTAATAATTCATTTTAAAGCCAGTATTGGCCGATACTGATGATGTGTCGATATTGTCCATCCCTACCACTCCATTCACATTATGTGTGTTAAATGAAGTGTTCTATTGGTATTGGTCTCACATAAAGGGTACTAGTATACATACCAGTGTCATGATTTTTTGAATGATACCCAGCCCACAAAAAATAGACCATAAATATTTTAAATATCAGGTCATTAGACAAGAGTGAATACTGCATCTTCTGTATTACAAGAATATTTGTAGTAATATTTGTAGTAATCTACAAAAGCATCCTACATATTCATGGATTCAGGTACATTTTATCAACCTAATAAGGTTGGTCAAAACCTAGAATATGGCGGGACCGTGTATGAAATGTAATGTGTGGTAGAGTCGTAATGAATGAACAGCAATCAATAAACAGTAAACAAAGGACCCCTGACAGGACTGTAAGCGCCTATTGATTTCAAAGGAGCAATGGCCAATGGGGAAACAACAGTGTTGCCATCATCATTCACTCTGACCAATGGTGTAACTTAAGCCCTATTTGGACGGGATTAGTTTTACATAGGTACGTGGGGTAAAGTAATAATTACCAGAGATTTTAGTCCCGTCCGAATGTGCCATGTCAGTAATCCTTACCGCACAATGTCAGTAAAGATTACCATGACTTTTACCTTAAGTAAAAGGGTCCCGGAAAATTACCCGTGCAAATTGTCCATTAATATTACCGACGTCCTGTGGTAAAGTGACATTACCCCACGTGCCCATGTAAAACTAATCCCGTCCGAATAGTGCTAAAATCACTCACTCACACCCAGACTTATATATAGGGAATAAATATTAGTCAGCACCAGTGCAAATGTATGGATTACTCCATGGATGACAATGTCAGTCTGTTGCCATCATCAGATCAAAATTTTTGATATGTCAGATACTTTGATTTATGACCAAATACCTGCAAAACTGACATTCCCATCAGCCTTGACTGTACTTTGTGTTTAGTGCTAATAAGTAATCTCACAAAGCAGTTACAATGGCTGTAGATTCTGTCTTGTTATAAAGGCCTTTTCTCAAAAAAAACTGAATACCTATGTTTTTAGCCAACACAAACAGGAGGGAACTGTTGATATGGATTTGTTCACATCTGGTGCTCTTGTGAGTAATTGGGCCAGTAGAACTGTGTATGTAGGGATTGACTCAAAATAAGCTGCAGTGACATATTGCTTTGTGATAATGAAGTGTGGCTAATAGATGTGTTTTAATAGTTTTGGACAATACAGCTCCATGGACCAGAGCAATACTTATCAGGCTTTGGATACACACACAATACTTGTTAGTAGGATGCAGTTATTTACTCTGGTCTTTTCATGGGACTTGACAGACAGTAAGAAACATACAAATGATCTTCAGCCTCATAAGGTCCTAACATCATGACCTTACTCACACCATTACAATGTTACAAATGTAAGCCTGTTCCTGGATATGCTGTTTTGAAATGAAACTCTTCGTGTTTAAATGTGCAGTGTTTTAAATCTGATCTGGCAGAGCAGTCGGATCAGATGAGTGTCATTCTGTTCTCAGTCATCACCATGACTTCTTCAGTGTTCTGCTCGGTCTGTCTCTTTCTTAGTGTGTCACTCAGTCCACTTTTTTTTCTTACTTTTCCATGCTGCAATTCATTAACTCTTCATTCTTCCTTTCTCTCTCTTTCCTCCCCACCCCATATTCTGTCTCATTTCTGCTTTGACTTTCCACTTTTCCTTTGCCTTATTCTCCCTCTGCTTCTTCTTCTCACTCTGTTTTCCCCTCCTATTTCATCCTCATTTCCTCGCTTGCTGTTTACACTTTTCCCTCATCTTCATTCAATTTACCTCTCCATGTTCCTGCTGTCATCTTGCCTCCTGCCACCTTGACCTGTTAACACTGAAATAATTTATTTTGTTTTCAAATATAAACCCCTGACCTTTTACCTTTAACACCGTATACACTCCTCTATACACTTCTGACATGCTATTTCCCCTGACTCACACACAACCACACTGCAAAATACACACCCACACACACAGATGGCTCAGAGTCCAGCAGTGTGACATCCTCCCTGGGAGAGGAGTGGTTCAAGCCAGAGGGGCCTTTACTACAGCAGGAGCTCAGTCTTAACTCCGCCTCCTCCTGGATCAAACCATAGAAACACAGAGGTAACACTTCCACACAGTCTTTGAAGCAGTCAATAATACAACCTCAACTCACTGGGAAACATTCCCCAACTGACAAACTGAGCAAAGCAAAGATAAGATTGGTTCCAACTTGATAGGACTAGAATGGACTAGAAAAGATACAAATAGATTAGACTAGACAAGAGTAGACTAGACTAAACTAAACTAGATTAGATTAGATTCAAACTAGACTAAAATAGGTTAAATTAAAGGGAAACTTTATGTGTCTAAGCGACTAATTGGATCAACAGTTTTTTAAATTGGTTCAGTATTGAGAGAGGCAGCTGCAGCTGCAGCCAACAGCGGCAAAAGAGGCTGCAGTGTAATCCCTGTGGGCAGTTAAACACTATCAGTTTACGTCTGCTAAAAGTGCTTGTTTTTGCCATTGACAGGTGCACATTGTTCTTCACATTACTCTAAGTGTGTAACAACATTCTGGAAAGGATTCATGCAGAGGTAGACCTTTATGTAAGAGTAAGATCTTCACACTCCACACTCCATTTAAATAAAATAATCATATTATTATTGTAAAACGCTTTATTCAAAGTTGACAGAAGCAATAAAACATACAAAAGCTGCCTTGGTTTGTCTTTTCACTGTCCCAACCATCACCAACTGTGGTTTGGTTGAAATAAACCCTTAATTCACTCTGGTGTGAAAATATGCTGGCTCTATTCACACTTTTTTATTTATGTTTATTTAAATTGAGTCTGGTCTTTCTGGCTATGGCTATTTTGGGTCTGTTTCTGGTTAAACAAAAACAAAGAGGTATATCTCTGTAGGGATCCTTTCCATAATGTTGTCAGACACTTATATGAACAATCTGAGCCAGTCAGTGGCAAAAACGAGCAGTTTTAGTGGATGTAAACTGATGGTGCTCAATTGCCTGCAGGGATTACATTGCAGCCACTGGCTGGTCTCGCTCAATACTGGCTCAATTTCAAAAATATTTTTTTCTCATTAGTTACTTGGAAACAAAAACATGGGAAAATAGGGTCCATTTGTTTAGATCAGACTGCAATAAATAGGTGAAATCCAACTAAATAACATTAGATAAGAATAGATCAGAGAAGACCAGAATAAAAAAGATAAAACTAGGAATAGAGCATACAGCACATGTACAGAATATGACGTGACAGTAAAGTGGAGGAAAGTACAGGACAGATACCAAAAAAGCTGAGAAGAAAAGAGTTAGGACTCCAGAAACAACATCAACTTCAGGTCAGACAATATGAAGCCTCACAACAGACAAAACACACACACACAAGCACACATTGACAGACCTTGTATATTGCTACAACTTACAACTTGCACACACACACACACACACACACAAAAGTTGAATGTATAAAGGTGCATGCAGGTTGCTTGTTACTGTAAAGCTTATAAGTGTGGTTCAGCATAATATGGAGTTGGAGTGGTGTGTAGGTTGGGGGGGGCATATGCATGGTGTGTGTGTGTGTGTGTGTGTGTGTATGTGTGTGTGTGTTGTCTATACACTGCAAAAACACATACTACAATACATCCCTTGGCACAGATTAATGAATTACATATATCTCTATACAGATATAGTATATACACTTATTTTATATGTATTTGTGCTTCAATTTTGTGTGCAGTCGGAATGTCAAAAATGATTTTTTGCAAGAACATAAGTTTTTTTGTAAGAAAACGATCATCACCTTTTTATCACTATTATCAAATATTAAATATTTAGAAAGATTTATAAAACTATGCATGTTTATAACCAAATGTATATAAAACCTCCTACAGACTATGAGATTTTAGCAATCGTATGAGTTTAGTGCAAGGTACACTGTGTGACATGGATCTAATAAACATCAGGTTTAGTGTATGCAGACTGTACGATGACAGCGCCTACTGAATTGCAGGCTACGGCGTAAGATGCAATAGCTTCCCATACTGGGTGTGCAAGGATGCTCCAGGGGTTATTACTTCTCCAACTGTGAAGCACAACATAGAGGGTGTCATTATTAAATAATAAATAAGTGTGTGTGTGTGTGTGTGTGTGTGTGTTTCCTACCTGGTAGGTTGCTCACCTAGCAGCTACAACTCCACCACTATTTCCTTCCATGCTTTGTCCTTCTTTGTGTGATCATGGTAAAAGTGGAAGGATACATCATGCAGGCAAGGCTTCTGTTGCCACAACTCCACAAGGTTTTTCTCTATGCTGGAATCCCACCCTTTTAGCTCGTTTTGCCTCCATGGCGAGCTGCTATCTGTCTGTTTGTTTGGGTTTAGTGCCAGTGCGCCATTTCATGCTGCATTTCTATTGGTTGGTTAGTACATGTAGGTCGTAACAGCAGTCGCACAGTAAGATGTTCATCCCAAATTTCAGACACTGTCAGAATTTTATCCCAGGCTGTCTTTGATCACAAGACTGTGGCAACAGCCATCCTTGAACCTCTCTCACTTTCTGCAATGTAGGACCATCGTTTTAGAACCATGACCAAAAATATCGCCACATTACTTTCAAATTGGTCACCTTTTATCTGGGACAGCTCAAAATCGCACAGTGTTTATTGGGCTTAAACTAGTGTGTTCCAGTAGAAATGACAAAAAACTAAAGACCACTTTACGATGGAATCACTCCAGCCACAATACACCAATGCATGACTTAAAACAAATGTGGAGGGGATGCTGCTGCTTCTCTACTTCCTACCTCCCTAATTTCGGCTCCATTGCTTGTACCACACCCATCTACGAACTTGGCACTCTTGACTGCATCTTACACAACTGCAATGCTGTCGAGTTGACCGATTTTTTTCTCCTGTTAAAGGGTTTTTTGGGGAGTTTTTCCTTATCCGCTGCGAGGGTCCAAAGGACAGAGGGATGTCGTATGCTGTAAAGCCCTGTGAGGCAAATTGTGATTTGTGATATTGGGCTTCATAAATAAAATTGATTGATTGATTACTTTTATTCCACAGGTAAGAAACAATAAATTGTGAGCTAATTTAGAATAATTTATGCAACAGGAATGTCATAGGCTTATGCTAGCAATGTTAACTCGTTGTATATGTGAGGAAATGTATCTAGTATATGACAAAATGGCTTAGAAACCCCACCTCCAACTAGCGTTTTGGAGGTGTAATTGCAGAGCGACGCAGACACACCACCACACAAGTAGCCTATAATTGTTATAACGGTTTAGGCCTAGACTGCGGCATAGGCTATGCCTAGAGTCTACATAGAACTATATATCTGCCTTTACTTCCCTGGTGCTAATCCGATCCCAATCCTGATGTTCCTGGCAGTTATATGATTGGTGACACAACAGCTGATCACAAATACCTACTTAAATTATACATTTTGCTAAAGCTGTAGCACACTAAAGCCCTCTGTCAGGTTGAGCGAGCTTGCAAGCAAACTAGAGAGCGCACACAACAGGGAATTGAGAAAAGGCAAATTAGTAAAACTGAGGAAAGGGGTTACTGTGTCCTTATCTGGATGTGGGTAATAGCAAGCATGCAAATACATTTATAAGCACAGAAGGAAGGTTTTTCTTGTGTGATGATTTCACTGTTATGTGCTTGCAAAAAAAATTTATTTCATGACCATTGGCATGCTCAAAAATGTAAATAAAATGAAAGAGTACTCATTACACATTATATTCTGTGTGAGGACACAATATACTGTGATTGTGGAAGTTACTTTTTTTGATTGATTAAACTCACTTATCACGCAAGAAATGAATTATAAATACTGTTAGCTGACATAATAGCCAAATCAGTGCAAGAGGAATCAGCACTAACAGTTTATACACACACATCCTCGTACTACTTAACCAACTGTACACACTGTGTGGGTCTGCAAGCATGACTGTGTGACTAAATACTGTTTATTAGCCTGTATGTGTGTGTGTGTGTGTGTGTGTGTGTGTGTGTGTGTGTGTGTGCGTGCGCGCGTGTGTGAAAAATATATGCCTTCCCTCTGCACACCTACAGTATGTTGTAACCACTAGGGAGCGCAGGTCATGGGGTCAGAGTGGGTATTAAGGTTAAAGTTCACAGTGCGAGTACACATGTGAAGCGTGCTGTTGCTGTTGTTGTTATTTTGTTGTTGTGTTACTGTTTCCTTCCCCAGGTTGTGTCAGGTCATGCGTTTGTACGTTGGTTCTTGTTGGTCTGTGTTACACTATCCATCTGTCTGTCTGTCTGTCTGTCTGTTTGTTTCTCTATTTTTTTGTTTGTTTCTGTCTATATGTCCGTCCTTTTCTGTGTGTGTCTGTATTCCGTGTGTAGCTGTCTTCCCCTCCTCCTGCTCCTCCTCTTCCTCCTCCTTCTCCTCCTCTCACCCGGTCTCTTCTCACTCTGGTACTTACAGATAGGGGGCGTCACATTTCCCCCACCCGAAAGCACCTTGGCTCTAAAGTCAGTCTGGTTCCAAATGGACCAGGGAGGTCTTATTCCAAGACTGCTTTTGGGGAGAGGGTGCCTGGTTTTTCCATTCTTCGCCTTATATCGGGACAGAACTTGATGATACAACACTTTGGTTTGCACACTCTACAGTGTGTTTAGGATTTATTGTCCTTTTGAGATTAATCAAATATTGTATTATTGGGAATCAAAACCTAATTTTTTGAGCCAAAATAGTTTTATTTTATTTTCATCGGTTTACTTATTTTTTTGTAAAAAAAAAAAATAACAAAAGTATAAACATCTAAATAAAAAGAAAGGGATAGATGGGGAATTAGTTGAACATGTTTTGGGACGGGTGCCAGAGTGAAAGCGGCTGCTGCGTACCGGTTGGCTCTTTGCCCGGCCAGGCCAGTGAGAGCTGGTTGCTGATTTGTTGGTTGATCGGTTTCCTCTGTCCTCTTCTCTGGAACTGAGCTCAGGTCAGTTTTTACAGCTCAGCCAACAGAGAGCACCATTTGGTTTTACAGACTCAGCTGTAACCATTTCATTAGGGCTTGCGCTGATTGAATCTGTCAGGGAACAATTTTGTATAACTGATTAACAAATAAGCCTTTAAAAAGTTCCCATTGCATTTCAAATGAGAACACTGTCTTTTGTAAGCTGAGTCCTGTCTACCTCTCTATCAGGCTGGGCTGCAACACTGAATGCTGTAGTGCTTCTAGGTCTACGTTAGCTAACAAGACAGCTAATGTTAGCATATCAAGTTCAAAAACACATAAAATCTATCAGATTTTTTGAAAGAACAGCAGATAGATGAGCAGAAAGAAAGAAAGACAGACAAAACTCTAATCCCTAAAAGACACATACATTCAGGTAAGTACAAGAACAACTTTGAAGGGCTGTGGTGGCAAGCATAGTGGTGGCACTGTTTGCTGTGCTGTGATTGCCTCTTACTGTACCCTTTTCCCGCTGCACTCTAAAAGCTTCAGCTTCAGCTGACTACCTCTAGGAAAAATTTCATTGTGACTAGTCAGGTTTCTTGGCAAGATAAATCAAACACACCTCAAGAATTTACAATCACACACATTTTAAAATGGTCGCTAGGCTTTTGCTTTACAAGTGCCACCAGGGCTCTCTTCCAGTCCGTCTACAACCCTCCTCTTTCCTTCCTCCCTTCCTCTTGCTGACATTATCACAGATCATGTTGTACTTGGGATTAATTACACACCTTAATGTCACTGCTGTCACTGTAACCCAACTCGAACAGATCTATAGTAGCAGTGGGTGGGAAGAACGAAAGACTCGAGCATTTTGGAGGCATTCTGAAAGGAAAGCATCGCATTGTAACGCTCTTTGGCTTCATTTCCTTCGTGTGCTTTTCTCCTGGCTCTCGTTCCTTTGTATGAACAAGCAGTAGGGCAGGGGCGCAAGCTACTTCTTCTGGTTCAAAAAGGCTGAAACAGGAAAGATTAAACTGATAGCACTACAACAAAAATCTCTATTTATGCAAAACTCTTAAGCAACCACCTTTGCTTCGCCCCCGCCAAAGGGATTCCTGTGGTTTGTAGCTTGGTCATGGTTTTATTTTATGAAATGCAATGCTTTGACCTTTTGGTGATCCTGGCTCAAGGGCACAAGTCACAGGAGGTCAAACAATTAGAGGGCCTTTCTTGCACTTTACAGTTTGTCAAATTATCTGTCCTTTTGAGACTGAGGCCATCTATCTATCTATCTATCTATCTATCTATCTATCTATCTATCTATCAACTATCCTCATACTACAGTTCGTATGATATCTTAAGAAAATGCTCACACAATGGCTTTAGTTCGGAAGTTCTGTAGTTCTGTATATTAGGTTTAGGCAAGTAAAGTTACTTTGGTTATGTTTAGGAAAAGAAACACGGTGACAACATACCTAAAAAGATAAAATAAAAGACTCAAAGTTAACTTTCGCACGATTCCAAACACCAGTCTCCTGGGGAAAGGTCCTGTGTTGGAAAGTCTGGTGTTTTGTGACCCATTCACTACCCCAACCTGCCTCCTTACCCGGACTACTTCCTTCTTCACTTCTGTCAGCACATTGGAAATGTGATTTCAGCCTTTCCGATTATATGAGTTATACATGAATTACTGCATCATGATGACATTGGATACAAGTTTAGGTGTTTACTTTTTGTAGGTATAAACATGAACAGAGTATCTATCTATCTATAGATATCCTCATACAACGGCTTGTGTGATAGCTTACAAAAATGCATATATAATGGTTTGTATAATATCTAACATATTCACACCACACGAATGATATTATGGACCTAATGTAAAGTTATGTAGGTTAGTCATACATGCTATGGACCGTTTCATTGCTATTCTGTTGCTAGGGCAACAACTTTGTTTACTTCCTGTGAGCTTCTGCATTAACATACATTCAAACAGGAAATACAAAGGGACCCATTTAGAATGTTTATGTTGTCCAATTTGAAACAGTCTATATCATAGGCAACTGGACTTGCTTGCGTTGCAAGTCCAGTTGCCTACGATACAGCACTTATGATGACCATCTTTACCGACAAGTTACGTTGGTTAGGTTTAGGAAAAGAAACATGGTGATGACGTACATTAAAAAGAGTCAAAGTTTACTTGGTTTCACAGGGGAAATTCCTGTATTTTGTGACCCATCTGCCACTCCAACCTGCCTCCTTACATGGACTACTTTCTTCTTTAGTCCCACCAGTGCATTGGTCACATGATCGCAGCCTTCTGGTTTACATGGGATTACTGGCTCATGATTATGAGGGATATATATGAATTGTTGTGCATTGCTTTTCGTAGGTATACATGCGAACATTGCATGAGGACAGCCTGATCTATCTATCTATCTATCTATCTATCTATCTATCTATCTATCTATCTATCTATCTATCTATCTGTTAGTGTTGGAAATGTGCTGATGTGTTTTAAATTATTTTTTCACCTCATTGATATAGTTGACTGTTTTTTTTTAATTAATATGCTATTTTTGGTCTTTTATGTTTGTATGTCATGTTTGTTTTATCAGTCCTTATCATTCTGTCTTGCTTTCCCATCCTTTGATCGTTACCCCACCATCCCTCCACTCTCCCTTTTTCTTCTCACTTTCTCACTTTCTCCTTATCTCCCCTCCGTTGCTACGGAAACAGTGGACTGGGGGATTCTAGGACTTGGTGCAGCAAAGCATTTTGGGTCAAGGCTTGGTGTTTGATTGCTTTATTGATTCATATTGATACAGTGGGCTGCATTTTACTAACCATGCAGTGAAGCCAAGAGAAACAAATGGTGAGACAAATTAAACCTTTTGTGAGGTAAATGATGCCAGCGTACAATGTACAAGGACATTATCTCACCCAAAAACAGACAAGTGCCAAACAACAATTTATGGATACAAGGAAAAACAAGTGATTATGTGAGTACTCATACTTGGAAAGCCAAGCCTAAGCGTAAGAACTATCGGTAATATATGAGAACTTGTTTGATGAAGTAACCACATAAACAGTAAATCGGCATGTATCTACACTGAACAAAAATATAAACGCAACACTTTTGTTTTTGCTCTCATTTTTCATGAGCTGAACTCAAAGATCTTAAACATTTTCTATACACACAAAAGACCATTTCCTCACAAATATTGTTCACAAATCTGTCTAAATCTGTGTTAGTGAGCACTTCTCCTTTGCTGAGATAATCCATCCCACCTCACAGGTGTGGCATATCAAGATGCTGATTAGACAGCATGAATATTGCACAGGTGTGCCTTAGGCTGGCCACAATAAAAGGCTACTCTGAAATGTGCAGTTTTATTACACCGCACAATGCCACAGATGTCGCAAGTTTTGAGGGAGTGTGCAATTGGCATGCTGACTGCAGGAATGGCCACCAGAGCTGTTGCCCGTGAATTGAATGTTCATTTCTCTACCATAAGCCATCTCCAAAGGCGTTTCAGACAATTTGGCAGTACATCCAACCGGCCTCACAACCGCAGACCACATGTAACCACACCAGCCCAGGACCTCCACATCCAGCATGTTCACCTCCAAGATCGTCTGAGACCAGCCACCTGGACAGCTGCTGCAACAATCGGTTTGCATAACCAAAGAATTTCTGCACAAACTGTCAGAAACCGTCTCAGGGAAACTCATCTGCATGCTCGTTGTCCTCATTGGGGTCTCGACCTGACTGCAGTTCGTCGTCGTAACCAACTTGAGTGGGCAAATGCTCACATTCGATGGCGTCTGGCACGTTGGAGCGGTGTTCTCTTCATGGATGAATCACGGTTTTCACTGTTCAGGGCAGATGGCAGACAGCGTGTGTGGTGTTGTGTGGGTGAGCGGTTTGCTGATGTCAACGTTGTGGATCGAGTGGCCCATGGTGGTGATGGGGTTCTGGTATGGGCAGGCGTATGTTATGGACAACGAACACAGGTGCATTTTATTGATGGCATTTTGAATGTACAGAGATACCGTGACGAGATCCTGAGGCCCATTGTTGTGCCATTTATCCACGACCATCACCTCATGTTGCAGCATGATAATGCACGGCCCCATGTTGCAAGGATCTGTACACAATTCCTGGAAGTTGAAAACATCCCAGTTCTTGCATGGCCAGCATACTCACCGGACATGTCACCCATGAGCATGTTTGGGATGCTCTGGATCGGCGTATACGACAGCGTGTTCCAGTTCCTGCCAATATCCAGCAACTTCGCGCAGCCATTGAAGAGGAGTGGACCAACATTCCACAGGCCACAGTCAACAGCCTGATCAATTCTATGCGAAGGAGATGTGTTGCACTGCGTGAGGCAAATGGTGGTCACACCAGATATTGACTGGTTTTCTGACCCCCCCCCCCCCCAGACCCACCCAATAAAGCAAAACTGCACATTTCAGAGTGGCCTTTTATTGTGGCCAGTCTAAGGCACACCTGTGCAATATTCATGCTGTCTAATCAGCATCTTGATATGCCACACCTGTGAGGTGGGATGGATTATCTCGGCAAAGGAGAAGTGCTCACCAACACAGATTTAGACAGATCTGTGAACAGTATTTAGGGGAAATGGTCTTTTGTGTGTATAGAAAATGTTTTAGATCTTTGAGTTCAGCTCATGAAAAATGGGAGCAAAAACAAAAGTGTTGCGTTTATATTTTTGTTCAGTGTAAATAAATCATTATGCAGAAAAGTAACTTTTGCATTACCTTGGGCAAACTTGGTCTTCTGTCAAGTTTTTTACTAATATATTTTTACATCAGAATATTTCTGGAAGTGTACTCAAGCACTCACCTCAGTCATTTATTGAAGCCCCTTCCATACATGTGCATTACCAACCTGAAATGATATATAGACATTAGACATTTGGATTGATGAAGGAAAGTAACTGTACGTTCAAACCAGAAGCTTCCAAAGTCTGTCGCGGACACCCAAGAGGTACGACTGTCAAAAATATTTGTGGCAGCTTTGGTTGCTCTCGTCGCTCATCACAAGAATCAGTCAACGTTCGATCGTTTGTTAGGGTGTCTGCCTCATTAGATGCTGTTTGTGCTCATTGTTTGTACGCCAATGCATCCGTTATGTTCTGAGTTCTCTTTGTTATCTTTGTACATAGTTCCATAGTTTGACAGTGCCCATATTGCCTTATTGTTGTTGTTGTTGTTGTTGTTGTTTTCCAATTGTGTTTTCATCCCTAATTAATGTTCATTCATTCATTCAATCGCATGGTCAATGTGTGTGTGTGTGTGTGTGTGTGTTATTGTTCAGGGTTTTTTATTTAAATTAAAATGCGTAATATAGCCAACAATATTATAGACCAAAAGTTAATCTAATTTATTAATGTAGAATGTATTTAGCAAATCACCACTTTCAACTGGAGACACAGTGCAGCAGCAGTACAGCAGCAAAAAAAAAAAAAAAAAAAAAAAAAGACATTATAAAAAGCCGACAAATAGTAATTGGCATGACACATTGGAGAGGTTGTCAGTCCTATTCTATAGTCTGTGATATTTTTTTTTATTTTATCATAATTTCTCGAAAAATTACTCAAAAACGCATTTTTTGTGTGCTTCTGAGCACACGGGCAGCATAAACAATGAAGTTACATATGACGGTCTGGCAGACCATTACAGTGCTTGGAGGGGCGCTGTAATCCTGGCGGTCCTAGTGTTAAAGGAGCTGCAAAGCGGACAACTGACTTGAAGGCAGCGTAGTTGCTGCTTGCTGTTGGCCAGTCGAAAAGCTCATAGTTGGCCTACAGAAAGTTATGTTTGGTCAATGAAAACAGAAAACGTATGTCATCCTATTCAAACGAAGCAAGGAAGACTTGCATGCCACATCACAACATCAGCCTCTCCTTCTCTCCTCTATTATTAACATTACACACTTAAAAACTCACCAGACCTACCAACTACCTCTGCGACGTGGCCTCAAGCCTCATTCTTTTTATTTTGGTCTCTGTAACCGAACAGCGACACATTATAAAAGGACTGAGCGAGTGCAAACGCAAGTATTAAACTTCTCGATATCCATTGTCGGAACAAGTGTGCTGTAGGAGCCAAAGTTACATGGCTTGTTCTCTGGGACCCACTTCATCGAAGCACGTCAGCATTCCAATTGGTTGCCACCAAACCACGTCAGAGCTCATTACCATGAAGTTAAATGAGTTTTAACTCCCCTCTGGACCCGCTCCGGTCGCTTTGGTCGCTCCAAGACGTGCAGCTGATGACCAGGTCACCCAAGTTGCCAAGTTGCCAGGCTCTCATTGACTACCGCCGCTTTGGAAGCTCTGGTCGCTGTTGGTGTGAACGTACAGTAAGGGTTGGGGTGGTGGATGGGCACTAAACTTTTCTGACTTTCATGCAGGACGCTAGGGCCTTGTCCACACCACATCTACATGGGAATATTTGAAAATGTAGATTTTTGTTTGTTTTAGCTTTTTGTCTTCATGCAAACTGAGTTTTAGATCACTGAAAACAAATCTTTTGTAAAACTCCTATCACATTTGGTGATCTTTGAGAGTCCCTTTTTTTTTTTCTTCCCCGGGTTGTGGCACCCCTAGTGGATCACGCCCCTAGCATTCGCCTATACTGGCTGGCACCCACTCCATCGCAGGGTCAAGATTTTCAGAAACCATTTTCAGTGTTGATGTGTAGACAGGGACAGTTTTTTGGTTTGAGAGGTCAGAGTGTGCAACATTAACTCTATTTGTGAGGCATCATATTTCATGCAATGGCAGACATGGCAAATTTGTACTCACTGTATCCTTGTTAACTGGCCTTTTTACATTTACATATAAATGTACAGTTAGTCTTCCACTATATTTAGGAACGCCGCCTTCAGAATGCACTATAAAGGTCATTGCTCCAGTTAGCCTTCCAGTTAAACATTATTTGGCTTCTCATTGGCTGACATCTTCTTTGTGTGGCTTTAGGGTTATGGTTATCGCAGCCTGTTGGTTTAGCATTCATGTTGATGGCACCTTAATTGTTTTGCATTATCATTTGGACAGGGATTTTTTGTAACAGTGCCTGTGTGGAAAGTATTTGTTTATTAGAACAAAGGAAGGAATAAACTAATTTTCAAAAATACCTGTGTCCATGTGCACTAGGGCTAGGAGTTTGCACCCAGTCATATCTCCAATTTCTCCCCATGGCTCTACTCAACTTGACTCACTCTTTTTTGGTTTTACATTAGCAAATGTTGTTGATAGAATCTGGTACATTGTTTGGTACCACCTCAGTCAAGGTTCTAAGCTGAGTGAAGGCCAAAGCTCACCGGCGCTGCACGACACGCGTCAAAACAGCCGCCCCCATTATTTTCTATTTACAAACCCACACCAGCGGTGACTCGACGTGCGTCGACGTGCCGCGCCGCAGCACTTTACGCTATTGTCCTATTTTTCTAGCATCGCCGCCCTTGAGAAAGCGCTATTTTGTACTTCCCAGCTCTCACTGACTGGAGTATGCAATAGAAATCCAGTTGACGCCCCGCAGCACGACGCTTTTTGTGTGTGTTGGGTTTGGCATGTGACTCGAGTCAATGATGCCGCCGTCATATGACGCCGCCAGTGTGTTTTGGCCTTTAGAAGGTGGAGTTCATTACTGTCGACTACTGATTGTCAGAGAAAATAATCACAAGAATCTTAACTTGCCCAACACAGCACATCCTGCACAAACCCGACATTTTTAAATAGCCAAGCTACCATTAGAATATTTTAAAATGGCAGCATACAAACTACGGCAGACACTATGTACACTTTGCCAAACAATTGATAAAGTGCAGACAGTCCTCTGTTTGGTTGTCGCTGAAAGGATTCAGTGAGTGTGGCATTAAAGAAAAGACAGTTGAGAGTCCGGCCTGCATTAAGGGGTACTATCTGCAGTGAAAAACGGAATACAAAAAAATAACCTTGTATAAAAAGAGTCAAGCCGAACTATGCAGTAAAAATGCAGCAACAGATCTGCATTTGCTTTAGTCCTGAGCTTTCCCTTGGAAATTGAGAATTTTAAAAACATTGCGACTGGCAGCAAAAAAAAAATATGGAACGTGATCTGGGTATTTGCAGAACCCTCTGATAACAACATTATTATCTGGAATTACAGTGCAACCATTCAGAAAAGGTCTAAACCCTTTGTCTTCAGACATGGTCAGAGTGATGCTTTTAGTTACTTTACTGTCCTGCTGTTCCAAGAAAGCATCCCACCACAACTCTGTGTTTCTGTGACTCTGCAACTTGTTAACGCTTCTCACTGCAAAATAGGATAAATGATCAGAGTGCCCTGCCCGCTAGAATGCAAAGAGGAGAACACTGCAAAAAAAACCTGCAGAGAGGTAGCTCTGGAGTGAACGTTGGTGCAGTGCCAATAGTGCCTCCAAAGGGCAAGACTGCATATTGCTTCCTCCTCCTGACTGCATTAGTTTCAAAGGCAACAGACACACTCTGAATTATTATACTGTACACGTCTATCTCCCCTCTCACTGGTAAACCTAATCAGTGAGTGGGTGGAGGTCGAATAGAAGAATGAAATGTTGCATTAATCACCCTTTTTGCTTTGTATTCCGTGCTCTCTTTGACTGCTGTCCTGTCTCCCCTTGTTTTTTCCCACCATAATTCTCTTTCTCTGTCTTTTTCTCCCAGTCCTCTTCCTCCTTGTTCTCAGCAGAAAAAGTATTGATTCTCTTCATTGACAGACAGACACCACTGGCCTAAACTGACTGTTGAGTCTTACTTAGAAGCTCATTGATGTAAGGAGATACGCTGCATCATAACAGAGTGGAGATCCCCCGTCTTCTTCACCCCCTCTACCACCTACATGCAATTTCATACCACCTTAAATGCACTCTCCTCCTCCTCTCAGCAGATTTCATTCTTTTTATCTCTCATTCACACGTAGTCTATTTTTCTCTTAGTTTCCTTTTCCCCAACCAGTGATCGATGGCCTTTAGACTAGTATTTAATCATTATTGGTAGTGAGAATCCTCAAAGGCCTATTGGATTGCACTCACATTATTTTACTTCCTGAGTGCTACTACAACAGTTGAGCCACAGTGGTGTCAGGAGAAGAAACATGTTGAACAAGGAAAGTGTAAATTATTGATTATGTTGATTATGGTTATAGAGCGGAAATTGTGAATTTAAAATAGTAAAGATGTACATTTTTTAGTGGTAACCATTTAATTGTCCTCAAGAATTTCATGATTTTAGTCCATTATTTAAGTAAACGCTGTAAGTGTTCAGGGTAAGGCAGGATTTATACTACATGCTAACATTATTAGCACATTCCTGTGGCACTTTACATTAGCCTAGCAATGAGCAGAGATTTCCTCTGCTCATATGAAGCCAGTATAAATCCCTGAAAGATTAATCACACGCAAGACTTAAAATGCTATTTTGCGGAGGCTTAATTGTCTTCACCATTTATTGTTTCTTATTTGTGAAATTAAAGTAAATAAAGGTTCATTTCCTCTCAGGGGAATGGTTTCAGCTTACAAAAATAGGAGGTCTGCATCACAGCGATGTGTAGTTACATTTCTGAGGAGATGCATGTCAGGCTATGGCGCAGGCTCTATGTCGACATAGAGCTTCAGTGATTCGATGCAGAAGTATCAATGTAATGCTTATCTAAAATACTTAGTTCTTTGTTTAATATACAGCCTTGCCTTCACTTGCCTTCAGTCTGCATTAGTATAGTATACTTTGAACCTACTATACATTAGTAATCTAGGACAGTGGTTTCCAGCTGGTGGGTCTTGGTCCAAAAGTGGGTTGCGGGTCCTTTCTGAGTGGACCGCAAGTGACTCACAAACATTTAGACTTTGTAAAAAGCTTTTATTTTTAAGAGCTGTTTCCTGCTGTAGAATGAGTGACTGATGGACATCTACCTGACAGGGACAGCAAACTATCTCAATGACATGGCCAAATGCAAGTATGATACAGAATACGCCGTACTCTACGCCTTAGCCTGATATGCACCTCCCCAGGATCTTCAACTAATGACTAAGGAGAAATCTGGACTCCGGGACTGAACCAATTTGGAGCTACTGTGTCTAGGATGTTCCAAACAAATCCTCTAAGCAGAAAATTGGTTGTACATAACACAGACACAGAGGTTTCTAGATAATATTTCAAACTAATGAACATGCTGTGGCACGTTACACAGTTTGCATTGATAATTGTGGCAGATTTCCAATCACAATTCTCAGCAGTTTTTTTCAAAACAGTGTTTCTTTGATTTCAGACTGAGACTGACAAACGCAGCTTTTCATTTCGAGACAGCATCTATTAATCTTTTTAGCCTGAAATGACTGTTTTTCTGTTGTTGTTTTTTTTGTTTGTTTTTTTTTTTTCCAGCTGTGGCTAGCTAGTTAATTCAGCTAACATTAGCTCCGTAAGTTGGAGCTACAATGTGGCTTCAGCTGATTTTTAATGTTTACTGCTGAGTCAGTTAAAAAGGCAGTTTGCAGTCTTTTAAATATGCACTTGCTGGCACATTATATAAAAGATTGAGGCTAAGGCTAATGTCCCAGGCCAAACATAAGCATTCTCACCGATTGATGGTCCAGTTAGAGGACACTGAAATAAAGAAATAGCACTGTTCTTGTACTGCAGTTAGTTAGTTAGTCAGTCCTTGTGTTATAACAACAAGTCCTCCAACCCATACAACCACATAGGTTGTATGTGCCTAACCTCTGAATTTAACTATTTCCTAAATTAGCGCCCCTAACAGTGGAAGAGAGAATAGCTTGTAAATGACTGTTAACGGTCGCAGTTTTAAACACATAGTTAATGGTGGGAAACAATTGCAGTTGCACCAGAATTATGTTGTTTTGTTAACAAAACTCTTTAGTTAGGTTTAGAAAATGAATCATGGTTTGGCTTAAAAAAAGTATGATCATTAAAAAAGTAACGTCACGTGACATACTACGACAAACTACATTACGTTCTTAAAATAACTTGTTGACATTTGGTTTCACGTGCGGCACAAATACCAATCTCCTGGATTTGAATTTTGTGGTTGTTTGACCCATCAACACAGAGTCAATCTGAAATTGTCGAAATCCAGCGCTTGGTCAGTGACTTCCACCATCAGGTGCCAACAAAAAACTACACGCGGTCACCGTTATTGTTAAATGCCACCCGGCATTATCAGGGGGAAACGTGGCGAGAAAACAAAGAAAGTTAAGGCAGCGGAAGTCCGAGTAGGGCAGGCAGGAGGGGTGGTGGATGGGTCCAACAACCACTGTCCACCAACTACAATCAATGCACCCAAGGTACCTTGCATGTCGTATCTTGACATGCAAAGTCCACGGCCAAACGGCGATATGTGACGAAGTTAGTGTTGACGCATTCACCTCCCGTCCATCCTGCCCTTTATAATTTGTCGTGTGACTATCTCATTTGCGCTTGTCATAATTATTTTGCCCACTAGAGGTCATCACCTAACAAGAAAACGTAAATATGGGTTGGGATTTCTGCTTGTAAAAACGACCTATGTGGCTGTATTATGGAGGAGGACAGTCTCTGTTATCACTGTGAGAAGGAAAAATGTAAAATCAGACTCTCATCATACTTTTAGTTTACATATACTTTGGTGACTTTTGGCAAATGTCACAGTGCCTCAGGTAACGTGGACAGGATTGCTGAAATGTAAACCTTCCCAAATTCTGCTGCTAGTCCTGAATGGGGTTCTTTTTTTTCTTTTTTAAATAACCTTAACCCCACAACCTCAAGTAGTTAGTCAATGATCTGCTAAGTCCTAGCCTTGGAACTAACACTCAGTTAGTCTCTTGCTACAGCCCCCAGCACAACGCTTCAACATGAGCAGAAATTCAAAGTTTGACAGCCCACTGTGCCTTGTTATGGTTGTGGGTGAGGGGTTAAGGGAATGGTCAGTTTCTCTTTGTCTAAATACAGTGCAACAGTTGTCAGAGTGATGACGATGTTATCTGTGGAACCCTTCCTTACCATCCCCATTTGGGTCGTCCCACACAGATCTAGTACTTAAAGGTGGAGCTGTTAACACTGCAGTCCATTGATTGGTCAGTCGAGGACAGTAACTCTTGCTCAGGCCCATGCTGTGGCTGGTTTAACTACTGTTCATACTGTGGCAAGTCTTACATATATTAGTAAACTATAACTATAAAAAGAAAGGATGTTTTGCTGCCTCTCACAGCAGCTGTAGTCTGAGAAAAAAATAACTTAACTCACTGGGCTGACTGCCAGCAACTTTTAAGGTGGAATGTTTACTTGTAATGTTACTCAATGCATGAGTTGACATGAATCCATCAGCACACCTTAAATTTCGATATGAAAACTTTGACCATTACATTAGATTTTATTGTTTCTCTTGGATGACATAAACTTTTAGTAATGGGTTTTCAAGTGTTTAAAAATGTATAATAATTTAGACTGGATTATGTGAATTTCATAGCCTGGAAATCCAGACCCAAATCTAGAAAGATTTAGGGTCTGGCTATGAGTAATGCAAATGGCCCAACTCGAGGGGCAGCACCAAGCATGCATTTGAAGATATCACTGCACACAATTGGATAACACTACGACCAATCAGAACAATACACAGGGTGATGTATCCAGAGCGCTACCAGCGGACCTAACTGGTAGATTAGACTCTTGCCGTATCTGGTCGGCAAAACAACTAAAACGTCCTTATTGCAAAGTAAAGATTTGAGCACCGTCTTCTGTTCCTCTTTTAGAGAAAAAGCCAAGTCTAACAGTCATTGTTGCGGCCAAAGCTGTTTCAAACAACTGGTGTTCATCCGTAGCCATCTTGCAATGTTTACTGACTGATTCCAGACATTGTCGTCCCAGTGCTGTCGTCATCTGTTTAGCTCGCCTCTGGCCCGCCTATATCAGATACACCGATGTGATTGGTGCAGCTCGGCTACAAGGGCATGGGTAATGAGCATCATTACTGATTGCCAGAGTCACTCGCTGATCAAATTCAAATTGTGCTCTCGTGGGCATGAATTTCATATATTCTAATCCTCAATTGGAGAAAACAAAAGCCTTGCTGACCATCGTTCCTGTGGGCCCTCGGAACACTAAACCCCTGTGCTTACCTGAGAAGGACTAAATGCTGGACAGAGCAGTGAGTGACAACAACCCCGCCCACATTTAAGAGTACTGTTTGCGGTGGAAATGCTATAGCCCCGTTTCCACCAAACACATTCAGTGTGGTACCTTTGAAACCAAAAGTATCCCTTCAGATATGGTACCTAGACCCTATATCTGTTCACCATTTCTACAGCAAAAAGTACTTTTAAATATGGGCGGGGGTGTTGGCTCTCACTGCTCCGTCCAGCTCTGTCTGTATTTCATCATCACAGGTGACACGGAAGGAAGTCTGCACCTCATTTATTGTCCACAGAACGAGGCTGCATGCCGACATTTTCAGAAGAAAACACAACGGGCAAGAATGTAAGTCTCTCTCCATGGGATATTTAAAAATAGTGGGGTTGTGCATTTAGTCCTTCTCAGGCAAGCACAGGGGTTTATGCTGTAAAGCCCTGTGAGGCAAATTGTGATTTGTGATATTGGGCTTTATAAATAAAATTGATTGAAATTGATTGATAGTGCTGCTTCAGTGTGATACCCTACCAATAATGTCGTAACATCCTTAAAGTAATGTTATGAGGTTAAGAGGTTAGGTTTAGGAAAAAAAACACAGTGAGGACAAGTTTTACAGCCTGCTTCATCCTTAAAACAGTTCTGCATGTGCATCTCTTTAGTTTTTTTTAGTGGTTTTTGTGTTCATCTGTGTTTTTATACTGTTATGTTTATGTGTGTCTCTGCATTCCTGTGAAACAATGTGACTCTCTGTACTTTATTTTCTTTCTTATGATCCTACGTGTGTCTGTGTGTGTGTGTGTGTGTGTGTGTGTGTGTGTATCTTTCCTCTGTCTTTCTGTCCTCTTCTCTCTGTCAAGTACGAGCTATGTGACATGTCACATACATACATGTATGTATGTACTTTTTCGGGTTCAATGTGTTGTTAATGTCATATTGCATTTTTATGTCTGTATTTGATGCAAATATTATTACATAGCAATCTAAAATCCACATGTGGTTTTATATGATAAAATGAATTTCCAGCTGTGTGTGATGATACTACTACTACTACTACTACTACTAATAATAATAATGATAATGATAATAATAACAACAACAACAACAACAACAATAATGATGATGAGGAGGATTTTCCTTTAAACTGAAACACATGTTGATGTAGATTTTGCATGCAGATTGTTGTTGGGATAATATTTGCCTTAGTAGTTCACTTCTGTGTACCCCTCCTCATTCCCAAGCCTTTCCCTTCTTCTTTCTTCCTCCCACTCTGCCCTCTCCCACCTTCTTCCTTGGCCTCCCTGCACCCTGTTCTCACCACCACCCATGTTTCATCACATCACGTCTGTCTGTTCCCCCTTTCCCTGGAGGAATTCCATTAATCTATTACAGTGATCCCAGTACATACTACAGCAATACTTGTGATTGAAAATTTACCAAATTTTGGAAATATTGTGCATTTTGGGAAGTATAATGATTCTGTAGTTTGCTGTTGTATTTGTGTACACTGCTAGTAGCCATGTGGCCATCAATTTGAGAAGATGATGACAATGAACGGATCCTATTAACAAGTGGTGTTCGTGTGTTTGAGGCCTGACATAGCTTCTCCCTCTGTGCCGTAGAGCGCTATTTATTAAAAACACATCAGTGAGTCACAGTTGCACTGGGTGACATGTTCCTTCAGTATGGTGTTAAAACAGTCTCTTAAGTATTCACAAACAAATGTCAAGTTACGTAACTCATCAAACACCATGAACAAATAAATGCAGAAGGATTTGTATTTGCCTAGACTGAACATCATCAAATGCAACAGACCTGTCAGCACCCTACCCAATCGTCAGAAAAATGTTAGCATAGCACATTTCTGCAAACCACAGACATGTTAAATTTATACGTTATTATGTAGCAGATACATTGAAACTTGATATTTCAACAAGGCTGTGGTTAACATGTGGTTAGGTTTAGGCATGAAAACCAAAAACAACCACATTTCGTGCCCAACAAGCTGCTCAGTACACAGCAATAGGTCCCTAAAAACACCCACATTTGGGGATTGATGGGCTGCTGGAAAAGCAACAATATCTAATTTGTATTCGCATCAATAATTACTGTCAGTACTGTCAATAAATAACATTAAAAGACCAAAACCAGATTTTTTTGCATTACTGGTATAGTTGCTGTGACAAATCAAAAAAAAAGGGCAACTCAATACAGAGGCCTAAAGTAAGCACTGTTGTAATTCTGTAAAATTCTGTTGTAATTGCAAAGCTTTGTTCTATGGCATTACTAATGTCACCTTACAGCTAAAGAAGTTGAAAAACCTTTTCCCTCAACTGAGAATCTGTATCGCTCACAGATGGACTTTTGACTATAGATTGATTCATTTCCAAAGGAAAGGCACTTTCAAGCCGATTTCTTGCCAAAACTCTGAACTCTGACCTGGCATCTCATTTATAAAAACAATGCATAGGATCTGTACTAAAAATGTACGTACAAATAAAAGCCCAAAATGGCGTGTGCCCCAAAATTTTGACAGTTTCTACAATCAGACTTGCGTCACCAATTTCTTGTCTCCAAAATGTGCGTAAGCATGGGTCAAAGTTTCTCCCATCAAGTATGTTTTTATAGATCACAACCTTTGCATGGGAAGTGGCAAACACCCCTTTCAGGCCTTGTTTTGTGTGTACACAGTGTTTATAAATGAGATCCCAGATTAGCCGTGCAGCAGAAGTTACCATGGTGATCTCTCCAGGTTAAAAGAAATCCATTTTCATCACAGGAAAATCTCTGGCTTGAGCTCAACATAACTCACTTACCAATTAATCTCACTTGGTAGTAAGTACAGCCCGAGATTTTGCAAAAAGCAGTCGGCTCCAGCTCGGCTGGCAGCTGACTGCCTGCTAGCTCCAAAGGCCTCAGGTGCTGTCTACTCATCATTTTCACAAAGTAATGGCTCTGAGTGACTTCTTGTAATTACTGAAGTCTGAATTTTAAAAAAACATAAAAAGTCCATAATCATAATAAGTAATGAAAGGCCATACTCCTCATTGTTAGCAGCTACTTAGCAACTAGTGCTAGTGACAGAGAGCAATGGTCTTCTGTTAAGTTCAACAGTGGTCGGCATCCATAAATATTGAATTACTGCCATCTACTGGAGAGTGCTTAGTTGTCCCTGCTTATTAATTTAGTGTGACACACAAACAGCACGGTAAAACGGTCTCAAAAGGATCCACAGGAATCCGCAGAGATTGACAACCAGATTTGAGTAAAAATATGTAATGTTTGTGTTTATTTACAAATGATAATTTTCAAGTTGTAAATTAAGGGCACAGATACAGACTGACAGATACCGTACAAATCCTTCTGCATTAATTTGTGCCTCCTGTTTTACGAAATATGAGTCACTTAACATTTTTTGAGTCATGGGCTCCCTGCATTTGTGAATTTTGTGTGAACTAGCACGGTAAAGCAATCTTAAAAGAATCCACAAAAATAGGTGGAGATTCACAAATATTTGCTCATTGAAATGTTGATGAGCAAAAGATGATGTATGAGTTATTGTTATTATCATTTTATAAATTATAGATGAACAGATTTAAATCCCTTCATCTTTTTTTTGTGCATCGTGTTCTACAAGTGACGTGAGTTGACATTTGTTTGTGAATACTTATGAGACTGTTTTAACACCATAATCATTAGCATAAACGCACTCACTGTAGTTAAGTTTGACTCAATCCCACATACACAATCCGCTGCTGAAAGTAGTCACCAACAAATGCACATTTCCTCCTGTTTGAGTACCATGAGTACCATGTTTAAGGAAATCAGTCTTTGTGGCTGTAATGGGCAAAGCAGGGTTTTGAGCAAAATTCTTTCAGTGTGCTTGTATGCATATAAAGAAACTGTTGATATGCTGATGTTTAATGCCTATTATACTATCGTAGTTAGTATGCTGGGTCCATGTCATTGGTCCGACAGCCAATTGGTCCGACATCCCATTAGTCCGACGGTCCGCGGTGCTGAACGGCTCCCGGTGGGCGTATTTCTGCCTTGATGGTGCGCCACGACCGGCTCTGGGTCAGCTGGGAAAGGCTTGAGGCGAAGCAGGCTCACTGCTTATGTGTTTGTCACTTTATTTTTCATTTTAACCCACACCATGATCTTTTCCTAAGCCTAACCAAGTGGTTTTTGTGCCTAAACCTAACCAGACCTTAACCACAGGGCATCATGATGATTTCGGATCAACGGGACTTCAGAAAAATGGGTTTAATATGGTCGGAACAATGGGATGTTGGACCTATGGGCAGTTCCCAGTACGCTTGGGGCTGTAAGCCACAGACAGAAAGTATTGAGAGACTAAATTGTTGGTTTTGGCATTTAATGTTATTTGTTGACACTTATTGACAGTAATATATATATGTATATTTATATATGTATGTATATATATATATATATATATATATATGTAGAGAGAGAGATTAACACCAGCCTTATCCTTCAATATATTTAAGTTCACTGTTTCAAATTTATTTAATATGTAATTATTGATACAAACTCAAATGAGACAGTGATGCTGACAGATCTGTTACATTTAATGATCAGTCTAGGCAGAGTTGGAATGTAAGACCCTGTTTACACCTGGTATTAACATGTGTCTTTGGTTATTCAATCACAAGTGGACAGCACTCAATAGGACCAGCAAGACGCAGCCAGATGATTGTGATTTTTTGGGGTGGCCTTTTGACCTTCCAGTGAAAGTTACACAGGCAGTGATGATATCTGAACAGATGTGGTCAGCTGGAGACACATAATAGACACAGGTGTGAACAGCAATGTGTCTGGGCTATCCACAGTTCGGCTCACCAAAAGCACATTAATTGCACTTAACCACGTGCAATATCATTTCATATTCTATGTCCCTTCAGTACACTTAACTTTTTTATATTTTTAGACATTTATATTATTTATCGGTATCTTATTTATTATTTTGTGCGTGTGTGTGTTTTGATTCCTTTTGCGCCAAAGTGGAGCAGAGCTGCTATTTTCGTTGTATGCAGTGCAATGATAATAAAGGCTTTCTTCCGTAATGCCAGGTGTAAACAGGCTATAAGATAAATATGATCCAGTAAGTAGGGCCTAGTTATGTTGATTTAGCAATTATTCTTGAGTATTGAACAATAATTTATAATCTTCCTCTGCAGACACATAGAATAAAAATTATCGGTAATTTCCTAAGGCAAATCGATTTTATTAATACAGCCCTGTATCACAAATTTACCTCAATGTGATTAACACTTTATACAGCTCACGACACCCTCTGTCCTTAGACCCTCAAAGTCACTTGTGGTGTGAAGATACAATTACCTCATTCCATCCCATCACTATCCACTCTGCTCTGCTTCTCCCTCCTCTCCCACCTCTTTCTCCTTTTCCTATCATCCCTTGTTCCTCCCTCCTTTCCCTTTTCCCTTCCTTCCCTTCTCATGTCTCCCTATCCCATTCTAACACTGGTGTATCCATCCCATCCTCAGGCTACCCTCCTCAGTCTCTCCCCCTGCGTTGTGTTACTAAAGTCTGACTGAGTGGAGGTATGTACAACAAGTCACCATCACAGCACAGCTAACAGATAAGCTGCTACACTGTGAGCACTTGCTTAGCTTCTTGCTTCAGAAATCAAAGTTTGACTTGATAAAACTTGGAAGTGTTCTAGGGCCAGCAATAATCTGATCGTTTGACTTAATCAAACTGTTTTTTGGAGTATTTCACAGTGGGTGAATACTCACCCTTAACAGCTGTGTTGTGCTAACTAACTGGGGAAGGCAGCTAACAGTACTTGGTTCGTAGTAAAGTAAAACCAATAGCTGGAATCAAGTGATGAAAGATGAGATCACAGTGAACACGAAGGCTCGGTGCTCTGAACCAGCATGAACCAAGACAGCAACACTGTTTATTGTTTTTCATATTGTCCATGGCAGTGCATTATCGCTTCACTCCTTCCACAATAAAAGACCTACCTAAATTACTCAGAGCATTTTGCTTAGTAGCATCTAAACCAAATAGCTTACACAAGTCACAAAGACATATTTTCAAACCATGACCTATCACATCACTCACTAATCTTCAAGCCCTTTCCTTTTTTATTCTGTCCCTGTACAGTATGTTGAGTCATAGCACTCTGGGTGCCCAAAGATGGCAACAAAAGGTTTGTCCTTCATATCTGGTTTTTGTTCACATCAGGAGACCAAAAATCTCAAAACTCATAGGCTTTCATGACACAGTGTCACATGAATTTCATTTGCATTGTGTGATGTGAATTTGTGTTTATTTGCATCTTTGCATTGACTTTATATGTAAATGGTGTAAACACACAATTGAAGATCAGTTTTATGTCGTGAGGAGGCCAACTCAGTCTGTGAAAACAGGTGTTTAATGTCCACTTGGGTTTAAAGATGGCCTTTGTCACAAACCAGAGGTGCGGAGCTTGAAAGACCAAGGTTCTGGTGAAAGATACCATCAAATTGCATTATGGGAAGTATAGGATCTAGCATTATTGGAGCTTGACCTGTATTTCTCACAATTTGCTAAACAAACTATCCCTTTAACTCAACCAATGATGATATTTCTGCTTTCAAAATGCTCAGAGCTTGACTCTACAGTCTAAGTACAGTTCTGAACGTGTTTACTCGAGCTATACACGTTCATGTATAAATGTATAAATGTTCATATATAGTACCATTGCTTCTTGTGTAAGAAGTACAGAACATTTACTCTGGTAGCCCAAATTAGAGAACATCATGCAGTGAAATTTACACACCCGTTTCTCACAGAGCAAATCAGAATTAAACAGCTGTTAGCCACTTGAGGATGTTACACATCTGGCCACATGTGGGATGATTTTTGACCCATTACATTTGTGATTCACACAGTTTAAGGCACTAAAACAACTCCCCATGTTGATTCCCTCGTAAGCTCTCAGTCATTTTAGTCTGTCATCTAATTCCCACGTGCACTCAGATCTCACTGATGATGTTGCTCAGAAACCTTCCTATACTCACTGTACTATCACTAATTGTAAAATAAATTCCAAAACTAGTTATAGGTGTCTGAGCAATATATTAAACTCATCTTCTAGTCCCTTGTAAGTGCAGTTCTTGCTTCTTGTAATCTGATTTATATGAGGTTATTTTTGTGACATTATTATGTGTTACATTATTACTTAACAGCAAACTTAGTAATACTTAACATTGTAATTACATTGTGTCAATGAGGACAGTTCATCAGGTGAGGCAGCGGGATGATACGAGATGAAGTGGTTTCAAAGGCCTTGAGCACGGCACTGGGCACTTTAAGTGTCAGATCATACATAGCTGAAGCTGCCTCATGCTGCATCCGCTGCAGAGCAGACTGCAGAGAGGCACTCATTACAGATGCTAAGCACCTTTCAATTCGTCAGTGTATAGCCACACTAGGAGCTGTCCCAGCAGTCTTTAAAGCGCTGAGACATGTTGGTGCTGATCAAGAATGTTTTTTACCTTTGTTTTTCCATTGATGGTAAATGTTGATCAGCTAGACCTGTGATCAAAATCAGAATCAGAAGCTCTCTGATGGTAACAGTCCTAATCAGGGATGACAGGTCACCATAAATTGCTGCTTTGTGTTAGAAACTGTAGGTTATTGATTACTGTAAGTTCACTCTATCACTGCTGCTATTCCATAAGTGTGTGTGCCTGTGCCCATGTGTGTATCTGTGCCCGTGTGTGTGTTTGTGGTCCCAATCAGCTAAGAGCTGCAGTGCTACTGATTTATTCTGTGGTTACAGGACTTGACATTGCAAACACAGCTATTTAAACAGAGCAGAATGTGAGCTTTTACACAGTAAACATGTGCAAACACACACGCACGCACACACACACACACACACACACACACAGCATATATGAAGCTTTAAAGTGCATATTGTCCTTTATAAACTAAATAAAAAATAAATAAACAAAGACATTGGTCATTCATTTCAGAATGATATTCTATAATAATAATAATAATATTAATAATAATAATAACTTTCATTTATATAGCGCCTTTCAAGAAACCCAAGGTCACTTTACAGTACATAGTAATGAAACAATAACACCAACAGAACAACAAAAAGCAGTACAGAAAAGCAACAAAACTATAACAGAAGAAATCAGAGAAACTGTGTGATTGTACACTGGGCAGTGTACTTTCAAAATGTATTCTACCACAGATTACTGAATACATGGTCTAAAACGTAATTTGTAATGTATGTTTTTAGATTACTCAAATTAAAGTTACCTGTAAGATACTTCAAAATTGTCCCCCTAAACTAATTTGTCTGGGTCTTATATTTCCATGCCAAAAATACACAACAGTGTCCCAGCTTGGCATCTCCTCCGCCATTGTAGTTTGGTAGGTGTGCTATGGACACCTTAAAAAATGTGTTCATGGGAAATGTGTGCCTGATGAATTTTACATCGTGCCCTAAGAGCAAGCAAGAGTCATTTTATCCACATTGTATCTGTTAAATATGCACTTCTCTTATGTCAAGTGAACAGACCACGTAGACTACCTATCAGCTGTGCTCGACTGGACACGTAACCACTTAAAAGATGTGAGGGTATTGTTTGTCTTCCTATGTATAAATTTTAAACTGACAGCTTGTTTCATACTGTGATATTTTCTTGAAATGACATACAATAAAGCCAACAGCAAATAGGTTGTTCTCAGCGATGGTCATTTACCACGAACTTTCAGCTCCATGGCAATCTACCTCCAGCCAGCTGCCACCATATTCAAGTTTTTGTAGTGAAATTAAGAGTTATCAAATAGATCAATTCTCATTTAAACTCCACAAATCAGCCATTTCTCATCTATTGCAGAGCTTTCAAAGTAAGCAACAGGAATAACTAGAAACAGGACATCTGACAGATGTTCAACTCCAAACAACAGCACTGTGTCACTTGTAGCCAACATTTCAACAAGAGAAAACAATGCAATCAAACGGATTTTGTCGCTGACTCTTGCTTGCGTCGCATTCACTTAGGACACTAGAGCAAATTAAGTAATCCCTTTATGTAACCTATTTTTAAAGACAGAAACTATATTTAGAAAACTAGATTTTGAATTTTAAATATGCAACACCTTTACTTTTATTCCGTCACTCCCAAACCCTGACTGGCTGACAAAAAAAAAAATCTGCCTGGAGCCGCAAAACATATCGGAATAAAGGTAACAGCGTATTCAGTCTGAATTGGCCCATCAACATTAAGAATAGGTCCTAATGAGCATTCATTAATATAATTTACTGCAAGCAACTCTGCAGTGGGCTATTTATAATTATTTAGTACTTCAACATTGCGGCGTTGGTGGTGAAAGCAAATGAATGAATCTCTCCACACATTATTAAATCCTCTATTTTCCTCCAAGACTTTTCCTTTTTTGTATTTGGAATCCATTGCTAGCCTTGGTAAAGAGACTTGCTGACCGTCACTATTGAAGTTCATCAGAATTTAGAGGAAATTGTTTGTAATTCAATCCATAGGCTATGCATTTTTACAGTTGTAGAATGCAATATACACTTTAGGCCCACAACAATGAAAAATTAAAATCTCAATGTTAAAAAATAGCTGTTATTCACTTCCAGGTAATTTTATGTTGAAGCCACAGGGAGCCACTGGAGAGGGTCTAAACAGCCACATGAGGCTCTGGAGCACCAGGTTACCTACCCCTGCTTCAGACTGTGGCTGCAATGTGCCAGTAAATTGGCTAGTGCCTACTGCCAAAATGATCAATAGCATTTCAGGGAGGTTATCAGTACAACTATTTTGCGTCTTAAAATGAACTGGATCAGGAGCTTTGTGGGACAAAAACAGCACAGTTGAAAATTCCCCTGAAAATATAGTTTCCCACTGTCCTACAAAAAGATTTACGTTTTTGTGGGGTATTTTGTGTGGCACCATTTTGAATTTTGAAGGGACTGTTGGGATTCAAATGACTGCTAAAAGAAAGAAATGCTCTTGTCCTCTTTTGGTTTTATAGCAGCCAATAGATGAATCATTTTTATGACTGAATTGCAGGGTTAATTTCTTGTCTTTCAGTGCACTGATCTGAAAATAAATCAAGCCCATCTCTCTTTCTTGGCAAACCTGATAAATGTTTTTCCAAAGCGATGTATTACAGGTGGTTATTTATTCATGTCTGTAAAGGGATGGGAGAGAGTTTTAAATGCAAGCCTTGAAACACATTTAATTTTTATTATCAAGCTGCCCAGATTAAACCCTTGATCCATATTTGTGACCCAAGCTATTCAGCTATATGGAAAACCATTGAATGCCATTTTTCGGGCAAGATCCCATTACAGGCCATCACTGGGGACAATGAATTAAAACACCATCTTGAGGCAGAGCCTAACCCATGGCTAGAGGTATCACTTAAAACCTGGTTTAAAATGGTGAAGTTATACGGGCAGAAGGAGCCTTATTCATTGATTAGGTGGGTGGCTTATGACCCAGGCTTCACTCCAAACAGACTGGATGCAACCTTTAAGTTGTGGCAGCAGCGAGGGATCAATATTTATTTGGACCTCTTTGAAAAAACCTCTCTTAAAAGTTTTCAAAGCTCGAAGGATCAATATGGAATAATCAACCAGGACCTCTTTAAATATTTGCAGTTAAGGCACCATACAAAAAGAATAATTAACAAAGATGATCTGGGAAAATCTACATCTGGAGCAGGGGTGTTAAGAATCTTTATTGCTGCATACAGAGCAGACCTAGGTGCAGGGACTGTTTCCAAGTTATATAAAGGCCTTCAGGAATTAGGTGGGACCAATACATCTTACATAAAAGAAAGATGGGAAAATGAAGGAAACTTTGTACTATCACTAGAGGACTGGGAAAATTTAAATGACATGCAATGGAAATCAACTAACTCTTTGTCATGGAGAGAGTTAATTGGAGAAACAGGGTCAGATATTTTTTAACACCTGGGGGGAGGCAGACAACATACTGGAGAGGTTGTGGGACAGACAGAGCAAATCACTTTCATGTGTTTTGGGAATGCACTGTGATTCATCAATATTGGATTGAAATTAGAGACAGTATGAAAAATGTATTAAGATGTGACACTGATTTTTGTTTTCAAGTTATGTATTTGGGTAAAAAGCCACACCAACTTTTAGGTTTCTCAAAATTATATATGTTCAACATAATGCTGGTCGCCAGTAAAAAAGCGATCACAAAAAAATGGCTAAATCAAAGAGCACCCACACTAGTAGGCTGGTTCAATGTGATGCATGAAATTTACGTCATGGAAAAACTAACATTTGCTCTAAGACTCAAGATGTATCAATTTGAAAAATGCTGGAAAGGATGGATTGATTTAATTAGCCCACATAGATCAGACTTCAGGTTATAATGGAACATCATTTGTAATGTAACCCCCATGTTTTTTCTATGCTACACACCCCCCTTTTATTTATTTATTTTACTTTACCTCTATTTGTAATTCTTTTACTTTCTTTTTCAGCTTGTCCAATTTGTACTGTTTCAGTTGTTAAAAAAGTGTACAAAGTATAACACTCTGTATATGTTGACTTTAAACATAATAAAAAGATAATTTAAAAAAAAAAAAGAAACACATTTAATTTAAAATTTGATACTGTTTTACAACATCTCTACACCATATTAATCCTCCCCTTACAAAACTAAACTTTGCAGTCCCTGTTGCCTAGAACCATAAAGGGACCATCTTATTAAGCAATGAAATCAAGCTGTGTTGTGGAAACTGAAGGGTGGCCACAGTTTTTGCAAAATAAGAACCAAATAAGACAGAAATTATGCAATAAATGATACCCCACCCAAAAAATGTTTAATTGGTTTTATAGACATAAAACATATTCACATTCAGATTGCATGTTAACATCAGATGTAATTACAGTCTGGAATCCATTATGAGAGATGCAAATTCAAGCTGACCATAGCCAGTGTTCTCCATGAACTGACACTTTATCACTACTACTGTCAGGCCTACAGCAGGTGAGATTTAATACCTTAAAGATATATTTTGGGTGGAGTGAAACTCTAAGGATCACTGAGGTCATCATGAAAAGCAAAACAGCAAACTAATCAGAGAGACCAGAAATAAGTTAAAATTCTCTAAGCAGGACATTTTACAAAGTACTGCTGGCTGGGTTTGCCATTGATTGCTGGTCTCAGATCAGGGCCTCACCTCCTCTTTATGGAACATCCAACTTAAGTTTTTGCAGAACTGAAACTGATCCCAGACTAAACTCACAATGACAAATCCTTTCTGAGAGGTGTTGATGAGTAATTACAAATTGTGGTGTATCATGTGTTGGTAGGTTATGTAGGTATTGGTTTGTAGTTGTTTATTGTTGTAGCCATTGTGCAAGGTAAGGATGCCCTTTGTAATTCACTGTCATGTCTTCTCAGGACTTGTCCAAGGACATTAGTTTATGCTGAAAGCAGCAATCCAGCCAAATCACCAGCAGAAAATTTCGGTATTGTTTGTTTCTGCAAACCACGAACATGTTACATTTGTACGATTTATACATAGCATATCAACATTTTTAAAGGGACATAGTATATGAGCAGCGTGTAGGAGGTGGAGGGGATGGTGGATGGTGTGATACCTTAGCAAAATGGCTGCCAAGTGGCAGACCCCTGAGACCAATAAACAACAAAACTAGCAAGTCATTGCAGCAAATGTGGCCGATTTATTTATTTATTTATTTATTTTTGTGGCCGATTTATAGGCACCAGTCACTATTTTTCTAGCAGTCATAGTACTACAAAAAGCAGTGGGGTTTTTTTCTTATTATTTTTTTAATACCAAGACATTGCTTTTTTTTTAGCGAGGATTGTGCCCCCAAAGCTAGGTATTTCAAATTTTCTAACTATTAACAAGGGGGTTTTTGTGCCTAAACCTAACCAGTGTTAATTTTGACAGCTATTTTAGACTTTGTCTTAGTCTTTAGAAAAGAATGCTTATTAGTTTTGCTCACATTTTAGTAATTTTTAAACTTCATAGTTTTAGTCTAGCTTGAGTCAACAAAAATTCAAAATGTTTTAGTTGACAAAAATTCATGACATTTTAGCACTTCTTCAGCCTTATTCGAAAGCACAATTATTTGGTATAATACAACTCACCAAGGTTGACCTTATTCTATATAATCACTCAATTGTAAATCAATCAGAAGTTTCTTTTTAAGAAAATCCAGTCCTGATTACCTTTCAGACTGACTTCCCAACTTCATTCACTCCAATGAGTTACATCCATTAGTGAAAGTTCAAAACCCTGACAGAAATAAAAATCAGTTAAAGTTAACCCAGAGGCACATGGGGGAACCAAGGCCGGTTACCGTTTCCTTTGGGATTCCACCTTTTTTTAAATAATAAATTAAAAATATTAGTGGCATTTTCTCATAATTACAGGGAAACTATAGGTATGCATTCATACAACACATTCTCACTCCTGCCTTGTCATATATCAACGTTTGGTCATGGACTTTTCACGTCAACATATGATATGCATGGTATCCCAGTTGCATTGGTTGTTGACCGGCTGGGACACTGTGTCAAGTTCTCTATTTGACATGCATTGTCTGTTTTCAAAATACACTTCCGTTTTGACAGGAAATGTACAGTTTGCATACAGCCCAAATAAAGACACAATGTCAGTACAACACCGCAAATTGATGTTTTTCCCTTCAACAACAATGTACATGGTTAAGTTTAGTCAACACACGCACATGGTTGGGTTTAGGGGGAAAAAAAACAGGGTGTGGTATTACAATCTCAAGGGAAGTGAACACTGGCTTCCCAGTGTCGGTGGTTGTTGGACCCATCCATCACACCTCCTTCCCGTCTTACTTGCACTTCTGCTACTTGCACTTCTCCTACCTTAACTACCGCCGGGCAACCGGCCATGTATCATACAGACGTGAAAGGACAGCTTTTTTCATCAGTATCTGACGCCAGATGTCACTGACCAAGTACCGGATTTCGCCGTCTTCGGAGTGAGAACAGGTTGATTGATAATGCTAACTACAGAGAAGATTGTTATATATTCTCAAAATGATCTCCATGTAAAAAATGTAAAGAGAACAGATTCTCCAAAATAAACTGATTTTGTCTTCATTCTCTGGGCCCATAAAAGTTCAGCACCCCCTGCTGCCCCCCTGCTGCCTGCCTGCTAGTTCCCAACACCTAGTTCTTTGACTTGACGAAACTGAGAATCATTCAGGGATATGAAATTTCTTTTTTTTAAATTATTATTATTAAATAGAAGTGATTTTAAAAACTTTTTTCCCAGACATTTTCCAGCTAATCAGACCAGACCTGTATCTTTCTCAATATTAGCTGTTCACAGATATATAAGTGCACCATAAAGATGTGTATGGTAATTGAGCAGCAGTGTTGCCATTACATACCGTAAAACTTGGTGTATAAGTCGCACTTTTTTTCCCTTTTTTTTCATCTAAAAAGTTGGGTGCGGGTTATAGACCGGTGCGACCTATAGACCAAGGTAAATGCTGACATAGGTAATTTGACCCACAAGATGGCGCTACGTTAGGCTGACCAAACGTCCTCTTTTGCCTGGACATGTGTGTGTGTGTGTGTGTGTGTGTGTGTGTGTGTGTGTGTGTGTGTGTGTTTGTGTGTGTTAGAGTGCGGCACGGCCGCATATTTCTGTCCAAACCCAATCCGAGCCCGACATTATTTAATGACCAAAGCACTGAGTTTGTGTCACACAGTGGTTACAGGCTATTTAACAGGCCGGGCGTGCACCGTGGGTGCTCAGCTGCGGAGAGGGAGACCTCCGTGTTTGAGACGGGAGCGGGCGGCGGGAGGTCCGAGGCTGCCAGCGAGAGGAGAGGGAGAAATAAAACAAAATAAGATAAAATAGGAAAACCTGTCTCCCTCTTTTATTTTATTTTCAGCGTTTAATCAAGGCGGAGGCTTCTGTCTGGAGGTCCGAGACTTCCAGCGAGGGAAGAGGTAGAAACAAACAGTCAATGTGTGTCTGTGTGTGTTATGTTCAGGTGTTGTCACGTCACAGTGCCCAAACAATAAACAGGACAGACAATAGGATTTTATTTATTTTTACACTACATTTTCACTGAAAGCTGACCGATGTTGTTATACCATAATTTTATTTCCTGAAGAGGTTGTTTGGAAAATTGCAATCTGAAAAGTAACCAAAGCTGCTTAAGAGGTTATTGTGTTTTGAATGTGTTTCAAATTAAAAATAAAGGGAAACAGTATAGGAATCACTTGTATAACGTTTTTATTAACAAATAGTAATATAAAACCTTGTTTTCCCTGTTTGAGACCTTAAAAAATAGACTGGGACTTATATGCCAGTGCGACTTATATTCCGAGTTTTACGGTAATTTGTCCACCAGAAGGCTCTGACAAGTTTACTTTTTAACTGTAAAATGGCCACTGTCTTGGTGACAGTTGTTAAGAAAACAAATTTAAAGGAGCACTCCACCAATTTCATTCACGAGTTTCACCGTATTCATCATGACAAGATAACCAGAAAGGAGCTCATTTCAGATACCTGAACCTGCATTACAAATTGGAGGTTTGGGATTTGAAAGAAGTGGGCATTCAAGCGTGCATGATAGGAAATGTAGTGTTTCTGGAGCGTAACTCATAAAAGGGACTAAAAGCGAAAATATTTTTGGTCTCTGTTTTTTCAGTTTTGACCAGTCTTTATTTAATCCATCATCATCCATCCACCATCTTATGAGTCCCGCAGCTTCATGGAAGTGTAATACTAAATCACTGGAGTGTTCTCTTGAAAAAAACTTTTCAAAAGCATTTTTTTATTAGGCTATGTCAGTGCGTAAATACATGACAGATAAGTTGCCAGATGAAAACATTTGCATTGTACGCTTCTGCAAACCATGGATGTTACATTTGTGCGTTTCATACATAATGAAGAAGTATATGAGCTGACTTTGTCATTGAGAGGTGGAGGGGATGGTGGATTTAGCAGCACAACGCAGCTTTTCCCAGCTGTCTTTGTGGCATCAAAGCTGAATGTTTTTTACTGACTCCTCACCAAACATGGATGTTTTAAGTCAAAACATCATATTTTCCTAACCATAACCAAGTGGATTTTGTCCTTAAACCTAACCACACCTTCACCTTAGTGTTGTTGAGAAATGAAACATTTCAAAATATCCGCTACAGTATAATGTTTGCAGAAACGTACAATGTAAACGTTGTTTCTGGCATTTGGATTGAACATGAATATTAGCCAATATATGGCTATGGGATTTTTGTAAAACCCTCAGTGCTCTATTTCATGTTTCTTTAAAAAGAAATCCAGTACTGTTGTGAAATAAAGAGACTCAAAACACATAGGATTGGACGTTTGAGGGTTTACTTCCAAGAAAGCCAAAGAACTGGTACATCATGACAATTTATAGTGTCTGACAAACAAGCAGTATCAGTTGACACGCCTACAAGCTTTCCAATACACACATTAAAAGGTGTTAAGCTGCTGTCTCCTCACCTACCCAAATTTGGTCAGAGTCCTATCAGGTCATCTGGCTGGAGTCATGTTAGGTTATCTATACTGTAAGAGTTTATGTCAGGTCATCTACAGTATAGTATCTGTCAGGCTAATACAAATTTCATGCGGATTGAACAGTCATCTATCAAAGTATTCCAAGTTTTACATAGGGCTTTTTCTTGAAAAGTTGGGAAACAGAAGTGATCTGATCCAAGAATGTCGTAAATTACTATGTAAAGTTTCAGAAGAATAAAATCCACCCAACATGTCACCTAACCCTGCCACTTCCGGCTATTTCAACCTGATCATTAAAAAAAAAAAAAAATCCATCAGCCTCAGTTTAAGGCTAACTCACAGATGTTAGCATGCTAACATGCTAAATGAAGATGTTGAACATGGTAAATATTGTACCTGTCAAGCCTGCTGATGTTAATGTTAGCTCAAAGCACTGCTATGGGCAATCACAGCCTCACAGAGCTAGCATGGCTGTAGACTTTTAAACATGTTCAGTGTTACCACCTGAATGACGTGAAACACATACTTGACTCTGACCTTGGAGAGGGGTTTGTCCTCAGTCAATCTGTCTGTCTGTCTTTCTGTCTAACTGACTGTGTCCTTGTTAGCAGCCTGTTGTTCTCACTGGTAGACTGGCTAAAACACCTGGACTCTGAGATCAAAATGTCTTCAGTGAAGTTTTTTAGGACTGAGGTGGAGGATAGTGTGTATTTCTAACTGCGCTCAGCTCCAGATGATTTACCACCAGACGTTCTCCGAGTTTCCCAAAAATCATTAAACCCCCCAGTCTGACTGTGTTTCATGTTCCTGAACAAAGTATACCACCATTGATGTGCCTTTGGGAACTCCAGAGCAGGTAGTCCAGTGGATGTACATGTATAAAAATCTTCTGGGATGTATTCAGATCAGAGTGTACATCCACTTGACTAGTGCATCCTCCCTCCCCGACACAATTCATGTGGGCACTGCAGAGCGCCACCTATAAGTGTCTACGGGATACTGTAGCAACTGATAGCTGATTTTCGTAACCAATATTCCTGTTTTGTCCTGTCTCTGTCTGTCTGTCCATCTGTTTGTCCCTCCGTCCATCTGTCTGTCTGTCTATCCGTCTTTTTCTAACTTCCTCCTTTGGTCTAAAATATTTTACTTGGTTTGGGCTGGTTTTGTTTTGAGTTTTTTATTCTCTTTTTTTCCAACTTTTGTTTCATTTACAAATGCTTGTAACTGTAACAAACGGTTTATATTTGCAACTTCTGATGTGCAATGCTACCATACCATAAATGAACATATCATAACATTACTTTCTGTTATAAAAAAAATTGTATTTACATGCAATCCCACACATTCCTTACATTACAACCTTTTACCAAATCATGAAAACGTTCATGCTGACTGTTTAATTTGCTAATCTGAATGACCCTTCATAACTCTGCTCTGACCTTTGCCCTTTTACCTGTGTTTGTCATATTCATGTAGCCATGGGTTATGAGAAGTCACGCAGCCTCAATAATATATCCGGGATGACAGGCGCCCCGCTGCGCCTCACGCCCATCACCAACTCCACCTTCGAGCCCTTTGAGCCGCCTGGCCTCAGGCGATGCCACTCCCCCATTCCCTCCATCTTGTAGCATAGCCGACAGGAAAACACAACAAAATATCAACAACAACAGCAACAATGTTTTTTTTCTTTATCTTTTCTTCTGGGGAACATGCAAAAGAAAAAAAAGCATCAGCATGGAAGGAGTGTATCATGGACATTTGATTCATTTTAGCTGCTCTTTCATCACCATCACTCACGTTTTCCTCTTGACAGAAACAACAAGGAATTAGAGTTCTACTAGGCACTAGAGGGTCCTATTTTAAAACCACAGAATAGTTAAACCTTACTGATTAAGCTGAGATAGACGCTTAAGCAAACGTATTCAAAAATACACAAACACACACTAACACACCTGCCTTACTAACAGGGATAGAGTCTAGGTTAGTTTAGACTGATATGATAGTTGAGTTAGTTTACCTCTAGCTTTCCCTGTGCTACTTCTTGCCTGTATCTTGACACTGCACTTGCACTTCAATGCTTTAAGACCAATACTTAAGTGTAGCTATTAATAAGAGACTTTTCTAATAATAAGCCTCACAATGCATACATTCAAACACACAAACACTAACATATTACTGCAGCATGCATGTTTTTACATGAGACTCCAGAATAAGAACATACGTTATACATTCAAGTAGATTAAAAAAAGAAGAAGACAAGAAAAGAAGACATTTTTGTATACTTAAAGTAAAAATCATATCTCTGAAAAGGAAATACCCCAAACTGTAGCACCTCGGCACCTTTGAAAAAAGCCATGTAGGCTGTTAAGGTTTAGTTCTTTGTGTTAGATTGAGACCAAACAACCTCTATTGCACGCATGTGCAAATTTAGTTGGTTTGTTCTCACTGTAGCTCTTAGAACAGGGAGCAAGAAGAGAAGGTGTTTTATTAGGTAGCAGATCACCTCCATGACTAACTTATGAAAGCAGCAGCAGCATCCCCTCCTTGTCTTTCTCCTGCTTCCTCGTCAGGCTTCAGACTCTCCTCAGACATCCACAGTATGTACTGCAGGAGAGCTTGATGAAAAATGATTTTTTTAATTCCACGGACAGCTGGGGCAAGAAGCGTGTATGTCTCTGTCAGGGTGGGAGGCAGGTCATAGGACAGTGATTCCCAACCTCAGGAGTTGCAAAAATAAACCAGCAGTTGAGAGATAATTAAAAGATTATATATATTAAAGATTATATATATTATCAAATATATTTATTGATACATGAAAATGTGATTTTTTTCTATCACCTCCTATTTTAATTTGCAGCTGTAGATGTCCAATATTATATATAGGAAGCTCCATAATATAATGTACATTTCAGGATAATGTAAATTTAATGTACATTTCCATTGTGGAATTGCACATTATGCTGATATCACCATGTGAGTCACCATTTTACAGATAATTACAACCCCATTCTAGTCAAGATCCCATCCAGATGCAGCATGAATTTTACACAAAATTGGCAAAAAGAAAATGTGATTCAATGTGCGTTTCCATCTGCTGCTATGAAACAAATATTATGGGTTGGTTCATTGAGATAACAAGCAAATTCTCCAGTCAGGTTTGTTTTGTGTATTTGTTTGTATTGTATTTTGTTTCTTGTGTTAATGTGAGGAAGGTTACAGTCTCCTGATCGATCCAGAAACATCTGATGTTTTTCGTCTCTCCAGTGGAATCTTGAGTAACATGCTTAACGTGCTTCATGGTTTATTCCCTAAGTCTGTTTCTCACCTTGCTACCAACTTTCTCACCTTAGCCAACTTTTTTTGCAATCTTTCAGTCTTTTTTTTTTTTTTTGGTGTTGAAAATGATGTGTTTCCACTTGGGTTTTTTCATGAGCACACTGATCAACTAAAAGTAAACTACTTTTAATTTTTTTTATTCAATTTTTTATTCAGTTTTATAGTCTGTAAATGTTATTTCCCAGCATGAAGATGAAGAAAGTTTCACAGCCAAAATTCTGGTGTGAAATGTATTGTAAATTATTTACTTGTTAAATTTATTTACCTGAAAGAAGTATTAATATTTGATGCTGATTCTAGTTACAAAATACTGGAATCACTACTATTTATTCATTGAATGCCAAAAATCCCCAAACACAGAGGACATTACCTCAGTATCCTCTGTCTAAGGTATGGCTCTGATTTGAGAATCTGCGGCATCTTTGTTTTAAAGATCACAAGCTGACAAGGTTGGGAATCACTGCCAAAGGGGATGCCAGAGGAGCAGAGTTGGTATTGGCTGTATTGTTGCTCGACTCGACACCGCAGAGCTGGAGCATGAAACACATTTTGTAAAATAAATAGACCAAACAGCTATAGGAAAATAGAGAAAACGTAGGTGAATATACATATGAACTTTTACCTTTAGCCTCACAAAGAACTCCAGTGTAGGCATCATGGAAGCTAGAGCATTAGGGTCTGATTTTTAACACACCAACACTCCTCACCTGCCCTCCACGCACTCTCACCTCTGCTTTCAAGAAAAGGATAAGGTGCAAATTTTAGAAGAAAGGGATGGTCATTTCTCATTTCTCATTTCTTTGTTGTGCTTTCATTTAGTCATAAGCAAAGGCTAAAGGAACAGCACATATAAAGCTTGTTTGCTTTCTTTCTGAGAGTGAGATGAGAAGATTGATGCCACACTCATATCTGTGTATTAATAGACGGAGTCAGGATGCAGTAAGCCTAGCTTAGTATAAAGACTGGAAGCAGGGGGAAACACTTAGCCAGGCTCTGTCCAATATAAATGAGCAAAGCTGACTAAATAATGTGAAGTGTCTTGTCTTTTTAAATGGTGCACAAATGTAAAGACAAAGGACAGTTTGTGGTTGAGATTGTGTTAATGTGCTAAAAGTATTAAGATCAACAGCCAGATGCGTTTTTGAGCAGAGCCAGGCTAGCTGTTGATAGCCTCTAAACTAGACTAACCACATTCTGATTCCAGCTCTGCTCTCGTTACATGAACAAAAGACTGATATTCATCCTCTTGCAGCATTCTCGGGAAGAAAGCAATTTAGCATTTTTCCAAAATGTTGAACTCTTCCTTTAATTTTTGGCTTTGGCTTTCTCTTCATCTGGAAAAGTTTTGGACATTGCAGATCAGCCTGAGTGTGAGAAGTCTGAGTTCATCCTGCCACCATAACCACCACCACCACCACCAACAGCGTTACTACTTGCACTGACTCCAGTGTGACTCAGCAGCCAGTGGCAATATTTTTAGTTTTTGGCTTCTCTTTCTTTCCCTTTTTGTCCATCCTAAACCCTACCCGACCCCCCTCTCCCCTCCTCTTCTGTCTGTCCACCTTTTCTGTTTTATTCGGCTGCAACTGCTCAGTAGGAGGCACCGTGAACGGCTACTGGAGCGACAGCCCGTGGTAGAGGAAGAAGAGTGAACAACAAACACTGCAAGGGAAGAAGAGAGAGAACATGTCAGCAGAGACAAACATAGAAATATGCAATGTAGATAGAGAAGAGACAGCGGTGGTTAGATCTGTGTTTCTGTTCAGTTCTGTTGTATTTGCTGCACGCGAGTGTGCACCTTGATGTTTGTGTGTGTGTGTGTGTGTGTGTGTGTGTGTGTGTGTGTGTGCGCGCGCGCGCGTGTGTCCGGACCTGCATCTACCTCTGTACTAAGATGCACAAATGTGAACTCGTAAGAATGCATTTTCTTTCAGATTAATTTTGATATTAACAATATGTGTGATCACATGATAATGTCATCTTTCTGTCAGAGTTTCCTTTTATTGTTTTATTAATCTAAGTTCAAGGGTCCCCCTTAATATAAATGTCCTTATTGTTTTAAACTGGGATTGTTTGATGTTTCAGAAATGTAATTGATTTCAGAACTATGTCTTTGACTTATCCATTGTTTTCGACAGTAATTATGTGTCTGTTGGTTAAGTTTTAAATCCCTTGTCCTCATCTCTCGCTCTCTCCTTAATTCTCTCCCACCAGAAAGTAACAGAGAGCTTTAAGCCAGCAGGAAATCATTCCCTTCGATTTGCATTAGATTCTCAGATGAGAAGAAGTATCACTAACTACCCAGTGAACTGTTCAGGCAATAATATGCCTAAACAAGAACCAATTAAATGTGCTGAGGAAGTTTCTAAAGTGCTGTTCATCTTGTAAGGATTCAGAGGAATGTTTCTGTGCTTCGAGGTATCTCCAACTGTTACTTTTTACGTTGAAGCTGGGGGTGTTGGGAGATGAGAGCACCAAATGAGGAGACTTTGCCTGAGGAGCATATAATTGTTTTTTTAAAGAATTGGTTTAAAATTTTGGGGGAAAAACACTTTATGTTAATGACTGTGGAGCTATAGCCAGAAAGGGATTAGTCTAGTTTAGATTTAAGACTGGAAGCAGGGAGAAGTAGCTAGCTAGCCTGGATCTGACCAAATACAAAAAATACACTTTAGGCTATATCTAATTTGATTAGCATGTGCAGAATAAACATGTAAAAATGAGCAAACTCACAGTGATGACAAGACTTCAAGAAGTCATTGCATCCTGGCCGCTATTCACTTTAGAGCTATAGCCAGAAAGTGATTGGCCTAGCTTAGATTTAAGACTGGAAGCAAGGGGCAATAGCTAGTCTGGCTCCGCCCAAATGCAAAAAAAATATACATATTGTATGTGATCATGAGCCAGTAATTGGTGCATAACCCTTGTATTTTGGAAGCCTACAATCACGTTACCAATGCGTTGACCGGAGTAAACGAGGAAGCGGTCCCAAATGGTCTTGTGAGGGCGCAGGTTGGGATGGCGGATGGGTCACAAAACCACAGAGTTTTCCCTAGGACTTTCCCCAGGAGACGCTTGTTCAGAACTGTGTCAGCTTTGAGTCATTACAAGATACATCCTCACTGTGTTTCTTTTCCTAAACCTAACCACAGCAATTTTATTTGCGCAAACCTAACAGCTGTAACGTTATGTTAATAATGTACGTCACGTCATTCGTGGGGTACTGATTCATAGGATATTGTATTAACCGTTCTATGAGGATATGTTAAAAATATATATGCATTAGGCTATATCTAATTTGTTTGGCATGTACAGAGCTGAGATGTAAAAATGAGCTACCTCACAGTGACAACAAGACTTCAGGAAGTCACCACATCCTGGCTGCTATGCACGAACAAATGGTATCTCCCCGTAAAACCACAATGTCATTTTGACAATGTACAGCTGTTTATGCACGCAACAGGAGAGATACAGCATGTTAATTAGTGATGTTAAAAGTCATTGGTATGCATGACTATAGACATTTTAGGCCCAGGCTAGCTGATTCCCTTCTGCCTCCAGTCTTTACGCTAATGTAATAGCCTCCTGGCGCTAGCTCTGTGCTGAGATTTTTATAGATTCCTCATCTCACCTTGCAAGAAAGAAGCATTTTTCCCCCAAAATCATGAGCTGTTCCTTTAAACATGTGACCCTGATTTTGGATCATGCAGGGTTCTGTTTCCTGTTTAGCCTCATGCTCAAGCCAGGCACCAGTTCCCAGTTTTCCTCAGGAGTCTAGCTCAATCCTGATTCATGTATGAATGAATTATTTAGACATTTGAATCCACTGGAAGTTCAGGATTAAATTCCCAGTTGGAAAATCTTTTTACCCCCAGTCCTATTAGACATGCACCATAGGCACACACACACACACACACACACACACACACACACACACACACACACACACACACACACACACACACACTCACAATCACACTCACACATACATACATAAACACACATATTTCAGTCTCTCTACTGGATCTATCATTTCTCAACATTTCACCCTCTCCTCATCCTCTTCCCCCTTTCCAATGTCCACTTGTTGTGAGTGCATCTGTCACTTTCCCTTAGGCCACTGCTGATTGGTCGCTTTTGTCATGATGATGTACATATGTAAATTTTGCGTTGCATATGAATCTGCATGGGGTTCCATTGCAAGCAATAAGGATACTGATATGACAAATAATTTGAGGAGGTTTAATAAGATTTTAGTCTCAAGCTTAATGAATGTGTATATAACATTTAGACTACTAAGAGTGTGTGTGTGTATGGATGTGTGTGTTAAGATGCATACATATGCACTAACAAAGCATGCAGGACAAAAAATGTTCACCTCTTTGAATGCAAGAAGAGGTGGGACGTGCTGACATTATGCATGCCAAAATGCTATGATGCTATTGGTCCGAAGAGACCAAGTTAGGTACTGTAACAGGGCTGGGTGGGGGTGGGAAAGTTTATTTTTGCAGGACAGGGAGGGGTTATGTTTCTAGTAGGTCTTGTATAGCTGCTTTCTTATCGAATTTGAGAGACTTATTAGAGAAACATATTAACAATCGTAGTTTATGATTTTTTTCTTCTTTTTTTGCCTCTCTTTTCACAGAGAACTGTTCAGAAAGCCCTGTGCTTATCAGATATATGCAAAAAGAAGCAGTAACTGTGAACTAATGCTAAAACATGAAAAAAACAAATCCAGCTTCTTCCATCATTGTCTCAACTCCTCTTCTGCAAGAGAGAGGACAGACCATCCTCCTCCCAAGATACCTCCTCACCAAAATGCCCCTGTCCATGGTCTCATTTGTCTGCTTCTTCATTATGTCTGTAACTTCATGCTGCCCATGTCATGTTTATGTCCCTCTGTCCTGTTCTATTGTCTACACTTGCATTTAAACTGTAGTGAGTTCAGGAGGATGCCTCTGCAATGTGAGAATGCAATGATTCGTTACAAGCTCCCACAAAAGATGAGGATCAGGGCCAGATAAACCTACTGGGGGCCCTGGGCAAACTGAGCTGTGGCCCCTTTTGAACAAACCCACTCTAACCCAGCTCTTTTTGTTTGTTTCATTTACACTTGACTAAATGTAAACGTATGTAAGAATACTCACCATGTAAGTATAAGTGTGTTTTAATGTCCAAAACACTGTGCTCAGGTTAGCTCTGCTGGCCTGACTTCAGTGCTTGGACTCAAAGAACCTTGCTAATCTAGCAACATCAAGGCTACAAGCAATCCATAATACAACACTTTCTGTAGGAACCTACAATACTCTCACCATTTAAAAAATTAACCGATGTTTTGAAAATGTGTATGTCCAGTCCTTGGATATAACATGACCCCCACTCTTTCAGTAGTAATGTCTTGCCTCATATTCTGGCTATTCCATTATGAAGTGCAAGATCAGGTAAAAAGTCAGAAAAACTAAAAGGCTAATGGAATGCTATCATCACTTACTTTGTTGGATATAATACCTGTGGAACCAAGTTAGCGGGTGTAAACCAGTGGGCTGTTAGTTATACAGTCAAAGATTCATTTGACAGCATGGTCAAAATGGTGAGATCATTGAAAACTTTTGAATTACTTTATTGTTGCGGATATTGCCATTGGTGAAAAGTATGGGTATAAGTGTGGTGGATGGGCAGGTACCGCATCAAATCTCCAGGCAGGAGACCAGAATCCAATATGGGACATGCAATTCATTTTCAAGCTTTTATTTTTAACCACGATCTTTATCTAACCTTAACAAAGTGTTTTAGTTGCCTATGAGTCTCATATCAGCCATTATTTGCCATAACAAAAATATTTTCTTAACCTTAACCATAGCAGTTGCTGTGTATAGGTATTACAAATAGCATGAAAAAAATACGTGAAAGGGCATCGGAGGCTTAGTGGTAGAGCAGGCGCCCCATGTACAAGGCTGTTGCCGGAGCGGCCCGGGTTCGACTCCAGCCTGTGGCCCTCTCTCTCTCTCCCCCTTCATGCTTATCTGTCCTGTCAAATAAAGGCTAAAAAAAAGGCCAAAAAAATATTTAAAAAAAAAAAAATATGTGAAATACCTGAAATGGACACAATCTCATAACAAAGCATTGCATGGTGAGGAGCAGGAAATATGTTAAAATGATGCGCTGACAACACAAAAACAATGCTGATGACAAGTCTGTTATGAGTGGTCGCAGTTTTGTTGTGAAACGGTCACAGTTTGGTAGGTTTAGGGAGAGACAATGACTTGGTTAGGTTTAGAGAACAAAAAAATACATGGTTAAGTTTAGGGAAAAACGGTGGTTTCGATTAAAATTACATATTTAATGTAAATTTATGTAGCCTACTTTGTGTAGTTGCACATAGTAGTTATTAGTTATTTGCATATTTACTCAGTGTCATGTAACTACGTTGACTTTTGGTTTCACATGGCAAGCTAAAAGCAGTCTCCCTGCTGAAAGTCTGTGATTGTTTGACCCATCCAGCACCACTCCCACTCCCACCCACCATACCCAGGCTTTTTCACTCTTTATACTTAATTTGTGTGTCCACCAAGACAAAAGGTTCTCACTGACTTTGCTTTGGCCTTGTTTTTGTGTTGCCAGCACATCATTTTTAACACATTTCATACACCCCATCACATAATGCATTGCTGAGAAGCCGTGTCCATTTCATGTATTTCTGTGACACCAGGCTGGATATTACAGACAGCAAATTATTTTAAAAAACTCTGGCGTTGAATGTAAAAAAAATAATGCTTTAGTGGTGTATGTTATGAAAGACATGTTTGCTATTTTATTTTTTGCCTCAAAAAGATCCTTGAAGAAGTTGCATTGACTACTCAGTAAGAAACCACACTGCAGAGGCACCCTTCAAAATTCAATTTCGTATTTAACATTTCTAAATTTTCTACCCCTTGTTGCCAACATTTCTCTCTTTTCCATCCATTCACAACTCAGGTATCAATCTCTCCCTCTGTGCCCCTGTTCATCCATGTTTCCTCAAAGATGTACTGTATGTATGAAAAAGGGAGAGATGAAAAAAAGACGAGTTTTTCCTCTCTTTTCTGTCCCAGTGAATACCATGTGCTTTGTTTTGCGGCTCTTGCCCCTACCTTCAAAGATGCTATTTTGCTTTCCTAGTCCACCTGTGCTTCCTTTCTTCTCTTTGTGTCATTCCCTCGTCTTTCCACCCTCAATGACTGTGTCCCTCTTTCTGTGAGACACACCATCTGTTGTCCCCCCACCCTGAAGTCTCTCACAGCAAAAACCAAAAAGGAATTGAGTAAAATTGGAGCATCTTCGCACCTAAAAAACAAAAAAAGTTTTGCCAAACACTGGATTTCACCAAGGAGGAAGACAGGAACGAACATTTAAATGACTGAAAAACACTGCAGTGGTACATTGTAGAAGGGAAGGAGGGAAAAATGTGCTGTGAAATGATGTGTTCTGAGTGGATTGTCAGCCGAGCAGCATCAGAGGGAGGAGATGGAGGAGGAAAAGTTTGGGGAAGACAGAAAAGTGTGGTGATGAGGAGAAAGAAAGAAAGAAAGAAGCAAAATCGCTTCTCCATGTAAGAATGTGTACCTCACTGTTGTTCCTGTGCACCGTTTTTGCTCTGTGTTGTGTTTCTTCACCTGTGTGTGGTTCTTTGTTGGTGTGACATTTTGTTTTATGTTATGTGTGTTTTTGTGTTATGTACCGCACTCTATTTCCTTCCCTTTTTTTTCCCTTTTTGTGTAGTCTTTGTGTGAACCACACCTGGGTCAAACACCAGCTACGGCTTGTTTTATCCCACACAGGTGCACAAGAGTTGTACTTTGTCATTTGGGCAAGCACAAACTGCACCACAGCAAGATGAATTAGAAATAAACTGTCCTGATACAGCAAACCCTGTCGGTCTAACTTAAAGTGGGATGAAGCAAAAAGCTAAAATTATTTGACCAAGGTCTGGTCTAATGTGCAGGACACACCAACTGAGATGTTCCACTCTCAGCTCTTGGTCTGGATCTCGGCCCAGTCCTGGTTGACTGCAGTCCTCTGGTTTCAACTTTGAGATCTTGGTTTCACAAAGTTTGTGACCTTGATGTCTCTTGATCTCATCAGCTTCCTAATTAGTGTCCTAAGAATTGTTACATCAGAGGACTGAGCAGCCCCCCGAGGACCTCTTTAGATTGTATCTGTATGAGTGAGTTACAGAGACAAAAAGAAACATCAGTGTGTGTCACATTCGAGCTCTGTGTACTTGCATGTTGGTTGGGCTGGGCGATCTTTGCAATGGTGTCTTTTCTTTGCTTCAGTGGTGTGTTTGGCCTATCATTTCTTTGCCTTGGTGTACAGTATTATATTGCAACAGTCTACATTAATACAAACAACTTTTTCACACTGAGCACCACTGGAAAAGAGTTTAGATTAGGAACACTCAGTCTGCCATTGTAGAAGTCTTTCAGTGTACACATTAGTGGTCCATGCTGTGAGGATTCTGTTTGGAAAGTTTGCAGCAATATTTAAGAAAGAATGGTTTCTACAATGGCTAACACTATAAATCTAATTTATAACATGACAAAAACTCCCATGGCCTCTTTCCTAACAGCATCTTTGGGATTGAATCTGTTGATATTACAGTACGCTTGTGGTGTAGACGGTAAGCTAAAGGCAATATAATATAGAACGAATTACAATGTTTCCAGTACAATAACTTCCGGGTAGAAGACACCCTTGTCGCGGACATAAAATAAAATGGGGCACTGCCTCAGTTGGTTAGTTTTTAGCCACCTAAAAAAAAGTCAATATGACCTTAAGTGTATGCTGTATTTAGAATATTTTCACCACTTTACCTTGTTCCCCTTGAAGAACTGAAGCCATTACCTTACAGCCACCAGAACTCATTGACAAAAACAGTCATTTTACTTTCCAGAGCAAAGGAGTTGCTGGTCTATCACGATCACTAAATATGTAGACTTGAACTGATGTTGAATTTTTATTTATTTATTTAATTAATTAATTAATTTAGTTGGGTGTTATTATCTTGCTAAAATACCTTTTGCTGCGACCCGTTCACAGCATTACATTGCTTAGCTTCCAGTAAATTGCCAGTAGATTTGGTTTATCAAAGACATTAGGGAAGCAACACAGTACATAAAATAAGCACAACAGAAATGTCAGATAGGTTGGACCACTGTGTTTAACTATACTATACTATACTATGCTATACTACCATGCTATCTTTAAACATTACAGTTATGGCTGAAAACTACAACTGATATCAACAGCTTTGCAAATTTTACATGTCTCCACAACTGAATCAATTGGCCGTTGTCTACCCGGAAGTGATTGTTGTTGTCAATGCGACGTCATGGTGATTCGGTCTATAGTCGGAGCGCTTTTTTCCTTGCCAAAATTCCCAAGGTCCCAAGGTTACAGCACCATGCTTTGTATAAAGTATCAAAACTTTTTTAAAAAAAAATCAACTCAATGTCCATTTATTAGCTTTTTCTACAGTCTAGAGCTTTCAACCACATCTCACTGAGTTTGCTCAGTTGACATGCAGATGCTAAAAGTACCACTGTAACAATAATCTGTTACAAGTAGAAGTCCTGCATCAGAAGTTTACATAAAGTATCAAAAGTAATGGCCCTTGACTGACATATTATCATATAATTAATTAGTAGATTACTGTTGTTAATGTATCAAAGTGTAAATAGCATTCTACTGTATAGCTGGTCAAGATGGAAATAGATAGGTAGGTTAGTCCAGTGGTTTCCAACCTAGGACTCAGGGTATAAATCAAAGGGGTTGTTATGAGATGATTAATAGTGATGATGATGATGATGATGATGATTATTTGTTTGAAACTGTTGAGCGTTTAACAGTTACTCATTTGAACTCACTTAAACCACCTGTTGAATGCAGAAATCTCCTAGTAGTGGAACTTCTAACAACTCACAGACATTCTAAAACATGACAACAAAACGTGACAAGGTGCCCTAACTAGGTCACAAACTGAAAACGATGGGAATGATTGGTATAATTTTGAGTTGTGGTTGAAATCTCTGGGAAAAGATACTAAACAGACTTTGAGCTGATTTTTTTTTTTTTTTTTTTTTGTTAAAATTAACAACAACAAAAAAAATGTAGCATCTTCTAATGTGGAAATGGACAAAATGTGAGATGTACTGTATACCAACAAAAAGTGATCTTACCTCATCTTGAGGCTTTTCGGAAACAGGTCAATATCTAAAAATCAAATCATTTTAAGCAGAAGAACTGGAAATCAAAACAGCTGGATGAAAGATTAAATTTATTTTTGCTGTGATGGTGGGTAAAATAATTGTCCACTCTGCTTATGGTGTCTCCTTAAATCTCTCTTGTAAATGTGAATCTGTGATAGAATCATCTCATTGGCCAACACCAATAGATCTGGGTTGGGTTGCACCAGCGATAATAAAACCATCACTGAATCCTGAGCTCTTGATAATTACTAGTTCAAAACTAGTGGTTTACAAAATCAGGTCGCAGCATTAAAGCTTATGAAATGTCTTAGCTTGTAAAGCTGTAGGTAATGTGTAAATCACTTGCGAGGGAACATCCACAGTGCTACATCTATAGTACTGTGCAATCAAACGTGATGTAGCATCACAAGCTAGCATAACCAAAAATTACAGTTTTAGCAGCCCATTCTCATTCCCAAGGTCTCAAATACAGCATCGTGGTTGACATCTGATTTGGACTCACAAGGCACCCTTGAGCGCCTGAGACAGATGGGCTTTCAATTGTAATGTAAAGCATCCACAGCATAAAGAGCAAGAAAGTCTGTGTAAAAAGAGAGGGATGTCAGGGTGGCGGATTACACAATCACAGGAATTTATCCCAGAAGACTAGTATTTGTATCCCGTGCAAAATTAAAAGTTTTTTTTTAACAACATAACAAAGGCTAATGTGACATACGTGTCATGTGACATAAGCTACCTGACATATAGACTACTCATTAAGTTACTAAGTAAAGTTATGTAGAAAACATACCTATTTTAAACAAAACCTTTTTGTTTTTTTAAACGTAGCCAATTTGTTTGATTGCTCAAACCCCAGGTAGTTATGCTGACTAAGCATAAATTTCCTGTGAACACAGGTTTATTGTGATAGAACAGGTTCCATGTTAAATGCAGAAATTAACCGGCTGTCCCTGAGCTTCCAAAACTGACCCAAAGGGGCACCCCAGATACATCTTTTATAAATGTATGTATTTGTTACGAAAGCACTATAGTTTAGAATGCGTGGAAAACATCTGATTATGCTAACCTTACTGACTATTTACTAATTTAGTCAAATATTATTGGCATAACATTTTGAAATGATCTTGTCATTTTAGTAAAATGTATTTTAAAATTATTATCGTTATTATTGTTGTATGTCAACCATACTCCAGATTACCTCTTTTACTCTTCATTTTAAACAGGTCATATATCAGCAGGCTAACATAAGTTTTGTCAGTTGGTTTAGTTAGGTACACAACAGTTATACGCAGCAGTTAGTGGGTGTAAAATGTTTCGTAACAACTATTTTCTATGTAAGAACTACTTCATAAGAAGCAACCCATTTAGTATAGTGATGTGTAAAACAACGCTAACATTTGAATCAGGCTAAGTATTAATTTACAAAAAGCTGTTGCAGCTGGCCCCAGAACTGTGTATATAACTGAGCATTCTTATGAAATCAAAGAAAACATTATTTTACCCACCAGCATTATTCCACATGTGTAAAATGGGCCTTGACCCTGATCTGCACCAGACCTGGATGTTACTAAATCCACTTAAAATCTGAGACAAAAGAACTGATTGGAATACAGTTGAATCAGAAGCCCTAAACTCACATGAAAAATCTTCAATTAACTTTCTGACCAGCCTTCATTATGGCACGATCAAAATCTATGCCATGGTCTGGTGTCTGAGGGTCGAGTCATTATTTATTTACTTCAAATCCTCACTTAATTCTCTTTTTCTCTTCCCTTTCAGTGCTAAGTTTCTAACACCCCCCCCCTTTTCTCTACATGAAGAGGAAGACAATGAACTTTAAACCACTGCTTCTTCATCTTCCTCAACGGGATTCACTGTAAAAAAAAAAAAAAAAAAAAAGGAGGGGAGATAGAGAGAAAGAGAAAAAAGAAGACGGGTGGCAGAAATCATCCCTTGCACTCAGACCTGAACATTTTTCATCATCTATGTGACACATTCAAATGCAACTTGGGTGATGATCCTAATGAAGAAAATGGTTCTAATCACATAAAAGCTATTTCAAGATGGGGAGAGAGAACATTTTCACCTCTTTTCAACTACTTTGCAGAGCAAACCACAGCATGGATGCACCCAGTGTAGCAGCCAGAGGGCCTGTGACAGTTTGGGTTTGGAAACCATACAGCAAGGATGCCAGCTATTTATGTTATGAGTTTTGCTTTACTATTTTTTTTTTTTTTTCAAGAAGCTTCACTGACAACTGTTGATTTCCAGTGGATATGCCATTGTTTTGGCATTCAAAGCACTATGCAAGGTGAGGGGTGGTCCATTGTGATGTCTAACTGCTCTGTTGGAGTCCCATCCAGTGTTGGTGCTGGGCTGCACAGGACAGGCTGCCCTGCTAATCTCTGCAGAGCTACAGGACCTCTAACAGCAGGCTGAAATCTACTCATACATATCAGAAAACATCAGCCATATCACATGTATATTTGATATGATCTCGATCCTGAATTTGGTATAATCTGAATCTTCCATGAGACAGTTGACATCTTGGGACTTCATGAACAAGTGATCAGTTTGAGATTTTCTGTCAAAGAGCCAGTTTTCATCCACCTTGTAATGGAATTAACCCAAAGACAGACAGATGGATGAACATATCAACTGGGGTGAACAAAAGCCCTCAAAGACAAGAAACGTTCCGTAACATCTACTAAACAAAAGGAGGTGTCACTGAAAACGGAAATGTGATTGACCCTCTTTCTCCTTTTCTCACTCTCTCTTTCCCTCTCGAGTGTTTACAGTATCTTGACAGCCCCCCTCCCTGCATCTCGCTGCTGCTCCTCCTCTTTAGTAAAACTGCATGGCATGAATGAAACCAATTAAATCCCGCAGAAAGACAGTCAGAGACACAATGGATGGATTAAAAAAAGGGGGAAGAGAGAACGGAAGGAGTCAATGAGAAAGGGGGTGAGAGACCACAGATTTATTTTTTTTCATGCAGCAATGTCAATGCAAAGTCATCATCATCCAAGCTACTTTTTAATCCCCTCAAAGTGGCTGCTAACATGTACAAAACAGCATCTCCTGCAGTGAACTACTCTCTCAAAAGGCATGATGGATGAGGAGGAGCTCCCTCCCCCTCTGAGGGAAAGAGGAAGGGAGGAAGGAGAGTCTGCAGACCATACACTCTATACCTCTGGGGATGTGGAGCAAGAAGAAAGAGGCTTTTTAAAGAAAGCAGGTATTCAGCAGTGGGAGAACATCTTTCAGAACCTATTCTAGGGACAAAAAAATGGCAATGATTGCAAATTAGAAATGCATTTTTATGACATTGTTTACCAGCATGAATATTTTGCATGACTTCTGCAAGCCATTCTGATCTCCCCCATGAGTAACAGGGCTAGAAATTGAGAATTTAAACATGAACATTTAACAAAATTATGTTATATGCAACAGATTAAAAAAAGGGTAGGATTATGTTTAAAAAAGATTTTATCAATTTTGTTTTTAATGATAATACACAAATAATTAAGTAAAAAAGGGGTTGCAATATCTACCCTGTTTTGTTTTCTTTAAGAAATCTTAGGAGACCCCCCACCCCTCCAAAATCCAAGAAGACTCCTCCGAACTTCTGCAAGTATTTATTCTGCTACTACAAGTTTGTCTACTACTACTACTTCAACTTCTCACCTGGCTGCAACTCTGCTTCTTCTTCCTCCTCCTCTTCTCTTTCTTCTTCCTCTTGTAGCCTTTTACCAGAACCCTTATACGTAACTCTCTCCAATGGCAGCTGTGTGTGTCTGCGTTACAATGTGGACCCAGGACTATCAAACTGATGCTGAACTGAACTGTGCTGTCCACTCAGAGATGTCATTGAGTCTGTGTGTTTGAATTGAAATTGCCTGTGTCCCATTTTTGAAAACTTTTTCCTGACCTTGATATCCAAGTCAACATCACACTTTTTATGTTTTAGAAGGGTCATATGAAGTCTAGGATCAAAAATAAGCCAGGAAAAGGTATAGAAGAAGGTTGTTACCCACATAATGATCCAGGCAATTCTGACAAGGTTCAAGATGGCTGCCTCATCATCCAGGGCTGTTATTCTATCTTAGATTTTTGTCTGTGAAAATGTATTGGTTCATTTCCCCAAAGATGAAATGCTTTTTTGTAATTTCCCTTCTATATTATCAGTTATCAGTTTGAATTAAGCTTAAAATTGATACATGTTCTATAGGGGTTGAAGGGTTGAAATCATGACCTAATTATGTCAATTATATGTACCATTTGTGTGAACAAACACACAACGAACATCCCACCAAAATTCTGTGAGATGTTTTAAACATTCTCAAAGAAAAAGACAAATAAATTTTTTTCAAATAAATTAAACGTTATCTCCCAACATTATGGTCTGAAATCAAGGGGGGGGGGTTGCCTGAAAGGAATCGGAAAGAAAACAAACAAACAAAAAAAAAAAACAGGCAGTTTATCAGTATGAACTTTGTCTGATGAAGGTCTGAGGACTGAAACATTGTGATAATAAAGTTAGGTGGGCAGTGTGCATGAATTTTTGGTTTCTTTTTAAGTGAAGAGGTTTTCTTCAACAGTTTTGAAATTACAGCCTAAAAACAATCAAATTGAAGCAAAAATTATCAGACTCAGTCCCCAAAAAACAAATGTACTTACTTACTTATAATCATAGACCATAAAGTAATTTCCCTCATTCATCGTAAAAAATAGAGTAAATGACCTCTGTGTTCTCAGTGGTAGCCGTGGACATGGCCAAACACAAGGAAAGACAATATGTATTTCAGGAGATTTGAAGTCTTCATGGAAACATCTCATCTTAACACAGACTGAAAACAGACAAATTGAAGGGCGTCATCTGCAAATGTTTGCTCCGGTAGCTTTTTTTTATGCAATAGCTTTACCAAATCTTCCCTTCGACTCTGTCAGTGAATTGCACAGTTCCCTAAGGAATTCACCTGTGTAGTGAAGGGGAGTGATTATTAATAAACCCCACATGAGTTAGCTGGAATGTAGCCACATTTGTTTGGTTAAAGATCCCATATTTACAAACACTATATTACAGTGGAGCTTCAGTCGAAGTGTATTTATTCACTGAATGAAGTCGGAAAATAAGTCATCACCATATTAATATCTCCTTGGCTTTTAATACCAAGTTTATTGATGAGCTCAGCTGACTCAATGTGTATCAAAAATCACACCAATCTCTTATCAGTTCATCCTTAAAAGTGATCCCATTTGATTAATGTTAGTAATTGGTTGGTGAGGTAATACGCAATCACTCCAAACAAAGTCTCATTTAAACACTGTGGTGATAGTCCCACAACAAGTTGCTTTAACACTAAAATAGGTTTGGTCTGTCACTTGCTAATACAACTTGGTGAGACGAGGTCGGAGCAGAAGAGGCACACGTGTGCAGTGTACACTTCATTTGTCAGACCAGCATTAATGAATGAACAACCGCACCTGTTGGTGGTGGTTCCCCGAGGGTGAGAGGTAGCCATCTTGGCTATATGTGTTCAAGCAAGTACTCCTATCACCAGAACCAGTAGAAGCAAGGATGTTATGCATGGCTGTGGGGAATAAAGTATTCTCACAATCTCTGGACAGATTTGGATAAACTAAATAAACAGAAGAAAACACATAAAAAGTTGGAAATGCCTTTAAAGGTGGCAGAAGCACTTGAAAGCTAGCAGGTACTGGAAGATGTGTCATCACAAAAAATGCTGTAAATTGTGCTGGTATTTTACTTTTGTCTTCTTTTTTATTTATTTTTTATTATGCATCTCGTATGAACATTAATGTTTATTTGTAATGCTGTTTAATAGCTCTCTGTTTATTGGTATTTATGAGACTATGTATGCCCACCACTTGGGGAAAATTGTTTGAACTTGTTTTGATGCATGGATGGATTACTGAACAGGCTTACCAGGCACAGGTCTATAGGCTCAAAGGATAGAGGTCCCCTGGATGTGAGCCTCTGTTGTTGAAGTGACGGATACCATATATTCTTGGGAGTTAATCAAATGGCTACAAACAGACACAAAATGACCACAAAGAGACAGAAAAACTACTTCAAAGAGAAGCAAAACGACTGCAAAGAGATGGCAAATGACAACAAAGAGAATGAAAAACTACTGCACAGACACAAAAATGACTACAAAGAGAAGAAAAACCATTACACAGGGATTCAAAACAACTACAAAGAGACACAAAGTGACTAATAAGAGAAGCAGAGGACAACAAGAGAAGCAAATTGTCGGCAAAAAGACACCAAATTAAGGAGACTCAAAACCTACTGCAAAGACACAAATGATCACAAAGGGAAGTGAAAAGACTCAAAAACGTATACAAAGACACACAATATGACTACAAGAGAAGTGAAATGAAGACAAAGCGTTAAAAGACTCAAAAACTCCTGCAAAGACACAATATGACTTCAAGAGAAGCAATCGATTACATGAGGATGCAAAACAATTACAGACTCAAAACTACTACAAAGACACTCTAAATGACTACAAAGAGACAAAAACTACTACATACAGTAGATACTCAAACACCCAGAGACTTGGTCAGTTGGGCTTTTTATATGTCTGTGCCCAGGAGCCCGTTGATCCATCCATGTTTTGTTTGTTTTGTTTGTTTGTTTGTTTTTATGTGGCTGACATACAGTAGGGCTATAACAAACATTAAACCACAATGTTCTCATGTAATTCTGTAATGTTAACAAATGACAGAAAAGAACCATTAGACAAAGTGTCCAGCTACCACGATCAAATCTGCACTCTCCTGTTGTCACTGCTTTTGCCAAAATCACCAGCCAAAGAAGTTCATCAGCTGTACTTCACACTTTTAAATTAGGGCAGTCAAACTAAAAGAGTCTACCCTTGAACTGGACGCTCACAAAAATGTTATCATATGTACCCTGACGTGTTTAACCATTGTCATATTGCTGGGCTGCGAGGGGAAGAAAATTTCTATGAGAAGGAACTTAAGACTGACATTTTTTGTATTGACATGAATTCTCTGATCCTGGAACCCATCTTAGATTTTCTAATGTTGAAATTGGCAATTTATGCAACCTGTGCCAGGTCTGCTACTTTACCATGATAGATTTTGGTTTATATACGCAGTAAAACCTTTCTTAACTTTGATTATCTTCACATTATTGTTGAGCACAGCAGAAAAGGTCCTTTGTGCACTTAATGAATTACAGATTTGGGAAGTCCTAGGCACCTTAGGACTTTTTAAGTTTGCAAACTGTGTGAATGTTTGAAATTTTCAAAAATTGCTCACTGGATGGACAAAATGGTTTAATCTTTGCTTGTCATTAAAAAATTACAAATTGTAGCATTTACAGCATGTGCAACCACAGCAACCAAACCCAATAACTTGAAGGGGCCAGGGCTGAAAAGTTGTAAATCCTCTAGCTGGTTATATATGAGGTTTGGTTTGCACTATGTTGTGCATTGTGGGGACCAAAAGGTTTCTAGTTGATATCCATACTCTGTTCAAATGGCGTCACACTTCACAGCAGGAAAAAATCATAGGAAATTATTCAGACACACTTTCCTTTGTATCATTCTGGGGGAGTCTTAACAAATACCAGGGAGCCAAAAATCACATAGAAAATAGGGCTTATCTCAGGAATACACTGTTTCAAAAATCTGAGAGGTGGAATGTATTATGATGCTGCAGTATGTACTTTCAGGAAGGTTTCAAGTTGCATATATTGAATATTATGATTATTTTAATGGATCCCAACAACACTACTGAAGCCTGAAAGTAGATTTTTCTGTCCTTTTGGTCTAAACTATGTCCGATTGTCCTAACACACTCCACTAGGTCTCATTGCTTCCAGGGTGTTCTTTTTACATTGTTTTGTATGTAACAGGAATCAATTCTGCTATTTTATATCACTTGTCTTCCTAAAGGTGTAAAGTACAGCTTCAGAAAATAATAGAAATAATAGCCTACCATGTACTGTACTGTAGCTATACCAAGGCAAACACAACTTCTTTCAATGTCATTAATCACTTTGTTGGTTTCTACTGGTTTCAGCATTTTTTTTTATGTTGTTGCTGTTACTGTAGTTTTTGGGTTTACATGTCATTAATGTTGTATTTTGTAATACTTGCAATTATGATGAATTATGATCATGAAGATTATAGGAATGCATCAATTAATGCTGTGCAGCATGCAGTGAACATAAAGACACCAGGGGCACCAGGTTTCATGTCATTGTGCTCTTGGAGAACAACTAGTTATGTGTCTAAGATGGGGTTTGGGGGATTTAATCAGGGGGCAAATCTGGCCATTATGAATATCTGGTTGTACATCTGTTACTGCAGAATGAATGATACAAGGGGATTTATACCATGGCCCTAACCCTTCACTGTAGATGTAAAATGTAAAGCCTTTGAGCAATAAAACAGTATGGGATTGAGCCAACAAAGTTAATAGACAATATCACCAACAGAACTGCCTATAAATTTGTGTATCCCTACCTAAAGGCTGTGCAAGTGAAGGGGTTTTACAAAAACAAATGCAAGTTAAGGTATCTAAATGTAACATAGCATCAAAAGAAGCTTCTTCTAATTTATTGATTGTCCCTGAAGTTTGGAATCTTGTAAGAGACAAATTTAAGAAAAAAGGACACAAATTGCAACAGCTGAGGCCAAGATAGTGTTTGTCATTACGTCCACATCTTTTAAACTCCACGTCAGTAGTTTGCAACGTTTGCTCAGTTGACAGCAGTCATGCTCAACATTTTGGTGTGATGAAGATTAATTCTATTATGACTAAGTTGATTGGTTGAGACCTCATGGAAACATTGGTCAAACCAGAAACTCTTCTAGGTATTCAGCTTGCAGCCTTTGTGCTGTCCCTATTCAAAATTCTGTAGTCCTCATGAAATAAATACATGAAATAAGTGTAAAATTACATAGGTTTGACCTGAGTGGAGAGCATATCGTGTGTAGAGGCTACAAATTCTTTTTTTGCAATGAAAAAGCACACTAGAGCAGAAATTGCAAAATAGTTCATTGACACTGAAAGACTGAATTTTTTTCACTCCTCTGGCACCCTGCAGAAATTACCTTTGTTGCTCAGTTTAAGAACACTTAGCAGGCAGAGCAAAGATAGTCGATGTCCCCAATGTCTTGTTTGATACTTCACAGTATGGAACACAAAATATCTCAGAATATAGGTACAACCCTGCATCCATACATTTCCTTAGGCATGTTGCTTCAGAAATCAACTTCAGTAAGTCATAATTGAGATTGGTAGGGCAGTGGTAGAAGACGATGAGGAAGTGATGGCAGCGCAGTTCTAGAGAGACAAATATAAACCCTGATTTTTCCACTGCAGTGTAGTGGGGACAGAGCAATAATGGTATAAGATCTTTTTTAGGGTTTTGGTTATGTGTGCGTACCAGTGTGTCTGAGATTGTGAGTGTTTGTCAATATGAATGATGTGTGCGTAAGAAAGGAAGCGTGTTGTGCAAACTGAGCTAAGCCACACCCCTGTGAGATGACTAACAGCTGAGCTAACCAATATTGCAACTTTACTTGAAACCCAAACAAAGACTAAACATATCAGGACAAGATGCAGAGGAGCTGCTCTGCCCACTTTCACCACCCCCCACCCCCCCCACCCCCACCCCTTTAATGCAGAGTGGAGTTTTAAAAGCCAATATACAAGTGTTTTCAATAAACCAGGTGTAATCTGATTGGTGGGTGGTGAATCAAACAGAACAAAAATAGTTGCTGCACACCCTCCTGGGTTAAAACTTAAATGAAAGTTGCACATCTGGCCACCCTCCTAATCAATGATGACAAAGCTAGACTCAAGTTAAAAACTAAAATATAATGTCTATTTTTGTATTCTTTAATACTTCAATTGTATCATTTTAGGCAAGTTAGCAAGTTTTTTCAAGACAGTGTAGGCCAAGGGAGCTAGGCCAAAACTAGTTACCTTTGAAAAATAAGGTCTGCTGACTTTCAGCCTTCACATCATATGGTCGTGTGAAATGCAAAAAAGTAAACCTTAAGTGGAAATTGTCCTACAATCATATATAACATCCCAAGTTCCTCAGAAAAGCTAATAATTTGACCCTAGGTTAAATTTACCCTGGCTAGCTAGTCTCTGCCAAGTTCTATTTACCTACTTTGTCTGAACTGGTCAGCTAGCCTAAAATATAAATATCTCAGTCTTCTGAATAGCTAATAAGCTGACCTTAAGTTTGCCTAAATTTACTATGACTAACTAGTTTCTGCCAAGCTTAATTAGCCTAATGTTACATTGTCCAGATGAACTGGTTAGCTAGCCAAAAATTATAAATAAATTCTCACAGCTTTCTGAAAAGCTAATAAGCTGACCTAAAGTTGAATTTACCAAAGCCAGCTAGTTCACTCCAAGCTCTACTAGCCTACTTTGTCCAGATGAACTGGTAAGCTAGCCTAAATAATATCTCATGGTCTTCTGAAAGCGAGTAAGTTGACCATCAGCTAGAGTTACCCACCGGCCAACATTATCCGGAAAAACAAGTCAACTAGCTTAGATGAAATGGCATTAGCATAAATGAAGTCTCAGCTAGGAAGTGAAATTAGGAATATTTTATCAAAAATACAAATTCCAAGGTGAAGAGTGATGTTCAAGCTTAACCTAAATCATGTTCTATTTGAGTTTGTAGCTAGCAAGTTGGCCTCTAAAACTCCAGTCTGCATTTCTTGCAGCAGTCGCTCCTCCTCTCATCCCATGCTCCTCACCTCCTCTCTCTCTCTATCTCTCCCCTTTCCTCCTCTTCCTCCTCCCCTCCTCCTTCACTTAATTTGAGGAAGAAGCTTCTTTTTGCATCCCTTGTACTTGTGTTTTTCTATCCTATTTTTTGGAGATGAATTCCAAATGCATGCATGGGAAACTTTAAAATGATGACTTAAACTTACTTGCGAATGGCCTTGTGAAGGGAAGCCTCTCCTCCATCAAAAAAAGAAAAAAGAAAAGAAAAAAACAGGTTCTTGTCTTCCCTTCTTCTTTTCTCTGTCAGGTGTGTAGGACACAAACAACTCTTTTTCCTGATTCATGCAGGCATGGGCATTCCTTTCTCGTATAGCCAATTTTTGTGATCACTTTCTGAGGCAAACAGGCTCAGTTTCATGAGTCCATTCATGGTTTTCCAAAAAAATTTCCCACCATTGTCAAGGTTTTGGTGCTTGTTTCGGAAATCAGATTTCAATTTTGTCTGTGTCACCATTTCAGAACATATCCTGAGCATATGTGTGGGTTTGTCTTTCCCTTGTCACTGCTTTTACAACTTTTCACCAATCATGGATGCTAAGGTCATGAAAAAATATTCCTTTACCATTGTCAGATTACCCATCAGCTGCCTCACTACCTGTCTGTTCAGTTCAAATTAATATGTTATTTTCACTCATGTCCGATTTTCTTGTTCCTGTGTTCATCTTGCTGGGCCTTCTCTCATTTTGTTTGCTTTCCATGCTGTAAGTCCAGATGCAGCTTTCTGGGCAGTTCTCAGTTAGGCACTCTGGGGTCCGTATCACTCTATCACTGATTGATCGATCGATTGATCGATCGATCAATCGATTGATTGGTTGATGGCCCCACAGCAGGGGTAAATAGTTGCTTTGTGTCCACTGGAAAGAGTCAGAGAAAGAAAGGATGACAGAGCCATAGAGATGAGAGTCTTCCCTCCTTTAGTGAACGGGGTTTATGCTATAAAGACTGATGCTGGATATAATTCTGTTGCCACTACAGTGGAGAGACAAAAACAAAAAAAGAATAAAGAACTGTATAAAATATATTTCAATGGAATGTTTATTATTTACCTTTTCTATTTTTGAAACATGTAAAGAACAAAAAAGGTGTAATAATTTAACAGCATTTGTGAAAAAGAGACTTAAAAAAACAGTTCTGTTGTTAAAATGTATGAAGGTTTGACTGTGAATGCTGATTTACCTGAGCAACTCTTCTCCTTTACTGATAGGATAAATAAAATCCAGATGAATAATAAATAATAATTATTTTAAAAAAAAAAATCACAAAAATACTGGGAAAACGCAAACAATTCAATTTAAAGAGAAAACATAGAAAACGCAATAAAAACATTAAAAGCTTATGCCAAAACTTTCCATTTGTGTCCTGTGCTTTTTCTGTGGCTTTTTCTCTACAGTTTTGATCAATGTCGCAACATAATCAGCAATCACCACATAATTTTATACGGAGCAGTGGTGATGCTTCATGAACCATTAGTTGTATTTAATGACCCCACTAGATGGCACTTTTGATTTAATGAAAACAGCTCAAGGAATGTCAGTTCAGTGTGCTTTCAACCCTTTGTTAAACAAAGAGTGCAATCTAGTGGGCTCAGAAAATACACCAAACGTTAGATGAAGCTTTACTTGGCCAGCACAGCAGTTCATTTGTCCTGCAAAAAGGTGTCCAATTGAACTTGTCTATCAAAGTTCCCAATCCATGTATCACTGTCACAATGACCCTTTTTTCACAAGGGTCAGGACAGTCAAATGTTCAAGTGTCAGTATGACATTTCATATGGCATATCTCAGTGAGACTTTCTGGACATACAGTGACCCAGTAAGAAAACTGACTGAATAATCTCAGATCATATGAACAAAGGCTCTAATAGCCGGTTTCTTACTCAGTTTTCACCTTTCTGTAAGTTTCCTCTTTGTAGTGCAGCCCAGTCACCATAAGAAAATGTTGGCATTGTGCATTTTTTTTAAACGCAGAATACATTACATTTGCTGGTTCCATATGCATCATATCAGTGTTAAAAGTGATGTAATATATTAGCTGACTTTGTCATTGGTTGGTGGAGGGGGTGTTGGATGTCGTCAAATTGACGTTAATTAAAAAACAATTTCACATCCCCCAACATCTCATTGGCTTTTCAAACACTCCTCTGGTGACAACATTTGATCTCAAAATTGAAATAAACACACACACGCACACACAAAAAAAAAAAAAAAAAAAAAAAAAAATTGGCATGATACAACCCGCCTTTAAGTGTTTGTGCTGATGGTCCTCAAAGATAGCATGTAGGTTCTGTCTCGTCTATGACCAAACCAACATATTCACATATTTTCCTCTGTATAAATGCTCTGTTGTAACTCTGACTTCTGCCTGGTACATGATCAGTTGTGGCTGTATAATGAATGTATGAATCATTTTCTTTATTTTCTTAGCCCACTAGATGGCGCTCTCTGTTCAACAAAGGGTTGTGAGCATAATGAATTGTCATCCCTTGAGCCTTTTTCATTCAACAAAGCATCATCTTGTGGGGTCGACAAACACAACTAATGGTACATGAAGTTTCATTTGGACATCTCTCATATTTTGTAATGTGGTACCAGTGGTGGGCTTGTTGCTTAAAAAATGTAATTTACAACTCTAACTTGTTAGAATTTTGTACTTGTTCTATTTCCTATAACACCCCACAAAATTGGTAGTTACATTCTATCTCCTCAAAATTCAGATCTTGCATGTGCGGAAGAACTGTTGCTGTGTAATGTATCTTGTTTACACCAATCACATTGAGCGCAAATTAAAATCTATTATATTGAACTAGATTTTTCTGTATTGTTCAACATGGACTCAATTTTCCCTCATTTTTGGGTCTATGTGCTTATTGGAAACAATAACTTTTGAAAGTGATCCAGTATTTAGTGAGAGTGCTGCAGACAGTAGCAGTGTAACCTGCTGCAATGTAAATACTTGGGGCATGTTTACACTGTCAATTTATATTCACTAAAAGTGCCTGTTTTACCACTTGCATACTCAGATTGTTATTGTAAGTGTCTGACAACATAATGGAAAGGATCCCTACAGAGATCAGCCTCTTTGTTAAAGTGTAAGATCCTTTTTGTTTAACCAGAAACAGCCCCAAAATCACTACCACTAAATACACAAGACTGCATTTGACAGTAATTTTATCATCGCAAAGCACGCTTCATTTAGAGTAGACAAAAACAAAATAAAACTTATGAAAGCTGTCTTGGCTTGTCTTTCAACTGTTCCGACAATCACCAACTCTTGGTATGTTTAAAATAAACCCTAAATTCACCCAGTTGGATGTCAAAATATGATGACTATTCACACCAAAATTATTGTTTATTTACATGGAATTTGGTGGGTTTGGTGATGGTGATTTCAGAAGCCTGTTGTTCGAAACCTAGATAAGGGATTAAGCCGGGATATGTTGGTTATCCTGGTTTAATTTAGCGTTGATTCGGTTGTTTGGAAGCAGAGGCACATATGTTACCATGAAGATTTATTCTGTGCACTTAGCCTGGTCCCGACCAGGCTAACAACCAGGCTTAGTTTAGCCTGGTGCATTATCTGTCCAGTCAGCTGTCACTGCGATTGGAAATCAATGTGTTTTACCGTCATTTCATGTTCTTATGTACGTATTTGCCTCATTTTTGAACAAAATACATTAAGCCTACAATAATAAAAAAAACATTTCACATTTAAAACATTTTTGTCATAGCCCAAACATACTTTGACATGCACATGTCCTTAACAGTAAAAGGATTAATTGTTGGAATAAACATACAAGTAGGTGTATTTGGCATTAACACAGTTAGTGGTTATTAGGTATCATAACTGTATGACCTTCCCAAATTATATTCCCAGTTAACTGGATCAATAACTCGAGTGTACTTTACATCAATGAATGAAAACATGAAGTTGAAACCACAATATTCTTTGACCTAATTTTATTTAAATGAAAAATGCTGTAATCAGTCACTGTCTGCTTTGAGGTGTGGAGAGAAAGAGAGAAATAATATTGATTAATACAATGCATCACAGTCATGCTTACAATGTGCATTAAAATTACTTACTTCTTTCTGTAGTTTCTTAATTTCCAAGTCCAGTTTCCTTAAGGTCTTTCTTTTGTCTGTCAAGATCCATGTCCTGCAGCTTTCTCTTCTCACACTGGAGCTTGACATCTGTCAGGGCTATTTGCTTCCTCAGATGACTTGCTTTTATCTTAAGCGATTTATACTCTATAAAATACTATAAAAACAAAACATGAATACAATCCTGATATAAACAGCTATTGCAACAACTGCAAAAAGCAGCTATTTTCAACAACCCTGCTATGAGCAGCTATTTAATAAGAACTGCAAAAAGGCAACTATTTTAAGGCAGCTATTTTAACAAAAAACCTTATAAAGACAGCTATTTTAACAACAACAACAAAAAAAAACTCATTAAAAGGCAGCTATTTTGGGGGGTGTCGGTGGCTTAGTGGCAGAGCAGGCGCCCCATGTAGCTAAAAGGCTGTTGCTGCAGCGCCCAGGTTCGAATCCTGCCAGTGGCCTCCTGCTGCATGTCACCCCCGGGGTCTATTTAAGAAAGCCGTGGACACGCACTCACCTGAATAAGTTACACCTGGCTTGACAAAGCCGCGCCTCCTCAGCCTGGCTTGGTTTTCAAACAACCAATTAAGCCTGGATGGACTTCGGGGAATTTGTCCAGCCTCGCTTTTCCACTTATCCTGGATTGCTTAATTCTGCTTCCGAACAGCAGGCCCCAGGTCTGTTTCTTGTTCAACAAAAAGGATCTTACACTTTAACAAAAAGGTTGTCCTCTGTAGTAATCCTTTTAATAATGTTGTTAGAGACTTAGAATAGCAATCTGTGTCTATCAGTGGCAAAAACTCACAATACTTTTAGTGGATGTAAATTGACGGTGGGGGCGGCACAGTGGTGTGGTGGTTAGCACTCTCACCTCACAGCAAGAGGGCTGCCGGCTCGATCCCGGGTGTGGGAGCCCCTCTGTGCGGAGTTTGCATGTTCTCCCCGTGTCAGCGTGGGCTCTCTCCGGGCACACCGGCTTCCTCCCACAGTCCAAAGACATGCAGATTGGGGACTAGGTTAACTGATAACTGATAACTGATAAATTGACAGTGCCAACATGCCCTGAGTGGTTACTTTGCAGCCTGTTTCACAGTTGCTGTCTGCAGCAGTCATTACTTGACCAGTGTCAAAATAGTTGCTTCCATTTGTCACTCAGACACAAAAATATGGGGGAATGAGGCCAGCTTGAAAATTACTGAACGTATCCTTTAATCAGCCTTTTTGTGTAGACCTAGCAGACTTCTGAAAAATGTCAATACGTTAAAATGATGTTCAAAAGCAACTCATCAAAACTTAGAAAAAGGGTAACACTTTACAATAAGGTACACAAAATTAGAGTAGTTACTGAGGAACTAATGAGGAACTAATGTTGAACTAACTATTAGTTAATGGTCAGTTCTTCAGTAATCCCTGATCAAAATTCAGTAGTTACTGAGGAACTAATAAGGAACTAACTATTAGTTAATGGTCAGTTCTTCAGTAACCCCTGATCAAAATTCGGATGAGTTGTTACTGAGGAACTAATGAGGAAATAACTATTAGTTCAGTCAGACAACTCTGGATTGAATTTAACATTTTTATTGAGCATAAATATTTGCATACTGAAGCAGAGCATGAATAGTTTTAGCATGGCTGAAGCAAGATTGGCGTCAGGCTCTATCTCAATTTATTTATTACCTGAAAATGATCTGCATGACAGACATTAGCCTACAGGGAATGAATAGCAGACCCCCAAAACTGCAAGACCCCCAACAGCTTGAGATGTAGAGCCTGACGCTGCCCAATTATGAGAATGGTGGAGCATTTACCATAGAATCAGCCCTGTCAGTCTATTTAAGCCTAAGAGGATAATTAGCAGCAAACCCCCTTCCCAGCAATCCACCAGATAGCCTACAACCGTAATGTGCAGCTGAGCATTTATTGAAGCCGGATTACAGGGCATGAGCACTCATGACTTTTTGAGCCTGCAGAATTTCATTTTTGCTGAAGCGAATATATATATACATATATATATACAGCCGAAGACCATCAGCCCAGAGACTTAAGGGAGGGCGTGGGCACGAGCAGCGCTGCAGTTGTAGCTGCCCCAATTCGGAGGGAGTGAGCAGTGTACACTGCTGGAGACAGCCCACAACTCAAGCAGAGTTCACACAGCCTTTCGGAAAACCAAGATCTTGTCATGGGCTTGCTGCCATCAATGGTGAAAAGCGGGTCACTTGGAGCAGGATCAGGTCGGGTTTTCAGGTAGCTCAGCATGGAGGCGAAAGGACAGAAAGCAGAATTAATTATTGCAATCACCACAGGTGTTCCTTTATTCATCCCATCTGTCTTAGAATGTTTTAAATAAACAGTGAAATTATCAGATTCTAATATTAAATCAGAAAAACAGAGGTCGTGCAGAGGGTTGAAAGAAAGAGACCTAGTGGTGAACTTGCCACACCTCATGAAATCATAAAACGCCATTAAAAAGAACAGCTTCCAACATTTTGTTAACGCCAGGAGTGAACAGCCCGGATCGTAATTTTGAAATCATTCTGTGCACCAAGGAGATAGTGAGAGGTATGCGTTTATCATTGCCTGGAGGTGGCTCTTTTGAGGCTGTTGAGGAGCAGGCAAATGCTGGGATGTGTTAACAGGACTGAAGGATCTTGACAATGAAGATGAAACTGAATGCACACTATCATGGCTTTAATGGAGAGAGGTTGCAACTTACGGGACTCAAAAGAGTGGACTATAAATGCGCAAACGAAGGGAATATTGACTGACAAAGGTGGGCAAGCAAAACGAGCACAGAAAGAAGAGAAAAACCACAAAGCAGAATCATATGTTTTTAATGTGTTCTTTGATAGACCTTTCCTCATGTATTTGGCAGCAGAATTTAGCAGAGAGGGCAGAGGGCCTTCGCATCCTAATCTAGAATGACTTGAGAGAATGGAGGGCAGGGCAGGCCACTGGCTTGGTGATTGGACACAGGGTTTTGAATTTTTGAAATTTAAAACGAGAGAGAGCATCAGCTACAGTGTTGTCATGACCAGGAATATAGACAGCGCACATTAAAAAATTACCTGTCACGCATGTCCAGGTGAGGCGTCTGAGAAAACGATTAATAGTGGGCGTCTTAGAGTGCCCTTTGTTAATCATGTTAACAGTAGCTTCATTATCACACAAGACTACAATCTGTTTCCGAGACCATTTGCTGCCCCACAATAAGGAAGCCACAACAACTGGGTACAGTTCAAATAATGCCGTTGATTTGCAGTCTGACGGTAATTTGAGCATTTCCTCAGGCCAAGCTGCAGAAAACCATTCCCCCTTGAAGAACCCCCCGAAACCGACAGAAGGAGCGGCATCTGTGAAGAACTCAATCAAAGCGGAAGTTTCTGATGCGTTACTATAAAAAAAAAGAAATGCCGTTCCACTGATCTAAAAAGAAGGACCAAAACCGAAAGTCAGACAGGCACCCTTGATCTAATATTATCATATCCTGAAGATTTTTAACCGTTTGACAGATCAAGCAATCGGGACACAAACGCATGCCCTTGAGGGATAATTCTCATAGCAAAATTAAGATGGCCCAACAGAGAGAGAAGATCCCTTTTTGAAACTGAAGCAGCTGAGGAGAATGATTTTGAAATATCCCTAATGCGACACAATTTCTCTTCAGGGAGAGGGGCTTGCATTAGTACACTGTCTAACATGATACTGTTACGGCCTCCATACAAACATAGAAATCATGGCTCCATAAGGGCAGGAGGCTGCAACATATAAAAGAGGACGCCACACCAAAAGTAACAGCTTACCCACAAGCTTTATTTTTATAACCCAAAATATTAACCAAAACACAAACAACTAAGAGAGAAACAAAAGGGACTGGAGACCCCGGCCAAAAAGAACAGAAGGAGGGAAGACGCTGGGCCAACCACGCAGTGGGCCGTCGCTCCCAGCGTCTCCCCCTAAACTACCTGAACAGGAACTGAACCTAGAATAAACAAAAAGACGAATAAAGTAACTACCGGTAATCTCCAGCCCAAACTAAAACAACAAACTAACACAACAAAACCCCAGCTCCTAAATGAGCATGGGGGAAAAACCTGCTTGGGGAAAGAGAACAAAGGAGTAAAAGAGGGAAAAACTCCTCACCACCTGTGCTGGTGTCTGTGCCGTGTGCCAAGCCCTGTCTCTACTCTCCCTGTCCCTGTCCTCTCTCTACCTGAGTGCCGATTGCACTCAGGTGCGCAGCAGGCAGAGGGAGAAGGGAGACAAGCCTGACAGGAGAGAGAGAGCACAGGCTGCTGCACGTAACACCCCCACCCTAAAAACGTGAATGGGGGGCGGGGGGGAGCGCCGCGAACATCATTCATGCGCTAACATCTGGACAATGTGTCGGCCAGGACATTCTCTCGGCCTTTGATGTGCCGGACCTCCACAATGACAGACTGTAAAAATAGTGCCCAGCGCATGAGTCTCTGATTGGCGTTTCGCATCTGATGAATAAACACAAGAGGGTTGTGGTCAGTGTACACAACAACGGGTGCACTAGCAGAGCCGACATAAACTTCAAAATGTTTGAGTGCCAAGATAAGCGCGAGAGCCTCCTTTTCAGTAGTAGAGTACACACGTTGATGCGGATTAAATTTTTTTGAGAAATAGGAGACTGGATGCTCCACCATATCATCTCCATCTTGAAGGAGCACAGCACCCGCCCCCGCATCACTCGCATCAACAGACATTTAAAACGGACGATCAAATGTGGGTGCAGCCAGGACTGGAGCATGAGTTAGCAAGGCCTTTACACAGTCAAACGCACGCTGACAACTGTCAGACCAATGGAAGGGAGTCTTTGGACTCAACAGATCAGTGAGCCGCAACAGCCAAGAAGTTTTTACAGAAGCTTCTGTAGTACCCCGCCATCCCCAAGAAACGGCGTAGCTCACGGCGTGAAGCAGGAGCAGGGAACGACAGAATCGCTTCAAGTTTAGAATGCACCGGCTTTACTTGCCCCCGACCCACAACTTTTCCCAAATACGTCACTGTAGCTTGACCAAACTCACATTTTGCCAAACTGAGTGTGAGGTTGGCATCACGCAGCCTTCCAAACACTGCCTGAAGCTGCTGCATGTGATCGTCCCACGAACTCGAATAAACCACGATATCGTCCAAATATGCCTCGCACCCTGACAAGCCCGACAAGACCGTGTTTACCAAACGCTGAAATGTAGCAGGTGCGTTACGCACGCCGAATGGCATAACCATATACTGTAAGAAAGCGTCAGGGGTCACAAATGCAGAGATCTCTCTTGCCCGAGGAGTCAGCGGCACCTGCCAATACTCTTTTAACAGGTCAAGTTTTGTCACATAATTGGCACTGCCGACATGATCAACACAATCCTCAACTCGGGGCAAAGGATAACAATCTGGCTTCGTGACCCCATTCACCTTCCGAAAATCTGTGCAGAACCGGTCAGAGCCATCAGACTTGTCAGCCAAGAGACACGGGGAACTCCACGAGCTAGAGCTGGGTTCTGCGATATCGTTTTCCAGCATATAATTTACCTGCTGTTGTAAACAGAGGCGCTTATCGGGATTGACTCTATACGCGTGTTGCTTTATCGGTGGAGAATCCCCCACATCGATGTCATGTTGCAGCACGTGAGTCCGAGTCGGCACATCTGAAAACAAAGAAATGTGAGATTTTATTACACTGACCACATTCTCATGCTGTGACTGAGTCAGATGCAGAAAACATTCATCAAGCTTGGACAACATTTCAGAATTTTTCAAACGTCCTTGGACAACAGCACTGGAGGGACCAACATCATCAGTGTCAGACACGGCTGAAACCGCCGGTGTCTCTTTGAGATAAGCACTGGACAGCGCCACGGCTACCTGAGCCTCATCAATAAATTCAGCACTGGACAGCGCCAAAACAGTTTTGCCATCTGCACAAACAGAAGACAACGGGACAGAATCTCTGTCCAGGTAGGGCTTCAACATGTTAATGTGACACAGTCTACTCCGCCGTCGACGGTCTGGGGTAGCAACAATGTAATCCCGCTGACTGACTTTTTCCTGGACTACACTTTTTCCTGCGCTATAACGCGCCTGCAAAGCAGAACCAGGAATAGGCAACAACACCAACACTTTGTCGCCAGGACTGAAAGATCTACTTTTAGCGTTTCTATCGAACCACCTTTTCATTCTCGTTTGAACAACAGACATGTTTTGCTTCGCCAATTCACAGGCGCGGTGAAGCTTGAAACGGAAATTGCTGACATAATCAAGCAAATTCTGGGGCTCGCTATCACCCAGCCATTTCTCTTGCAGAAGTTTAAGAGGGCCACGCACAGTGTGCGCAAACACCAGCTCTGCCGGGCTGAAGCCCAAGGACTCCTGAACTACCTCACAAGCAGCAAAAAGGAGGAGATGGACACCCTCATCCCAGTCCTTACTGGACTCCAGGCAGCATGTGCGGAGCATTGACTTTAGAGTCTGATGGAAACGCTCAATCGCCCCCTGACTTTCTGGGTGATACGCACTAGAACAACAGTGAGTGATGTTAAGTTGCTTCATCACTTGTGCAAAAAATCGCGACATAAAATTGGATCCCTGATCAGTTTGAATCACCTTAGGCAAACCAAACAACGAGAAAAACCTCACCAATGCTTTCACAACAGTTGGAGCTGTGATTTTACGTATGGGAGTGGCTTCAGGAAACCGAGTCGCGGAGCACATAATTGTCAGAAGGAACTTATTCCCAGCTTTTGTGCGCGGAAAGGGACCAACACAATCAACAATAACACGCTCAAAGGGTTCAGCAACCACTGGAATTGGATAAAGGGGAAATGGTGGAATTGTCTGGTTAGGTTTACCAGAGACTTGACAGAGATGACATGTTTTACAGTACTGCTTCACGTCCTTCTTCACCCCTGGCCAGAAAAAACACCTCAAGACACGATCATATGTTTTGTTAACCCCTAAATGGCCAGCAAGTGGGTTATCATGAGCCAGTTTGAGGATTTCATGCCGGTGTGTTTTTGGGACTACAATTTGTGTCACAACACCCTAATCATCCTGCGTGGACATGTGTGGCAGCGTCCATTTGCGCACAAGCACGCCGTCTCTCAAAAAGTACCCAGAGGACATCGTCTCAACTTCGTCCCCCGGAACAACCACATCAAAACAAGGAGTTAACGACACATCAGCCTTTTGTTCAACAGTGAGCTGCTCTCGTGACATGCAAACTTTCGAGCTATTCCCCTCAACAGGAGAGGAAACAACTGAAGCTGCAGGAGTGACCACAGGTGGAGGAGAGATTGCTGGCGGAGAGACCGGACAGCCAGGATCGGCCATGAAAGTGTCCGCCAATCCTACCTCATCCACCTCATCAAGCAAATCCTGCTTCTGCCTGTTTGACATTGCGCGTGTGACAGCGCAAACTGAAAACACCTCCGGGAATTTCTGCCCCAAATCGTCTGGGTGTTCAGAAAGAGGAACCGCAGTTACTTCAGGATTCAACAACACTTTACCCCCAGCCAAATCATTGCCCAAAATGAAAGAAACCCCCTCTACAGGAAATTCTGGACTAACTCCCACCACTACACGCCCCTTAACCAACTCTGAGTCAAGGTAAATAGCATGCAAGGGCACACCCACAAACTGCATACCAAACCCTCGGACCAAAACATCAGAGTTAACATAGGACTGGGCCGACAACGGTAGCACCCCTTCTAGGATGACAGATTGTGAGGCTGCACTATCCCTCAGAATGGTGATAGGGATTTTCGGGTCCCCCTCTGACTGGGAAACAAAACCTTTCATAAGAAAATGTGCATGCACATCCAGGTCAGGTTTATCTGAAATAGACTGTTTGGGACCAGACTGTTGATTGGGCAAAGCTTCGGTCTTCAACAAATTAACTGCTTTTGGAGATTTGCTCCATTTATTCAAAGCAAAACAGTGGTTCATGGCGTGGCCACGCTTCTTACAGTAGAAACAAAAAAACTTGTCTTTTGTGTCTACACCCCCCTTACTACCAGTCTTCATCTCGCCCTGAGAATTTGACTTCGCCGGAAAAACAACGGACCTGGCAACAGGAGCACCACGCTCAGAGGACCAGTTTGATTTTTCAAAGTCATCTCTGTGCGTGAGAATGTACTCATCAGCCAGAACCGCCGCGTCAGACACTGTGGATACTTTTTGCTCATTAATGTAAGTAGTGATTTTATCTGGTAAACAGTTCTTAAAATCTTCCAGTAACATTAAATTGCGCAAATCATCAAAACTGTCAACATTTTTAGATTGGCACCAACGATCGAACAGTGCTTCTTTTTCATGTCCAAACTCAACATAAGTCTGATTGTCATTTTTCCTGAATTGGCGAAACTTTTGACGATATGCCTCGGGCACCAATTCATATACCTGCAGCACAGCTGTTTTAACTGCTCCGTAATCCAGACTTCTCTCAAGTGACAGGGATGCGTAAGCTTCTTGAGCCTTGCCTGTAAACACACTCTGCAAAAGCAAAGGCCAGACGTTTTTAGGCCACTTTAATGTGTTTGCGACACGCTCAAACAAAACAAAGTACTTATCAACATCCCTATCATTAAAGGGAGGGACCAAACGAATGCATTTATTTACATCAAATTCGCCAGATTGAAATTGAGACGCACCGGGTGAGGATGAATGCTTCAACTCAAGCTCCTTTAAACGAAGCTGTCCTTCCACCTCTAGTCGTCGCAAAGCCAATTCATTTTCAAGTGCCGTGTGCCAAGCCCTGTCTCTACTCTCCCTGTCCCTCTTATCCCCTCCTCCTCTCTCTACCTGAGTGCCGATTGCACTCAGGTACGCAGCAGGCAGAGGGAGGAGGGAGACAAGCCTGACAGGAGAGAGAGAGCACAGGCTGCTGCACGTAACAGATACCTAAAAACTCAAAGCGCGTACTGAGACCGACAGTTTTTTCTTCAGACAGGGGCACTCAGAGAGAAGAAAATACATTTCTGACAATTGATATGCAACGAGCTGGGGGCAAAGACAGAAAATCGACAACTAGGAAATTGTCTAGGAGATGCAGGACAAATGGTAATTTATAGATATTATACAAAATCCAGCATAAAGCCTCTGATAGTGTGTCAAATATGCGAGAGCTGCTTCGGCATCCGAAGGTTAATTTAACTGTGAAATAAAACTTGGAGCACCACTTGACGCCAAAAAGATGCCACTGGGAGGGATCACTTTAAAAGCATCAGTTATGTCAGCTTTCCCTAGCCAAGCACCTTGCCCTGCAGATTTAATCATTTGAATCGCGTTGTCAACCATAGCATAGAACAGAGAAAATGGAATGAGAGGAATAAGGTTATTAATACTCGGAACAGGACCATTATGAGGAGTGGACAAATCTATGATCAGACGTTTTTTCCCTGAGTATTTGCGAGTAGCTACACCTATGGGGCTGACCCTGAACGGACTAAAAGGAGGTTTGGAAAATGGACCTATCATGAACCCTTTCTTAATCTCCTTCTTGAGCAGCTCATCTACAACCTTAGTCTCCTTAAACCCTGACTGCAGATTTTTACACACATGAGAAGTCTTAGGAAGCCCACAAAGGCTGGCTAAAAAACCCTTGAACAAGTCCAGTTATTAGATAGATTAGATAGATTGACAAAAGATCTGATAGGATGATTTCTGAGAGCCTTAGAGAGAGCCGGGACATTCACAGGCGTGGAGGGATGAGCTTGAGCAGAATTTATTTCTCTGATTTTGCAGGACACACCCGTCTTGGGCACACAGATCTCGGGTGGCTGTCCGCGCACCAGCTGCAAATATGCAAATATTTACAGTTGCGGTAAGTACAGACATTTTCGTTGAAATTGATATATATAGGAGTATTATTGCCAGGTAAATAAGGCACCTGAGTTTTGCGTGCGGCAGGACCCGTAGCTTGGAGCCGAGGAGTATTGGCCTGAAACGCTGTCTTTGGACAAAGAGTGGGGCCATGGCTAAATGATCCGCAGATAGAGCATGATAAGGCTTGATGTCCGGTGAAGTGTCTGCTTATTAAAGCTAGATCTACAACTGACCAGTCAATCCGTTGATTAAATTTCTGGATATACATAGTGGATTTAGATGAAAAACTCTTGTGGTACTCATAGAAAAGAGTCCCTCCGTATGACATAGCCAAATCAGAGATAATAGCAATACGTGTCCAGCTCTTGTCTGCGTTCAGGAAAGACTTCACAAATAGTGTCTCTAAAGACACCAAAAGCCACATTGAACTCGGGTAGTGTCAGTGATTTTGACAGTCTAGGGTCATTATCCTTTAAAAAAACAGAGAAGTCGCCGCAGTCCACCATCCATTTATCTGATGTGTCAGAAGCACAAATCAAAATCTTGACCGGATTGACGTCCTGCCCTAATAAAACAAGCAAGCATAGAGCAATCAGATTAAAAAGCGAACATGGCAATTAAAAAAAAGTAAATCAAGACTGGGCTGTATACCTGCAAGAATCTTGTTCCTGAGAGCATCAGGAATAGCCCCAGCTGGGGACAGGAACGGCACACCCATAGTTGGCACAGGAACTGCAGTTCCCAGAGCCCTTCAGGGCAAGGACAGGGGCTCAGCCGATGACGTCGAGGGTTCCCCGCCCGGAGGGAAAGCAGAAGTGGAGCCTGCTGCGGTGGATTCAAGCACAACAAGACGATTATTCATGCTGATTAAGGAGGATTTAATATTGGACAGAGCCGACAACAGTTCATCATTCGGCTGAACAAACGCCTGCGTGGAAAACAATTTCCCCTTCTTTCGGGGAGTGTAAGTGGACTTCGCCGCGCGTTTTTTGGCAGGGGCTTTCCCCTTCTTGCTTTTTGTGGCGGGGCCCTCTGGCTCTGGATCTTCAATCGCACCGGCAACGTGCTCTACAAGAAACTCGAACAGTTCCTCATGACTGAGGCCGCATGGAGCAGAGACGCCGCTGGCATAGAGAGCCTCGAGGATCCGGATCGTGGGCCAGTCGCTCAGTTGCTTGAGAACCAGGCGAGAGCTGCAACGAGGAGCTGTGGGAAGGGCTCCCTGATCCCCAGAAGGAGAAGGCGCTTCGTTGTCGGTGTCTGGGATTTCCAGCTGTCCTTCCAATGCCTTCGCTTCCTGACTTGGATGAGACGGAGGACATGATGGCAAGGATCAGAGGCCCCGTCAAGATGAGAAGCTTCATAAGCAGCATACAGCAACGGCAGCAGCAGCGAGAGCAGCAGAACACAGCAGGATCAGCAGCAGAAACAGCAGCAGAGCAGCAGTAGCACCATGCAGCATGCAGCAGCAGAGTAGCAAGGAATGATCAGGGAAGCACAGGGGGTTTAAATAGCCCGCCCTATCAGCTGAGGAGAGCATGTCGCTGATCAGCTGATCAGGATTGCGCACTTGAGTTGTCTGCCTGAACTAGCACCGCAGGCTTCACATCATTTAATGGTCAGTTCTTCATTAACTCATGATCAAGTTTCATAGAGGAGTTAATCACAACTTAATAATTAGTGAACTAGTTACTTCATCAGTACAGAATCATTACTCAATAAACTGTCCACTAGTTAACCTTTTTATGTCCTAAAGTAAAGTGACACATAATGAGTAGTCTTTCATTACTACATCATCTTTACAATTAGTTCCTTAACAAAAATAATCAGACAGCAGGATTCTTGAGAAGAGTTTTATTCATTATTTTCAGACTACATACACATTAATATGACCATCCATGTTATTCTGACCGATGTCGCCTTATAAATAAATATGATAGTGTGTCACATTTTAGGTAGGCTAAGCTTAAAGAATTTATCATGGGGGCTGCGTAGTAGTTACTATGAAACAAATTTGGAATGAATGAGGAACTAACTATTAGTTAATGGTCAGTTCTTCAGTAACTTCTAAATAAATTTCAGAGGAGTAGTTACTGAGGAACTAATGAGGAACTAACTATAACTTAATCATTACCTAACCTTTTTGTGTACCCTAAAGTAAAGTGAGACATCAAAATGAGTAGTTAATGAGTACTGAATCATTATTTAATCATTACCTGATCATTAATTACCCTTTCTGTGTACAATACATAGTTATTACTAGAAATCCAGTACCAAGTGATCATTTCATTAGCTACCATTTTACAGTTATGGGCAAAGTTTCTAATCCATCATTAAATCATGATTAAACCAATCCAAAGTGTATGACTAGAAAATTAACAAGACTAGAACAGGAAGAAAAACAAGGAGTAAATTGTACATTATAATATTTTGTATAATTATAATATATGAAAACATTAAACATATTTATAACATAACAAAACACATAACCCCATTAAAATACACATTTAACATTTGGGGAAAACACTATGAGGTACGAGATGCATGAGGAGGAAGTAGAAACCATAACTTTCCTTGAACTAATAAAAGAAATAAACATAAATGTTCTCTCCATCGTTTCAAGACTACACAGGGCGCTCACTCTCTCAATGATGTCATCTCGATGCGCCCTCTTCTTCGGCAGTGGTTTTGTTCTTTTTTCATGTTTAGCACCACCTACTGCTCGACCTGTTGACTCCTAATATTCGCAAAACGGTCATGAATTGAAAAACATAAATTTGCATTTTCTTTTGCCGAAGTACACCAGGGCAGGTGGAAAAGTCGGCCTATCGATAAAATCAAAATGTGACTTTTTGCAGTGGAAACAGCTTTAGCGAATAAACAGTGATGTACAGGAAGTACGTCATCCTCCGCGTCGTGCTGGAGAAATGAAAAATGGTGGCTGAGGAAGACATGAGATACATGAGGGGGAAGAAGAAACCGTAACTTTCCTCTAACTAATAAAAGAAACAAATACACTGAAAAAAATATAAACGCAACACTTTTGTTTTTGCTCCCATTTTTCATGAGCTGAACTCAAAGATCTAAAACATTTTTTATACACACAAAAGACCATTTCTCACAAATACTGTTCACAAATCTGTCTAAATCTGTGTTAGTGAGCACTTCTCCTTTGCCGAGATAATCCATCCCACCTCACAGGTGTGGCATGATCACTGCACAGGTGTGCCTTAGGCTGCCCACAATAAAAGGCCACTCTAAAATGTTCAGTTTTATCACACCGCACAATGCCACAGATGTCGCAAGTTTTGAAGGAGCGTGCAATTGGCATGCTGACTGCAGGAATGTCTACCAGAGCTGTTGCCCATGAATTGTTAATTTCTCTACCATAAGCCATCTCCAAAGGCGTTTCAGACAATTTGAGACCAGCCACCGGGACAGCTGCTGCAACAATCGGTTTGCATAACCAAAGAATTTCTGCACAAACTGTCAGAAACCATCTCAGGGAAGCTCATCTGCATGCTCATCGTCCTCATCGGGGTCTCGACCCGACTGCAGTTCGTCGTCGTAACCGTCTTGAGTGGGCAAATGCTCACATTCGATGGCATCTGGCACGTTGGAGAGGTGTTCTCTTCACGGATGAATCCCAGTTTTCACTGTTCAGGGCAGATGGCAGACAGTGTGTGTGGTGTCATGTGGGTGAGCGGTTTGCTGATGTCAACGTTGTGGATCGAGTGGCCCATGGTGGTGATGGGGTTATGTATGGGCAGGCGTATGTTATGGACAACGAACACAGGTGCATTTTATTGATGGCATTTTGAATGCACAGAGATACTGTGACGAGATCCCGAGGCCCATTGTTGTGCCATTCATCCACGACCATCACCTCATGTTGCAGCATGACCATGTTGCAAGGATCTGTACACAATTCCTGGAAGCTGAAAAAATCCCAGTTCTTGCATGGCCAGCATACTCACCAGACATGTCACCCATTGAGCATGTTTGGGATGCTCTGGATCGGCGTATACGACAGCGTGTTCCAGTTCCTGCCAATATCCAGCAACTTCACGCAGCCATTGAAGAGGAGTGGACCAACATTCCACAGGCCACAATCAACAACCTGATCAACTCTATGCGAAGGAGATGTGTTGCACGGTGTGAGGCAAATGGTGGTCACACCAGATACTGACTGGTTTTCTGACCCCCCCAGACCTCCCCAATAAAGCAAAACTGCACATTTCAGAGTGGCCTTTTATTGTGGCCAGCCTAAGGCACACCTGTGCAATATTCATGCTGTCTAATCAGCATCTTGATATGCCACACCTGTGAGGTGGGATGGATTATCTCGGCAAAGGAGAACAGATTTAGACAGATGTTCTCTCCATCTGCTCGACCGGTTGACCCCTAATATTTGCAAAACAGTCATGAATGGAAACACATAAATTTGCATTTTCTTTTGCAGCTTTTCAATAAATTTGCTTACCATTTGCAACACATTTCAACGTAAAACAAACTAATGAATTCCACAAACATAGCAAGAAAGTTTTCAGTAAAGGCGGCTGTCGTGGGATTATTTTGAAGTGGTCCAAGTTGTATGAAGTACTTATCCATAGTTAGTGTATTACCTGCAGTAGATTTGGTAAATAACTATGGACAAGTACCTCATACAAACTAGGGATGCAACGGTACAGTTTTCCCATGGTTCGGTATGCATCACAGTTTTTGGGCCACGGTAACGGTAAGATTTTGATATCTTAATATAAAACTACTCACACTAGCAAAGGCAATATTATATGTAAAAATAAATTAAAACACAGATATAGTCAAACCCCAAACTTTATTGTAAAAATTTAACACTTATCTCAATTGCCCTCCATAAAAAACACCAAACAAGTGCAGTATCCAATCAAGTTAAACAGCAAACATTATTGTAGTATTATAAGTATTGTATTCTATTGTTTGCCTTTGCACATTAGTTCCTCAGTAACTACTGTAATTTTTGTGTACCTTACACAAAAAGGGTAACTAATGAGTAATGATTCAGTACTCATTACCTACTCTTTTGTCTCACTTTACTTTAGGGTACACAAAAAGGGTAGGTAATGATTAACTAATAGTTAGTTCCTCATTAGTTCCTCAGTAACTACTCCTCTGAAATTTGATCAGAAGTTACTGAAGAACTGACCATTAACTAATAGTTAGTTCCTCATTAGTTCCTCAGTAACTACTGAAATTTGATCAGGAGTTACTGAAAAACTGACCATTAACTAATAGTTAGTTTCTCATTCATTCCAAATTTGTTTCATAGTAACTACTCTAAATTTTGTGCACCTCAAATAACTGTACTGTGAACAACGGTGTGATCAGTATACAGTACTTTGCACGTAGCCCCCATGATAAATTCTTTAGCCTACCTTAAATGTGACATATTATTTCTAAGGCATCATCGTAGCAGAGGCTGCAGAGAGTTTGAAGAGTTGAGGAGATGCCATATCTAGGAGACACTGCTTTTGTCAGCATGACCACAAATTAGCCTCGTTCGGACTGCCAAAAGAAGAAGAAATGAAGAATAAGTGGTTGGAATTTATTTTCCATACCATTCCTCAGCAATACAACCCGAACATTTTATTGCGTTCTCTCCATTTTCCTGAGGGCTGCTTCACAAACTGCAAACAGTTTACAGCTGGATTTTCACAGTAGTCACTCCTGAAAGGCAGTTCCCACTTTGTTGGGCAAATCTGGAGATTCAGGGTCAACAATGAGTGCTTCTTGTTGTTGGGAGAAAAGAGCAGTCCCTCCACTCTCATTTGGTCATCTTTCAATTCTACAAAGGGGAAAATGCACTAACAAATGTATACAGCCAATAAAAATAGTGATGAATAGTGATGATGCTGGCCACAGAGAATCTGCTCAAACTGGGTTGGACTCTTTGTCCTGCTTCTCTCACTGTCATCCCATGAACAAGGACAGTTCTTGGTCTTCCTCGGCCTCTTCCTTGTCCCCTTCCTCCATGTCCACCACCTCTCACACGTACTCTTCCTCCTCTGCCTCTCTGTATGTTTTAGTCCATTGTAGATCGATGCACATGTGCCACCTGAACTGACTTTTATCCTGTCCAATTGGTCTGATCACATCATTAGAAACATGTGTGTTCAATTTTGTCTGTGTGTAAGAGATGACAGCTGTGTTGGAGTTGTATTCACGTCATGCTGCCAGTGTTTACAATTTTGCAATTTTGCAAGTGTATCACGGTGTGAATATACACAGATATATATATATATATATATACAGTACAGGCCAAAAGTTTGGACACACCTTCTCATTCAATGCGTTTTCTTTATTTTCATGACTATTTACATTGTAGATTCTCACTGAAGGCATCAAAACTATGAATGAACACATGTGGAGTTATGTACTTAACAAAAAAAGGTGAAATAACTGAAAACATGTTTTATATTCTAGTTTCTTCAAAATAGCCTCCCTTTGCTCTGATTACTGCTTTGCACACTCTTGGCATTCTCTCCATGAGCTTCAAGAGGTAGTCACCTGAAATGGTTTTCCAACAGTCTTGAAGGAGTTCCCAGAGGTGTTTAGCACTTGTTGGCCCCCTTGCCCCTGTATATTTGTTACATGAATATGCCTCTCACTCACAGACTTTCTCGTTACCACTGCTCGCTCTCCTCATCCATTCTCTAGCTCGCTTGACCACTGCTTCTCTCTCTCTCTCTCTGAGATGACGCCGATTGTTGCCAATTCACATCATACTGCTTCCATTCAGACTGCAGCCGAGATAGCAGATGTATTCCCCCAATGCCAGTTTGTGCATATTCAGTACGTACCTAGGAACCCTTTGCAAACAAACAACCACTGCGTGTGAAGGCTGCAAATTTGGAGAGTTGTCCAATACGAGATAAGTTGTGCTAAGATAAAAATACGTACCAGCTTATTGTTTGCTTCTACAACTGACATATTTGAATAGACTTCATGTGTCAAATATATTTTTTACATTATTTGAAGATTTCTGTTTGTCGCGAATTAGCTACATTCGTCCATAACAGCGACATTCGGCCATAATGGCAGCATATAAATAATGCTATATTTAGATGGATTTCAGCACTCACATGCATTTCTTTGGGAAATGCCATTCTAGGAAATTTCTATATTCATAATAAACATAGCATAGTGGTATATAAATGCAATTTCTGTGCTTTTTCATAACACGCAACAAAATGAATGCATCAATGTTCTATGGGAAGCGACCAGGTGGACTTCAAACTGGGGTTCCACCAGACAAAATTGATGACAGTTGTCTTAGTGACAGTGGGGATAGCGATGAAGACTACACCCCTACACCAGGTGATGAAAACGCCAGTAATAGGGGCATCGGCACTATCCACTAATCTATCAACGCCCCTGTACATAGCATGCACAGGCCCCATGCATAGAGGCACCGCCTCGCCGCAGCGGTTGCAGTCTCGACCCCAGCTTGCGGCCTGTGTCATTCCCCCATTCTCTATTTCCCCACTTCATGCTGTCCTAAAGCAAAAGGCTAATTAAATATTCATAACAGCAGTAATAACGACATCTATTGCACGTCTGTCCGTCCTGGAAGAGGGATCCCTCCTCAGTTGCTCTTCCTGAGGTTTCTACCGTTTTTTTCCCCCGTTAAAAGGTTTTTTTGAGGAGTTTTTCCTTATCCGCTGCGAGGGTCCTAAGGACAGAGGGATGTCGTATGCTGTAAAGCCCTGTGAGGCAAATTGTGATTTGTGATATTGGGCTTTATAAATAAAATTGAACTGAATTAATAATGCTATAATTTCGTGTAGAGTTTCATTTTTTTTGTCGTTTACTGTTAAAAAATGGACACAGCACAGCAGAGTAGCAATAATGCACCTGAAACTGATCATGGAGCAGATGAAAGCTCTTTCAGCTACCCTGATGAAGAAGGTGAGGTCACAGCTCTCCATCAGGGAAGTGCACCCAACCCCTGGAACCCCACCCATGGACCACCAGACACCTGGCATGCAAACCCCCTGTGAGACAATGACCAACAGGCACAACAGCACTCGCTTACCAGTGGGATGCACAGGGCAGACCTATCTGCCGAAGTTGTGGTGCAGGTGGGCATGTTCAGCACCGGTGCCCCCACAGACCATCAGGGCCTCTGGATTTTTAATTCCCCCTACAGCTGAGGGCCAAGCAGTGGGGGCAGTCACTAAAGATATGGAGCCCACAGCACAGCCAAAGTCAGCCTTGGTCAGTGAGTGTCCTGATATTATTGTTAAGATGATGGATGTTCTATTCCTTTTGTACTTGACATAAGATCACAGGTCTCATTGCTGAGCCAAAGCTTGTTAAGGAGGTACCTAGAAGGAACCAGTGTGACCAGTGCCGATGATGTTCCCTTTCTGACCCTGTGTGCTGCAAATGGCTTGACGATCCCCTATGTTGGCTACACTTTGATTGAGCGTATGGTAGGAAGCGTTCACGTTCTTGAAAAAGGGGGGATAACTGTTAATAATGAATGCCTGGGTCCAGATAAGGGTATACTTGGCATAAACTTTATTAAACCTGTGTGGTCTGCTCTCACTCAAGGAAATCACCTGGAGTTGACAGTGACACAGAATAGCATGTGGGTTGGACCCTGGGCAGCCTAAATGGAGGACGGGTGCCATGTAAGATTTGCAACCCCAACCCTTACCCAGTAGAGATCCCTCAACACCAACCATTGGCCCAAGTGACAGAGGCGTCCACAACAGACATATAAGGAGAGCAAGAGCTGGTGCTCAACAGTTTAGCATCAGATGTGGTGGAAGTAACAATGAGGGTGACCCTGACCAACAGAGGGAAATTATGAACCTACTGCAAAAGGTATTTTCAAGCCACAGTGAGGACATCGGCTGCACTAGTGTTGTGAAACACCAGATACCAACTGGTACAGCACCCCAGAGTCGTGAAACTTACTGTCCTGTCCCTCCAAGCCTGTATTCTGATCTACGAACCTTGCTTCAGAACATGCTGGACAGTGGTGTGTTGAGGGAAAGTACGAGTCCACTGACAACCCCTTTTGTACTCATCAGGAGGTAGGATGGAAGCTGGAGGTTCTGTGTGGACCACAGGAAGTTAAATGCAGTCACACATAAGGACACCTACCCTACCTCGCATCAAGGAGTCATTGACCAGTCTCAAAGCTGCTTAATGGTATTTCACGCTCGACCTGGCAAGTGGCTGTTGGCAGGTGGAAATGGACCCTGCTGATAGAAAGAAGACAGCTTTAACAACACCCTACGAGTTTGAACGAATGCCATTTGGCCTGTGCAATGCCAAAGCAACATTTCAGAGGCTGATGCAACACTGCTTGAGCAATATGGTAAATGATTCATCGCTGATTTATTTGGATGTTTTTGCCAGATTTCAGTCGTCACATACACCACCTGGAAGAAGTGTTCCAGCAGCTCCACCAGCATGGACTGAAGCTGCAGCCCAGGAGGTGCTGCTTTTGACCTTTTGAAAGACACCCCGTTGAACGCACCTATCCTGGCATATACTGGCTTCTCTCTCCCTTTTAGGCTGTACACAGATGACTCTTAAAAAGGTGGCCTTTTACTGGGCGGATTTTAATGGATTTAATTTAATTGTGGATTTTAATTTGATATATTGTTATTTCTCTCAGCCATTTCAAGTCGCCCATTTTAATTGCTTTATTTTAACATTTTTAGTGACTGTCCAATCTCATCATTTGTCAATGCTGTGATTTTATTGGTTTTAAATGAATTATTTAAAGCCACCTTTTGGGTCACTTTTTTTTAACAGTGTAAATATTTTACTGCTGTTAAAGTTTGGAACCGTACACCACTGTGTGGTATATGTACGGGTTTTGGTGTATTCCTTTTAATAGGAAAACAAACAAACGGTGCACGAGAACAGCCTGCTGTAAATTAGTTTTGCGTCACAAACCCCACAAATGATTTGTTTCACTGTCAGGATTTTATCTATTCGGTCTGGAAACATTTTAAATGAGCCACATGATTAAATCATTTTATCTCATTCAAGTTAGCTGAGAACTAAACTCTAAGTAGCCAGCTCAGCCAGCACAAGTCTCTAGTGTGTTTCTCTATGAGCCCAATGATGCCGAAGATTTGGAGACTTTTACACCTGGCTTTTTTGGCTTCATGTGCTACTGTGCAACTGTTATAGGAATAAATGGGGCCCCACCTCCAAAGCTGTATCCACCTCTCTTTATATGTCCATGGGAGACACATCTGTGTGTGTGTGTGTGTGTGTGTGTGTGTGTGTGTGTGTGTGTGGGTGTGTGGGTGTGTGTGTGTGTGTGAGACGTGCCTGGCAGGGATATGGACTGTAATGTATTCTCCCTGTTATCACCCTCTTCAGTGAGCTTCCAGACTGTAAACAAACTATATTAAGGAATACGGAAGGGCTTTGGGATGGTGGTTGGTTGTCTGACGCAGGAACAAGCTCAGGAGGTCAAAAACAGATGTAATAATCACAACAATAACAAGGACAAGTTAAAAGTGAAACGTTTCTAATCTTCCAAAACCACAAAAACACTGAAATTCACTTCCTCTGGGTATTGTCATCCTCATAACGAACAGAGTTGAATGAAACAGAACTTTATTGTCTCACCAGAGCAGGAGGTTTATTTTTGTTTTATTGATGATCATAATAGTAACCTATTTTAGGAAGAAAGCAGGTAATCCACAGGCTGATATTAGTTATCTAATCAGGATGTAATTGTGATGTTTCTTCAACATGTACACATAGAGCTTCAGTCAAAATAACACAGGTTACACAACCAGTGTTTTTCCCGACACACGGAGCATTGGTGGCTGATAGAGAATGTTCCTCTCTGGGAAAACACATACCAGGAGCATGCACGTAAGACAGCTGGTACTGTCCGCCACACATATTGAAACCAACGGTAAGCATTAGCTGCTGTTTGTTCTCTCTGTCTGTATATCTCTTGAAAGATAAAGAGCTGATACTCTTCAGAAGTTGGTTTCAATATTTGGTGTTGAAGGTTAATGTCTATTATTTGCTGTCCTCACCATGTATGTGGGTGTACTGTGATGGAACAAGCTAAACACACTTTAAAGGCTGAAGGCAGAAACTACTGTAAACTATAATAATAGTATTGGATCAAATACAGAAGACTCAATTACAAATCAGGAAAACATGAGAAACCACAAACAAGTGTGAGTTTACACCAAAGTTCATTTAATAATGTACTGACATCACATTAGCCTCAGACAGCTGATTTATGGTTAAGTTTGGTTCACAGTAAACAAAATAAATTCACACTTCAACTTGTAAACAACAGTCACAAAACAGCTGAAATAAAAATGAGTATGTACAGAAAATGTTTAAACAAGGGCCTTTGCTTGTCAATATTTGCTTAGTCACATATGGAACAAAAAGGAATGCTGCAGAACTGCAGATGTATTGACAGTTAGCTGGATCATGACCTAGATGATTCGCTGTACACATACTTGGAGTAACTTTTTTAAATACAAATGGCTCACTTTCTAAGATTCACAATTAAAGACTGTTGATAAAATGTTTACTAAAACTACTGAAATTTACTGTATTTTTGAAGATATCCACTAAATCTGACTAACTCAGACTGCTAAAGCCACATATTAATTTCAGATAAACATTTATCTGAAGTTTATCATTTACATTTAACTTCCTCCAGCAGTCTAAAGATATGCAGGTTAGGGTAATTGGTGACTCTAAATTGGCCGTGGGTGTGAATGTAAGTGTGAATGGTTGTCTGTCTCTACGTGTCAGCCCTGTGATAGTCTGGTGACCTGTCCAGGGTGGACTCCGCCTCTCACCCAATGTCAGCTGGGATAGGCTATAAACCAACACAATAGTTTGTGACCTCTTGCTTTCTTTTTGAGACTCATCTTTGGTCACGTCAGTCAGATGTTACTTTACCAGGAATGGCTTTAAGCTTAATAATAATTCAGTCAGCATGAATTATTATAGACACATGAGGAATGTGGTGACATAAATACTGTGGTGACTTTGCTGTGTTTTTCTCCCCTATACTTGACCTTGTTATTGTAGTGTATTCTGTCTTTCCCTGCTGTAACATAATAATGTGTGAGACAGAGTGATGTAACTCTTGATCTTGAATTAAGCATACTGGTACACTGGGACCCACAACAAAGCAAACGTAGCACCACTGTTGAATAGAGATCAACAGATTCATTAAAGAAAAATTAGAATACGAAATTGTGTATAGGCACAAACAATAGTCCAAACCCTCTGCCCTCCTGTTTTCCTGTGTTGGACTGCATCAGCTATTCATAAATCCATCACTGAGTTGGGACGTAAAGTCCTCGCTGAGTTCTTAGTAATTACGAACTCGTTTTAAACTAGTGATTTACTAAATTAATAAAGCACATTTCATAATTTCGGGTAAATGGTCTTATTTTTAACAGCTGCAACAACGTTGTAACGTCTGGTGTGTGACATCATGGCAAAATGTGGTCCTGTTGACACCTAATGTAGCTATACTACCAAAGAAGCTGTTTTGGGTACTTTGATGCCTGTCTGTCTGTTGGCAGGTGTGTCAAAGTGTTAATAATGCAACAGCGCAAGATGCCGTTGTAAAACTTAATAGTAGTAACAATAGTAATAGTAACACCCCAATTTGTAATATTTATGATATTATCATTATTATTATTATTATTAAAATTAATGAACTAAAGAAAAAAGGCACCAATGTTGTTTGTTAAGCAAATATATGTGTGTGTGTGTGTGTGTGTGTGTATGTATGTGTGTGTGTGTGTGCGCACTTGCGCGCAGCCAAGTTCAAAGATGTGTATGGTCCAAACAAGGCTAGAAATAGGAGGGGTAGGGAGTAAGGAAGGGGCCAGTGGGCCCCCACTTTATACGCCTGCCCAACATTCAGTTTTAGTTATTGCAGAGTGGTCAGATCATGAGACAGTCCATAGTTTTTTTTATTCTTTATTACTAGTATTTAGCAAATGATATCTATAATTACAATGAAATGCTTAGAACTTGAAACCAAGTTTTCAGGGATTTTAATTTGGGTAGGTGTTGCAGGATGCCTCCAGCAACATAAAGCATGACGTGTTGTCATTATGTGCAGCAGATTACCACAATAATTTTTTATTATCAGTTACTGGATGTATTCATATGTTCCTTACAGAAAAATGTGTTAATAGCCCATGTTGCTTGTGTATTATAAAAAGAGCAAGGACTGTGGAAAATCATATGCTTAGCTCTGTGTCTCTAGAGTCACAAAGGGCAAAAATATAGTTTTATTTTGGCTTAGGGGAGGGTTATACAAATTGAAATGGTTATATTTTGTATTTATTCCACATATCCTCATAAAATGGTTCTTATGATATGCTATGACAATGCAGATGCAACAGCTCTTTGATATCCTACAAATTAGAGCCCCAATGAATGACGTTACATCCTTAACATACAGTTACATAATTAACATAAAGTTATGGAGATTAGGTTTAGGCAAGTAAAGTTACTGTGTGTTAGATTAGGTTTGGGAGAAGAGGGGAAGGATGCGATCGTGGGGATAAAGGGGATATACGTATATGAATTTAGGTGCATTACCTACCTTACACTTTATGACAGGGGTAGGCAACCTGCAGCTCTGGAGCCACATGGGCTCTTTAGCCCCTTTCCAGTGGCTCCCTTGGGCAAATATATATATATATATATAGATATATATATATATATATATATATATATATATATATAGATATATATATATATTTTAACATTCATTTTAATTCATCATTGTTGTAGGCCTAAAGAAATTCCTACATCCTCCTAACTGTAAAAGTGTGGAGCCTATTTTTAACATTTAGTCAACCATGCCTAGGGCCTGGCACCTTTTCCTGGTGGTGATGGACTCTAAATCCAAAAATGTAAGAGTCTCACAGGAAAAATTGAGACATTAATAATGGTTGGACAGATTAATTTGCTTTCACCACCAACTTTTACCAAATGAACATTACTACTTTAGCTCACTGCTGAGTAGCCACCTTGTACTAAAACATACTAATGAATGCTCATTTAGACCTATTGGTAATGTTGATAGGCTATTTTAGACGCAATAGTCTGTGTTTCCTTCACAATAAGACTTAAATACAGTCTTGACTGGTTTCCCCGTCACTTCGGTCCGGTAAAACACAGCTTTTAATCCAGTTTCTCGCTTTTTTTTTATGAACAAACCACTTGCTCTCAGCTTTTATTTTATGTACTTTTTAAACATGGATTAAGGTTTAAGCCATCGGGCCTGTTGTTGTCACGGATCATAGACTACCGCAGAAGTGAATGCGGAAGTTGCCAGCCGAACCGCATTAACGAGGCGCCAACTTTTAAAAATCGTTACAACTCACCACCTGAAGCGGACTGCCCCGTAAAATTGGGGAAGGTCCCCTTGGACATTTCGGCCCCACAACCGAGGGTAAAAATTTTAACTCACCTCCGTGTGTTGATACTGTGTCCCGGGGGACGGATCTCCAGCACAGGCCGCAGGTATGTTGGCGGTGTGTGAGTCCTGCCCCCCAACCCTGTCAAAACTGAGGGAGAGCATCTCCGGACCGCAGGCCGACCTCAAGGAGAGGGAAAAGATCCTCCTGGATTTTGCCACCGTCGCCATGACCCAGGCGAAACATATTGCTCACCTGACAGCATCCGGCGCTGGTGACCGGAGCATGACGGCCACGAACATCACCACCCTGCCGTGGACCGGCTCCATAACCACCGGAACTCCGACACCAGCACTAGCCAAGTCCCGCTGGGCACCGTCAGGGAGCCAAGCCCAAATCATCGTCACTCTCCACCTCCTGCCTTTGCCCACGGAGCCGCAGCCCTTCATCGCGGAGGATGGAGCGGGAGCACCGGTGAGCTCAACTCCACTCAAGCCGAGGGAGCCCTGGTCGGTGGTGGCCAGGGGCTCTGGGGCTTGTCCATCTCCTCCTCCTCCGCCTCCGGAGCTGCCACTGGATAACAGGTATGACATCCTAAGCCTGCAGGACTTCCCTCCCGTGGATGCTTCGTCCAGCTCGCCTGTGGAACCTGTAGGCCTACATCCAGTAGTGATGTTACGCTCGAGCCAGTTTACTCAACACAGTGTCGATCTATTGAAGCGCAAGTGTTCCGAAGCAGTGTTTCGATCCCTGCTTCAGCACGCCCACAATCACGTGACTACCGGGAGCGAGGCCTCGGTACAGGCAGTCCCAATGGTCTTTCACTTAGATGCAGTTCTGACACACAGCCAGCAGATGTCACTCTTCTGACTGTATGAAATGCTTCGAAGCAGCGTGTCATTCTTGAAGCAGGTGTGTCAAAGTGGTTCAATGCTTCATGAAGCTTCGATTTCACCATCACTAACATCCAGCTGGCTGTGGCTCTCACCAGTCCAGGAATCGGCGTCTGCTCGTCCAGCCTGACCCCTCCCCTCCATCCCGGCCAGGAGGAACCGCAGCCCGGCGCAACAAACATCAGGCTCCATCCCGTCACCGTCGTACCTCCGGGCAGTCGGAGGCGCGCACTCGGGAGCAGCGCACCCCCTCTGTGCTAGTGATCGGGACCTCCATGGTCAGGCACGTGGAAGTGCACAACGGCCGCACCTTCTGCCACCCTGGTGGCTGTAGGGCACTGCCCCTCGGTGTGGAGCCTCATGTCTGCCCGGGTCGGGGAGGTCTCTGTGGCGGCGCTCCCTGTGGCCGTGGACCGTGGGCCCTCTCAGTGTGGATGGCCCTCAGAGGTGGCTTTTTCCTTGCCTCAGGTCTCGGTACTCAGCCATGTCTCTTTAGTGATAGCTTGTGTGTGTGTGTGTGTGTGTGTGTGTGTGTGCGTACATGTATATTTACGTATCTCTATGTGGGGTGGGAGGGTTGGGTTTTCTCTTTTCTTTTTGTTTTCTGTTTTGGGTCTTTGTTGTTTTTAACCTCTGTAAGGCACTTTGTGTTACTGTTGTACGAAAAGTGCCATATAAATAAAGTTGATTTGATTTGAAATACATTTTCCTTTTTTTTTTTTTTTTTTAATTTTTGTTATAGCTCTTTTGATAGTAAAGTTATTTTACAGCAGAATGTTTTTTTGATTGTTTTCAAATTGCCAAAATGACTTAATTTATCATACCGAGAAACTGTAAAAACAAACAAACAAACAAACAAACCCAAAAACATTACCATATCTAAATTTAAAATAGTGATATCTCATTACAATCACTTTATCTAGTCTACATCTCATTAACAGTGTGGCCAAAAATGAACTGTGAACCAACCAGCATGCACCAACTAGCATTTTTTTTATTTTTTATTTTTAACATACAGACGTCAAAGGGTAAGTTTTAAAAATCCAATGACACATTTATGATGGAGGAGGGTCATGTATTTTCTGCCAGTCTGGGACGCTCAAAGTAAAAATGTCTGTAGCTTCAGGGGAGGTATAATAAAAAAAAACAAAAAACAAGCAAACAAAAGAAAGTCACACCCTAGCCAACCATCTCCTCTAACAAGTAAAATCCAGTCCCTTACAGTCCCTTGTTTTTATTATTAATCCAAATATTAATATTAATTACAACTTTGTGACTCTATTCTGGTAGCATGTAGGGATGAAGTTGCGTCATTAAAAGGGTACACACTGTTGACAGTGGACATAGCCTATACATTTCCACCCAAGCTGTTTATCTGACGGAGGAAACGTTATACTTACGTAACGTGACCCTGTCACACTGTACACACACATACCCCCTCCAACCCCTGTTTACTATCTTCTTTTACAGTTCATGTGGGTGGAGCTGGCTGCCGCCCACCGCGCGCTCCTATTGGCTGAGACGTCTATTAAATAACAGTTCCATGTGTGGCGCTGCAGACTTTAAACGACAGCATCTGCCGGAGTTTCTCCCCTCGGCCATCACTAATAACGGTCGTCCAGCTTTCTTGCTTTTTTATTACGTCGGAGGACTTTATATCTCTCTCTTTTCTGGCTTTTATTTATTTTTGGTAAATTAGCTTTTGAGGATGACGAGTAAAATTAAGTTTGTTCAGTCTCTGATGAAGACTGCAGCGCTGGCCAACGTACCCAAACACATCGATCATTTCTCCAAGTTCTCCCCCTCTCCTCTATCAATGAAGCAGTTCTTGGATTTTGGTGAGTATCTGCTATTACTACAAGGTAGACATTTTACATACTACATGCAGACATTTTTTCTTTTGATGCTGTGAAATACACTGATGTGCCTTTACCGTTGCCTTCTATTCTTGTATGAGCATTTTTGTTTGTTCGTGTTTTTTTGTTTTTTTTTCCAAATGTTATTGATCTATTTGTGGTTGTCATTGTTTTTATAGTATTTTTGAAATGTAGCGTTTTGGCTACAATTGCATACCATCAGGAATGAGAATGATGTAATAAGTATTGCATATATTCAATCCCTGAAGCTAAATGGAGTCCGTCTGCCCCATCTGCATTGAGCTTTTAATCGTTGCTACAGTGGTAAGCAATCAGGAGAGGCGCTGAAACAAAGACAGAGCAGTACTGTGACAAAATATTCTTTTACTTGTCTCATTGGCTTGATTTCACCATCTCGTGATAGTGAAAACAAGCTGTCAGTTCCGTGCTGTCAGCCTGTTGTTCAGACCTCAGTCAGACCTTGCCACTGTGTTGATAATGGTGATGGTGGGTAACATTGCTGCTGCTCATGTTAATGCAGTTAATGGTGGTGACTATAAATGATGATGACTTTTGTTAGAGACTGTACACAAGTTAGTAGGGGGAAATGGGTCTGAGAGGGTGAGGGTACTGTCAGTTCTTTGTCAGTCTCTTTTTTCTTCCTTGTTATACATTTTATTTCAGCTGTCCTTGGCAATATAAGTATTAGTTCAATAGTAGTAGTTAATAGCTACATTAAAGTCTTCTTCAATACAGCACGATGTTCCTTTTGTTAATTATGGTCCCATTTGGGTACCAGTTGGTACCATGGCGGGTATGCTCAAATTCTTAGTCAGATCCACAGGTCCACCCTCTCCTCCAAATATGAGCCACATCTGGCTTAAAAAAAATAAACAGCCAAACCCAAGGTAGGTAACATAACATTGAGTATGTAGCCTAACGTAATAATGCTCCACCACGATTCTTTTCCTAAAGCTAACTTAACCGGTTGCTACTTTGTTGGGCTTTAATTTGTTATATATCATACGAATATGACGATACATTAAGTAAGTAACTTTAAGTTCCGTGGTGATTGCCAAATATAATTCTTTTCATAAACCTAACCTATGTTACTTTGCTTTCCTAGCCCAACCTACATAACTTTACATTAGGTGTGTAACTTTATGTTAAGTATGTAACATAATCATGCCCAACCATGATTCTTTTCTCAAACCTAATCTAACCGGTAGGGGTGCTAATTTGTTGGGCTCTGTTTTGTTAGATATTATACAAACAATTTTTTAAGGACACATTTAAATACATAACTGTCTGTTAAGTATGTAACGTGACGATGGCCAAATATGTAACTTTACATGAAATAGGTAACATGATGATGCCCAACCATGATTCTTTTTCTAAACCTAACCTAACTGGTTGGAGCGCTGTTTTGTTGGTTGCTAATTTGTTACATGTCATATAAACTGCTGAATGAGTTGACTTCAGCGGCACAGATTTTACTGTAAGGTTTAAACTGGAGTACACCATTAAACAAGTTGTACCAATTTAACAGTTATATTATTTTGATATGTAAGGGTGATGCAGTGTTTTTCAGTAGAGAGACAGGTCCATGGAAGAGCATCAATTATTGTCCGGAGGGCTGTGATTTTTTAAAACAAACAAACAAACCACCATTGTAGTTTTTGTACAGGTCTCAGTTTTGTTCTAAGTATTTAAATTTTTTCTTCATGATTTGATGCGAAATTAAAGGGAAATTTCAGTTTATTTCAACCCGTCTCCTATCATCCTAAAGGTTAGTCCACTAAACAAGCTTTTTCTCCACAAAGACCGCCTCATATCGTTAGGATAAATGTCAGAGAACATATAGAAAACGACATGTAAACGTGTTGTCTTACCTTCCCGGTGTGCTGCCATGTTTGTTGTTTACCATTTAGCTAAGACTGCAACCGGTCCCATTCCTTGCAACAGAGGTATTCCTCTTCTGTGGGCACTGGGGTATAGCATTCACAGGTAACGTTACACCACCAGTCTCCAGAGTTAAAGACTTCCAGCAGCCATTCCTCCTCTGTCGTCCTCTGGCTGTTGTGCTTCTCTCTCTCTCCTCCTCTGTTCTTCAATTTCAAGAAGCTCTTTGTCGGTGTATTCTGGCTCAAATAAATAAGGGCGGCCATCAAACTCTGCAAAATCAAATTCCTCCCCCACAAAGTTGAAGTCTGGCAAAAAGTCAGCCATTATTCTATAAATCTTTCATAAAATAAATGAATGAACTTTTCAGGCTACTGTCCGGTTCTGCCTTGCAGCTGCTGCGGCTTGTTTTCGCGAGATTTCAGGCATGTTATGAGATTACTGCTTGTTCTCGCGATATTTCGACCGCACTTTGGGAAGCAGAAGTAAACGGTAAACACACGGTAAGGTAAGACAACAACTCTGAAGACCACCTAAATGTGGAATGTTAGTATATAGGCTTTCCACATTGAGAGGCGATGGCCGCCCTTATTTATTTGAGCCAGAATACACTGATGAAGAGCTTTGTGAAATTGAAGAATGGAGGAGGAGAGAGAGAGAGGCACAACAGGTAACGTTAGAGGACGACAGAGGAGGAATGGCTGCTGGAAGGATTTAGCTCTGGAGCTCGGTGGTGTAACGTTACCTGTGAATGCTGTACCCCAATGCCCACAGAAGAGGAATACCTCTGTTGCAAGGAATGGGACCGGTTGCAGCCTTAGCTAAATGGTAAACAACAAACCTGGCAGCACACCGGTAAGGTAAGACAACACGTTTACATGTTGTTTACTATATGTTCTCTGACATTTATCCTAACGATATGAGGCGGTCTTTGTGGAGAAAAAGCTTGTTTAGTGGACTAACTTTGCACTTGAAGGGATGCCCGTTCAATTAAGTTTTAACAGGTCTGACGCTACGGCTGTATCTAGGCTAACGGCTAACATGCTAACTATTACTTCTATGTCACTAGTCACTTGAAACAAATTTAGGACGATAGGAGACGGGTTGAAATAAACCGAAATTTCCCTTTAATAGTTTCATTTTGGATTTTTCTCAGAGTTTTCAACCACATCTCACAACCATTTGCTCTTTCATGGCTGACTTACAGTAGGTTACTTATGAAAATTGAACCATCTCAATTTGCTGATGAAGACTGTGACATGTGATTTGAAGTTGCCTAAAAAAGTTACTTAGTGGACCCTGAGTTCCACTATTTTTTCAAACCAGTTATAACTTGCTTCTTATCCTTGTAGTAAACCTCTTCTGTTCTGTTCTCAAGGTTCAACCAATGCCTGTGAACGCACGTCGTTTGTCTTCCTTCGTCAGGAGCTTCCTGTCCGTTTGTCCAACATAATGAAGGAGATCAACCTATTGCCGGACCGACTGCTGGCCACGACCTCTGTCCAGCTGCTCCAGAGCTGGTGAGGTAGAGAGTAATTGATTAATAAAGTATCTGATTGACAGAGATTCACTGACTTGTTTATTAACTGACCTTACATGTCACTAAGTCATACAACATCTTGTTCAAGTATAAATATTGTTACCTCATGTTTCTTTTCTTTTTGTGTTCACGTAACAAGAATACATGTAACGTTCCTTCGTTGGAGATTTTTATGTTTTCACTTCAGGTACACAAAGTCATCTGGCTCCTCAGACTTGTGAAACATTTCCAAAACTCTTTCAAAACGTTCCTTTTTTCTGCAGAGTAGGTCCTCATTGTAAAGAATTGCAAGCTTGTTAATCCGATTGCTATGAATAGCAGGCTGCCACTGCAGTGTGAGCTCAGATATAATGACACATTACATTACAGAGCAGTAAAAGGAGAAGGAGGGAGGGTGGGTGAACTTTGTTCCAGTTCCTCCTGTAACTCCTGCCTTTCTAATTTTTGTTTTTCCTTGGCTTGCCCGCTTGCTGTTGCAGCTGAGCGGAACAGCACATTCAGTTCGGTAGCCTCACTGCTGAATGACAAAGTGATAAACAATGTCACACTTTCAGCATCATTCATAAGAAAACTGCAATGTTGGAAGATATTGACATATTGATTGTGTAATTAAATGTCTGTATTCTCAATGTTTTGAGACTAATTCAAGATTTGTTCCATCTTTGGTCATGGATATGTGATCACTGACCTTTGACCTCATTAATGGAATGTTGCTGATTTTGGGAAGTTTGACAAGTTTGGTACATAGAATAATGCAGAGGAAAGTTGTGTCAGGCCTTTAAAACTGACATGATGTTGCAATATTAAGTAACAGAATTCTATGTTTATAGTATTTAATGTACTTTAGTGGGCTCATTTAAACTTTTTTTTTTTGCCAGCTCTCTCTGTGTTCTCTATAATACTGAAAGCATGCTATGGTGACTCTAGGAAATATCTAGGAATTACTCACAGGCAATGATTTCTCACCAGTCATACATTTTCTGCTCAGGACAAGCTAGCATGGTGCCCTGTGACTTTCGTAACCCATAATGTGCCTTCACAAGATAGCAGCGAAATTGTCCACTGACAGAAATGTGATATTGTGATGTGATATTTTTAAGTACCTCCAGAAACTTAAAAAAAAAAAATCTTCTAATCAGCTGACTCTAACTCAAACTGAGACAACCCACCTCCCCACAGGCTGCTGCTTGCCATCTGCTTAGAGGTGGGTTGGGCCAAAGAGGGGTCTCAGTTGTGTCAGAGTTACTTTCTATGAATCACGTCTCTCTCTCACACACACACACACACACACACACAAACACAAATGCATACTGCATGTCAGGACTGGTGATTGACAGTGTTTACATTCTCTTCATATCCCCTTCTCTCTGCGTCTCTGTCCCTGGCTGTAGTGGAGTTAAAGGGATAGGTCAGATCTTTTCAAGTGGGGTTGTATGAGGTAGTTGTCCATAGTCAGTGTATTACATACAGTAGATGTCATTTGGCAAGCTCTCAGTTTGGAGAAGCAGGCAGGAGTCCGGCATATTGAGAATATTTTTGCCACTTTACCGTCAGACGGCCTATTCAGTTCCCCATCTATGCTCTCATCAAGGCCACTAGACTCCATTGACAAAAAGATTTTGACTCTCTGAAGATGGAGCTGCTGGTCTACCACTGCCTTGATCAGTTAGTTAGTTTGTATTTTTTGTGTGACTGGATCTGAACTAACCCTTTTAAATGCCAGAGTCACACGAACATAAACAAACAAACCAGATGAGGTGGTGGTAGATAAGTAGTTACTGTGCTCAGTGAGATAAATTGACTGATTTATCAATGAAAAATATGTTTTGCTGCTGGCCCCTCCGCAGCAGTAATTGCTGAGCTTCCATGTCACTTCTCTTGCCTGCTTCATCAAACTGGGGGTGTGCCGACTGACATTTGTTGTATGTAATACACTGACTGTGGATAACGATCCCTTACAACCTTGCTTCAAAATATCCGAACTATCCCTTTAATGTGTGCATGTGTGTGTTTACCATGCTCTAGCTATTACTATCTCTTATGACAGCAGGCTTGCTGGATAGTCCGTGACTCTCCAGTGTTTGTGTTCACTCAGGTACATCCAAAGCCTGATCGAGATCCTTGAATTTCTAGACAAGAACCCCGAAGACCAAAGAGTCCTTGAGATGTAAGTATAGCACACCCGTCTGAGCAACAAAACAAACAAAAGCAGAACAGATCTGGACAGGATGACATTGCTTTCACTTGCTTCTTTTTCTCTAACCTAATCTCTGCCTTCTTGCTCTCCTCCTGTCCTTTCCCTCCTCCTCTCTTCTTTCTGTTGCCCTCCTCTGCACACCAATCCGAGGTTTGTGGAGGTCTTGGAGGGCATCAGGAACCGGCACAACGAGGTGGTGCCCACCATGGCTCAAGGAATCATTGAGTACAAAGATGCTTTCGGCCAGCAGGATGCCGTTACTGATCACAACATCCAGTACTTCCTGGACCGCTTCTACACCAGTCGCATCTCCATCCGCATGCTCATCAACCAGCACAGTGAGCTGCCACACACTCACACATGCACGCACGCACACGCGCACTCACACATGCACACGCACACACACACACACACACACACACACACACACACACACACACATTTGCTTCCAGACTGACTCCAGTTCATATTGCATGAACCTGTTATAACCATACCTGACCACATGACCAAAAGTCAGTGATCACACTGTCAGATTATGTAAATATATAGCTAATATTATGCTATTAATCATTATAAATCCCATAACTGATAATACTAGTGGTAGTTGTTGTAGGAATAAAAACTTTGTCCTCTTTCTTGCAGCTCTTGTCTTCAACGGTAACACGAACCCCGCCCACCCCAACACCATTGGCTGTATCGACTCCATGTGTGATGTGACAGAGGTAGCACGAGGTAGGAAGAAGGAGAAGAGAGAGAGAGAGAGGGAGAGAGAGAGAGAGAGAGAGAGAGAGACTTTCACAGGCGGTTTTGACCATTGGTAATTAGGTTTATATCAGCTGACACTTGCCCTTAATTCCATGATGTTCTTGTTACAATCACATGGCAACAATTTATTTAGAATGTGTGTTAAAATGGCATGTGACTCCAGTAAATACAGTGAATAACACAGAGTACGGTAGAAAAGTAAAGAAAATAGAGAAGACAAAACCTTTTTTATGTTATGAGGAAGTCTTCAGTTTGCAGCTTTATATGACACGAGGCTGGATTACCAACTAGGCAAGGAGCCCGAGACTCACAGGTGCCCTGGCTCTAAAAAGCCCCACATTCAGTGCATGTGAGTTGGTTTGTAATTTAATTCTTTTGTAATCTGTTTTATTTTTGGGAATACATTCCACTCCCTGTCTTGTAGAGAGGCCCTAAATCAAAATCTAATTTTAAGAACTTCAGTGGAAACCAGTGTTAGTAGACTAACTAAACTGAGACCAAGTCATAATTAAAACCAGAGTGTGCTGAGACTGAGACAAGACCAAGACTTTTAGGGGCTGAGATTAATTCAAGTCCAGAACAGTGAGTCTCACCATAGAGTCCACATTGACACTTACAAAATGTGGAACATGGAAACCATCAGCACTCCTCAAGTACATGTGAAAGATCCACATTCCCATAAAAACATCTAGAGAAAAATAAATATTTCTCTTCATTCACCTCTTTTATTGTCATGCTATATGTGTGTATGTATCAGTGTACCATGAGAAATGTCTTGATAAAATACACAAAAAAAAGCATTACAGAGCTGTATTTCATGTGTGAAAAGCCTAGGACACCATCATTTCTGTACAAATGCTGAAATGAATGGGTGCATATACGGTGTCCATTTTGGGGTTTCCCATACATAATTCTCTCATATGGAAAATAATGTAAAACTACTGTTATTCTATTTTTTTTAACTTAACTCCCGTGATACTTTGCCTTGTGGTAACCTGTCTGTTTTTAGCTGACCTGAGGCTGGTGCTGTGTGCTCATTTAAGTCATGAGGGGCACAAATAAACCTTTTTCTCTCAATAAAAATCCTCAAATTCATGACTGCTACAGATGGAAACCAGGAAAGCGCCTGTGGTTGAAGCCGCTCTTGTCAGGTGGATTGATAACTCCCAGTCACATAATACCCCCACATAATAAATAATAAAACAGCTGTATTGTATTTTAAAACAGTGAATACAATTCAGTAAATAGCAAAAATGTCCACTTCACTACTTTATATTCATGTAATAAATAACCAAATGTCAATTAGATGGCAATCTGTTGAGAAATAAAGAAAAAGAACAGTTATGATAATTATCAGCTATAGTGATCATTTTGACCCCAACAGACGTGATCTCTGTAAGAGGTTTCGACTGTATTTTTAATCAGCTACTGTCGTGGCTGTGTTATCTATTAGGCAGGCCCAGGGCAACATTTTCCTGTTGGGTCCTCATAGCCCTCCCACCCACTGTCACCTTTGCACTGTGTATGTACTCCATCACCTCCCTTTGCACACAGCAGACTGTGCATAACAGCACGTCATCATTGCTAGAATAGAAGTAGCTGTCCTCAGGTTTTCTGTAGCTGGGGGTGACTTTTTTACATTTTGAAATATGCACAATGTGAGCACACAAATATTAAGGTTTTTAATTTAGACTTTGACACAAGATTTGGCAGAGAAACTAGGTAAGAATGCACGAAAAAGCTTGTATTCTACTTAGCTGCATAAATTTCCTAATTTTCAATTCTGGTGTTAATATCTAATTGAAATGTGTTTAATTTAATAACCGAAAAGTAATTGGTGCACAGGAAACCTAGAACAGGCCTTACTTGGTGTCTCTTGTTGAAATATGTTGTTGTGTTGTATGAAGGGTGCACTTACTCAGCATTTGGAGGTTACAGGGCACTTACAAAATGAGCAGCAGAACAAGGGGGGGCAAAACAGTGCAGTGTCCTGCATGCTGGCTGCCACGATAGAAGACCTTGAAGATGAAGTGCATTTAAAAAGCGCTGTTGTTTTTTTATACAGATATGCATTAATGTTCCCACTGGCATTTCTAAAATCCATAATGCATTTTCATAGTCAGTTATTTTAGAAACAGAGCAGTTTGGGCCAGTGTCAACCTTTGAACAGAAAGAATCAGAGCAGCTGGTTGTGATCCAACACACTTATTATCCATAATGTTTATACTGATGATAACCATGTTTTTATCACATCTGTTTATCTTTATGTTAGTTTCATTACCTGTATGCAGGGCAAAGAATAAAGATGTTTTTCCTTTCCTTTTCCTCCGTCTCTCTTCAGATGCCTATGAGAGTGCTAAGCTACTCTGTGAGCAGTATTACCTGGGAGCACCAGAGCTGGAGCTAAGACAGATGAATTGTGAGACACACACAAAAACACTGTGACAAACCACACACCAACAGTTTTGTATTGATTTCTAGAGTGTGTGTGCATCGAGTTAATTATTGTTTTGCATTTTTTCTTCCCATAGCCAACAACAATAAAGAGCCTATCCACATATCATACATCCCATCTCATCTGTACCACATACTCTTTGAGCTCTTCAAGGTAATAAATAACAGTGCATCTGCAAACACACAAAAATTAAACGCTATAGCAGGGGTATTCAGTTAAAATTCAAAGAGGTCCAGTTTGTAAAATTTCCTCCCAGCAAAAGTTGAAACTTCATAATGTCTAAATTGCATCCAATAGCCTAGGTCTGTTAAATAAATTCAACACTGCACATTTCATTTAAACAATATTTATTTTCAATTTTCAAAGTAGGATACTTTTAACATGGAAAACAAATAGTTGTTTGTACAAGAAATAAAATAAGTCCTATAGCTAGCACAATGAACTTGAGGCCTACATTGCAAGTAAAAGAAAACAGGGCCACATTTCTTCTCAATAAAACAAATACTCATCAATGGCGGAGGATATGCATACTGCACTATGACAGTACATCATTTGCTGATATTTCTGATTTTCTGGTTGTCATAGTTGACCTTGAGATTTGCTTTTTTTGTCACACAATTTGTTTTTTTGGTTTACTTTTTTTTTTAATTAATGTCTTGGCAGCGGCGTTCAAGCACTCCTTCACAACTGTCCTGTCACTGAAAGTTTTTCTATGTTGCCCCAAAAACCATGCAGTCTTCAGTGAGCAGTCACTTGTACTTTGCTGAGCTGTAAATTAATGTGTGATGAGCTGAGTGGATCTGTCATGCTCTAATCTCAGTTATTGGTGTTCAACCAAGGAGCTAATCTTACAAAAAAAATATATATATAATGAAGCCAGTAATCATCAATGGAGAAATGGTCGAGATGTTTGATGATTTTAAATATTTGGGCACATACATTGACAGCAGTCTTACTTTTCAAATAAATACGGATCACATTTTTAAAGTTCACAACGCTTCCACTTGCTACGCAAGCTCAATAATTTTGGAGGGAGTGAAACTATATAGTATATAGGAGCCTGGTGGAAAGTATCTTATCATTTAATATGATTATGTGGTATGGAAATCTGAACAATAAATGGAGAAACAAACTGCAGAAAATAGTAAACATGGCCTCCAAGACCTTAGGGAAGCCACAGAAACAGCTGACTAGTCTATACAATGAATTCATCAGAAATAAAGCTGAGAAGATCATTAACGACCCTTCTCATCCTTTGTACAGTGAATTTGAACTTTGACCTTCAGAGAAGTGTTATAGACTACCGATGGCAAGGAAAAATCTCTATAAAAAGTCCACTGACCCAGACGCTGTCAGTGCAATAAATAAAACTAGAATGCGGTAGATATTTACCTTGACTCCTACTTTTTACTTTTGATCAACGCCACAGATTAACAACATATGAGACACAAAGGTTTGACTATGGCTGCCAAAGAATGAACAATAATTGGTCCATCCATTCACTTTTAAACATTTTGTTTTCTGTATCAACTTTCCTTACTTTCGAGCAATCCATGTCTTCTCATTCCCACATCTCTCTTCTGGTAAACAATCGATTTGAATGGCTCATTTGAGTGGCGCTATGATCAAGGTAAATGATTGCAGAATTACCTGGATTAGCTGTGCCTGCAGTCTGTAGCTGTGACCGTCAGGAGGAAAAAACAACGCTCCCTGAGGACACATTACATTTTCTCATTAATTCATCAGAAATTGCTCACGGGTCCACATAGAATGTGCCCGGACCATGGTCTGCCATTTGGTGATGCCGGCACTATAGGATATACAGTATGCTGTACTACATACAGTAGTATAGGAGTGTTCTTGATAACTTAAAAGGCCACTCCAGTGATTTAGTATTGCAATTCACTAAATTTTGGAAAGACAGATTTTGTTTTTGAATAGTTAAAATTGTACATTCAGAGGTAGCGATATCCTGACTCTTATTGTCTAGCATGGGTCAAACACCAAAATCATTGGATCCTACGATTCCCATAGTGCATCTTGATAGCATCTCTTCATTAGACCCTATGAGCATGGTAAATACCCACATCTTTCAAGTTTCACACCCAAAGGGTGTAACACAGCCTTTCAGTGAAAAATGTGTAGTCTGTAAGTCGAGACAACGCGGATGACATCATTATGTCATAATTAACCCGTCTGTCCCCTTTTCACTCCAATAACAGTTGAGCAAGCTTGGGATATGGAAGAAGCCTCAGTCAGCTTTCACCTTTCCTGTTAAACTTTGATATGCTCTGTGCTAGACTTGTCTATGCTTAAAAAGAAACCCAAACTTTGAAGATGGTTAAAAGATGTGACTTGGGGGCTGTCACAGTCAACACAGACACATCACATTGTGTATAGTCACATCTTACGTTAGCAAATTAAAGTAAAATGCCAGCTAAATAGCAAGCTAACGTCTAGCTACATCAAGAGGAGTTACCCCAGTGTCAAATCATAAACACCCAGGTTTGCGTCTTCAGACTTGGCAAAGGTCCTCTAGAGCCACAGAACCAACTTCCAACTTTCTCCACAGGCTGAGAAGAGCAAACCATAATGGTGTTTTAAAATCGTGAAATTCCCCTCTAACAATACTTTAGTATCCTCCCACCCATTATTACTGTACCCATGAGCATAAACAGCTGCTGGTACCAGCCAACCAGAATCCCTTTAACACCAATTTTAGTGTTAAAACATGGTCAAAACACAAGTGTGTGTTCATAATCTAAATACTATTAAATATATACCAAATGAATTCAGATTCCAAAAGTGAATGTATTGACTTAAGCAACTGGTGCAGTGGAGTTTTAGAGCACACTGAACTTCCTTTAATATCCTCTAATATCTACCTTTGAATAAAAGTGTCAACCAACCAGTTTTGGCCACAAAACAGCTGATAAACCACTCTGTTTTCTGTCCATAGAATGCCATGAGAGCAACCATTGAGAACCACGAGGCCAGCAGGACCCTCCCACCCATCAAAGTCATGGTCGCTCTTGGTGGAGAAGACCTGTCAATAAAGGTAAGTGACTCCTACATGAGTGCATACACCATTCATGACAGCAGGAGAATCTATGAAACCCCAGAATGCATTAGCAAATATCAACAACAAAGCTTTCTCTAAAATCACAAGTTGAAAGAATAAGAAAGGTGTTAGTTATAAGCCCCAAATTCTCAAACCAAAAATAGAAACAGTTGGCTCAACTGAAACTTTATTCCAAATAAAACCACAATAATCTTCCCTAAAGCCATGCTCAAACATGTAACACATACTTTATTTGCATACTCTAAGGTGATTATGAGATGCTTGTTTAAAAGAAGCTATGGAAAGAATGGTAAATGGACCTGCAATGGTACAGCGCCTTTCTAGTCATCTGACCACTTAAAGCACTTTTTACACTACGAGTCACATTCACCCATTCACACACACACATTCATACATTGGTGGCCGAGGCTAACGCACAAGGTGCCACCTGCTACTCAGTTTTAACACACTCACACACCGATGAACAGCCATTGGGAGCAATTTGGGGTTCAGTATCTTGCTCAAGGATACGTTGACATGCAGGCTGGAGGAGCCCGGGAATGAACCGCTGTGCTTTCGATTTTTGGATGACCCACTCTACCTCTGAGCCACAGAAGGAGTGGAATGAATTCTTTCCATTCTTTTTGTCCCCATTCTGAAACTATGTTTTCCCCCTTTGCCCCGTTGTCCTTGTTACTCCAACTGACTGCTGTTCAGCTGCTTAATTAGGTTGCATAAATCCTATAAATCCTCATTGTCATCTTTCCAGATTCCAAGCTCATTCATTGACGTAATCGGCTCCTGGCACCTACATCCATATTAAGAAATGATTAACTCAACACACTGTTGTTTGATAATTGCAACCATTGCACTGATTGCCTAACATGGAAAAACTGACTGCGTTCCAATACCCATACTACTGTAACACTTAGTATGCCAGTAAAAGATTTTGTATGTCCCAATACACAGTTTGTCAGATGCAGTATACCAAAAATACCAGCAATACATGCAGCTGCATTTTGCAGTATGCAAGACAGCATGTTTTTCAGGCTAGTCTGACCCACACTCCTCTGCACATTGGACGATACGTCATATCGACCGAGCTGCAAACAGATGAAAGCTTGTGGACAGCTGACAGAAGCCTCATTAACGAATTACAGCGCGTTCAAGTGACTGATGACCTATTGAATAGGTAGTAATTTTAGGAAATTATGATTATGTGAAATTATTATGAATGAAATTATTAGTATGTATTATGAACATAATACTGGCTGTTACAATGTATGCGTTTTGTATCACCAAGGTAACGTTAAAGTGATAACATAATGCAAGAGGCTCAAAGTTTAAAACAAACAGTGTTATGAGGAACAATTGTATGTCCCAACAGCATACATCATGCAACAGTATGTACTTTGTAAGGACAGCTGAAATTCGTGTTGATAGTAAAAACGGACACAGGGTGAATGTAAACATTAAGGGGGGATTACACACACACACACACACACACACACACACACACGTAAATGGTCAACTTGTCTTCTGTTTTATGCTAACAAGTGCTCCAAGCTGAGATTTTCCCCCTTTTGTAGTGATTAAAGACATCATGACTGCTAAATTATCAATGCTGTGATAACCTCTCCATAATCTTTGTCCCCCTGCAGATGAGTGACAGAGGAAATGGTGTTCCCTTCAGGAAGACAGAGCGTCTGTTCAGCTACATGTACTCCACAGCTCCCAGACCCTCCATAGGAGACAAACACAGAGCCCCACTGGTGAGCAACCCACACACAAACACTCAAACAGTATGCACAAAATTAGTATGAACACATGAGGAGAGCTCTGTGTGTGTGTGTGTGTGTGTGTGTGTGTGTGTGTGTGTGTGTGTGTGTGTGTTTGTACAGGCAGGGTTCGGCTATGGTCTGCCCATCTCTCGTCTCTACGCTCGCTACTTTCAGGGAGACTTACAGCTCTACTCTATGGAGGGTCATGGCACTGATGCAGTCATACACCTGAAGGTAATACACTCGTTACATACACAAATGCATGCTCCAACATATTTCTTGATGTAAATAGTCATTGTCGGGTAGTTGGATTGGGTACAAAGGTCATGGCCCTACTCTTGAAATGGGGCCCAGCTGTGTATCTTAAATAGAATTGGCTTCTCATTTTTAAATAAAGGCAACATGAGAGGAGAGTCAAAACTATCAGCTATTACAACACATTTTTACAGAAGCTGCACAGCAACTCATTACACTTGTTCTTTTTATGAAATGAAACTTTGACAAGAATGATCATAATGCAAATCAGAGATTTAAGTATTTAACAAATGTGTGTGAGTTATGATTTTAAAAAAAAATCTACTTTAAAGGAATTGTTCAGCATTTTTGGGGAATGCACTTACTGTCAAGAGTTAGATATGTAAACTTATCCCTCTCACCATAAGCCTTATTTTAGCAGGAGTCTCAGCTCGTTGAGTGGCAACTTCACGACAAGACTCCAAGAATTCACTGCCACTGTCCTTTTCCCTAACCAATCAATGTATAGTCATGTTTCCACCAAACACTTTAGGTATGGTTCCTTTGGAACCAAAAGTAACCCCTCAGACATGATACCTAGACCCTAGATCCATTTAGCGTTTCCACTGCAATAGGGCTGCAGCTATTGATTCTTTTAGTAATCGGGTAGTCTATTGATTATTCTGATCAGATGACCTTAGTGAACATGAGGGAGTCTGACTAAAAACATATATGAAGCAAATTGACTGCAGCATTTTATTTTCTGTGCTTCTATTTTATCTAGCAAAACATGACTAATACATCATCAGGTAACATTAGTCACCGCAATGATTTCTGTCATTATTCAGCCATTATAAAGCCATAATACATGTACATTCTTTACATGCATTACAAATGTCAGCTAGCAATCACTGATTAAAGTTAAATGAAATTAAACGCGACATTAACGTTACCTTGTTGTGTCAGGTCCGTTTGGTGAAACCGATGCATACACTGAATGTTTACCACTTAGATGTTGTAGCATTGAGGACACGCTATTGTGGTATGCTAACTCTGTTTTGCAATACACACTGAAATCTTTTCTTTTCGTTTGGAACTTGTAATGATCCCTCACCCTTGACACTTTCTTTGGGTTGTCTCTCTCTCTTGTCTTGTCCCTCTTCCTCCACTGTTTTGCAGTCCGCCCTTCACATCCATGATACAGCTGCGTAGGCTATCAACAGCGAAAGTAATATATGCGCAGGAAATGATTTGCCATGAGGCTTTTTAGTAATCGAATTATTCGAATTACTTGAGGAATCGCTTCAGCCCTACACTGCAAACAGTACTCCTAAATGAGGCTGGGGTCATTGTCACTCACTGCTCTGTCCAGCAGTTACTGTATTTCCTCATCATTGACACAGATGGAAGTTTGCATCTCGTTTATCATCCACTTAACAGGGTTGCACGTTGACATTTTCATAACAAAGAGGAACAGGCTGCAATGAGAGTCTCTCTCCATGGGATATTTAAAGACTGCAGGTTTTTGCAGGTTGCAGGTTTTTTTTAGTCCTACTCAGGCAAGCGCAGGGGTTTACTTTTGCTGGAGCCCACAGGAACAATGCTTTGCCAAGCTCTTTTTCTCCAATTGAGGATTAGAATATATGCTACATATATATCCGGTCCAAATTAATATATATTTTTAAATGCTTGAAGATTCACTCATTACTGAAAGTGTATGTCATCCAAGCAAGAGATAAAAACTAATTGAATGGTCAAAGTTGTCATATTGAAATTTAAGGTGTGTTGATGGATTCATGTCATCAGCTCATGCATTGAGTAACATTACAAGTAAATGTCCCACCTTAAAAGTTGCCAGCAGTTGGTCTAGTGAAGTAAGTTATTTTTTTCTCAGACCACAGCTGCTGTGAGAGGCAGCAAAACATCTTTTCATTTTATAGTTACAGTTTACTACTGTGTGTAAAACTCTCCACGGTATGAACAGTGGTTACATAAAACCAGCCACAGCTCAGCCCCTGAGAAGAGTGACCATTCGCTACTGACCAATCAACAGACTACAGTGTTTGTAGCTCCACCTTTTAGTACCATATCTGTGTGCTAGGCACCACAATAGAGGGGTGACCAAAAATGGGGACAGTAAGGAATGTTTCCATTGGTACCATCCACAACTTTTCACACCGGAAACTGAAAATGCCACAGGTATGTAGTAGTGACACTTGTGAATGTCTTGGTTGCATCTCAGCATGCTGAACTGCTTTTTCCCTAGATCTGTGTACAAAACCAATTGAATGCAGGTATCATTTGACAGGTTGATAACTTAAAGGTATCAAGTGCCAATACCCAGCCCTCTCTATTGTGCTTTCCATTGTTGTTATTACTCCTCATTGGTTCTGGCATACCGCTTGACAACTATTAACAACAGCTTGACAAGGTATTAGTCCTGCTCATTGGTAAAGTTTTTTTATTGTAACAGACAAACCACTGTTGACGCTAGATGAATCAGTCAACTTGAACTTGGTTGAGTGGGCAGATTTAATTGTCTGGACACAGGCAAGAACCCAACTGCACTAGCTGGTCTGTGTAGGACGTGTTGCTCTGACAACCATTTAGATTAATTTAAAATGATAAATCCAAACTTGTGCCAGGTTGTTAACAATCAAATGAAGCTAACAAGGTCATCCATGTACAAAGATCGAGGCCCAGGTATAGAGTGAATAACACTAAGGCAGAGGAAGTATTCAGATAAACCACCCCTATGATCCCTGCATTTAAGTCTGTTTTCTGTCTGTCTCTAGGCATTGTCTACAGACTCAGTGGAAAGGCTGCCAGTGTTTAACAAGACCGCTCTGCGTCACTACAAGCTGAGTTTGGAGGCAGATGATTGGTGCATCCCCTCCAAGGAGCCGCTGGACCTGGCTGTGTACCGTGCTGCCAAGTGATTCAGTCATGACCTGACATGACTTCTGACACAAACCCTTAAAAGCATACCATTAAAAGTCCTTCAAAAGCAGGACATGGTTGGACCAGAACTATTGGCCCAGCGATGGACCAAAGCTGAAGTGACCAAAAGTGGCCAAGGAGATCAAAGAGAAGGCACAGCATGGATTGTCAAGGAACTTCCTTGATAAGAGCTTCCATCTTCTTCCTGTTTCTCCCTCTGCTTTCTTTACATGTGTGATATACATAGAGGAAGACGAGAACAAAATTGACATTCTGGGTCAAGATGGCGGATGGTCAAAGATGCAGTGATAGAAAGCCAGAAAGAGAGAGAGAGTGATGGAGAGGTGAGCTGAACTGATAGTAGGGCTGGATGTTTTGAAGACAATCTCTATTTTGTCTGAGCAGTATTGGGATTTAGGAACACGTTTCACCCAAATGTTAGCAACCCATTATGCTGATTCCTTTTAATTAAGGTTTTTTAGGGTGCCTCTCAACCAGTCAGGTCTTTTAGTTCAGAGGTACCAACAGAATATTTTCCGCAGTAAGTGGATTAAGTGCCTGTTCATGCTGACTGAGAAGTGTGTTTTTTCAACACTATGCAAACTATGTATTTCTTTTTTCTCGTCTTGTTAAAACTGACAGTGTAAATCTTCCCTTGAGTTCCTGTTTTGTGAACAGATGTTCAGCTGCTCAGTTGCTTACAGTGCCGAGGACTAAGGATCATTTGGTTAGAGTTTAGCAGGTACTATAACATTGTCAAAGAGTTATGTAAACTGGAATGTGCCTTTATCAGTGTGTCATAAAGATCTGTAAGAGGTCCAAACTGCAATGACTGACTGTGTTTGAAAATAATCACTGTAATAATAACTATTTTACTGTAAATTGTGATTTACTGTGTGTATTTGCAGATATATGTGATCCAGATGTTGTTTTATTTCATCACTTGAGGTGTCTGAATTTTATTTTATATTTGAAGTGAATTGTTCATATTGGAGGACTTCTATTTTTTTTTTATAAAGAAATCATCCTGAAATTAATTTTACTTATGTTCTCTTTATATTTTGAGTGAATTCACTTTTGCCAATTCAGGATTACGTCCTTGGTAGTTTTACTGACAGAGTGTGTGTCTCAAAGGACATGAATTGTGCAGGAAGGGAAGTAACAGATCTGAAAATGGACCAATCAGGCACTGAGTTATATAACACAAGATACACAAGTACAATCGTGTGTGTGTGTGTGTGTGTGTGTGTGTGTGTGTGTGTGTTTCTTTGTGTCAATGACCTGGAATAGTTCATAATGGTAGGCTACAAGGGTCAATGCAGGGACTTTGCCTGTCATGCAGGGTATGTTTAATGGGACTTTGGTTATCACGCAGAGTGTGTGTGTGTGTGTGTGTGTGTGTGTGTGTGTGTGTGTGTGTGTGTGTGTGTGTGTGAATATAAGAGATCAACTTGCTCTCTCAAAGAGAAAGAGGGAGGTTATAAATAATTGACTGGAGCAAAGGAGTGACAAATGTCTTGCAGCTATGGTGTTATTGAACAGCAAACAAGTTGTCAAGGTAACAGGTTGGGATGACCTTAAAACAGGTCAATCAAGATCTACTGTAATACACTAAAGCCTCCACCCTGACAGCAGTTGTCTGAGGACCAGGCTGGTGTTTCTCTACAGCTATTTTATTGCCAACAAACCCAATGAAAAGATCAAGAGCAATAATGTGCTAGTTATCCCCAATGGGTAGGGGAGAGTGGGGTTGGTTGGGACTCTGACCTTTTAGCAAGTTAGTAAGCAACTGTGCCTATGCCATTCAGCCACATCCTCTTCACCTTCAACCTCAAAGTGGAGACCTCCTGACCTCCTCTATGGTTGACCCTTGAATGGGATCAAGTACAACAGTTTACTTACTGACTTAAATTACTGACAATACAAGTTATATGTTTACATGATAAATAAAAGTATTTTTATCATTAAAACACATTCTGACATGCCATCTGATGCTCCCACTCCCTAGGTATTAGAATAGAATAGAATAGAATAGAATAGAATAGAATAGATCTTTATTGTCATTGTACATTGTACAACGAAATTGCAGAGCAAACCCGTAAGTGCAAATTTATAGATAAAACATAAAAACATAAGAACATTGGTACTAAGATAAAAATAAATAAAAAACACATAAATACCAAGCACACAGCTCACACGCACAGACACAGCTGTCAGACACATAGTCATGTGATTATTGCACAGCCACTCTTTTTATGCCTTGATTGTGTTCAGCGACACTATTGCTCTCGGGTAAAAACTGTTCTTGAACCTGTTTGTCCGGCATTTTATCGTCCTGTATCTCTTGCCCGTGGGTAGCAATTCAAAGAGTTCATGTCCGGGGTGTGATGGGTCCCTTATGATGTTTTGAGCCTTTTTGAGGCACCTCGCATGCAGTATGTCAACACACTCTCTATTGAGCAGCGATAGAAAGACACAAGCAGTTTTTGTGACAGGTGGTTCTTTCTGAGGAGTCTCAGAAAGTAAAGTCTCTGCTGTGCCTTTTTGATGGTCACTGAGGTGTTCGCACTCCACGACAGGTCCTCCTTGATCTGGATGCCCAGGAACCTGAAGTCGGAGACCCTCTCCACATAGTCCCCGCTGATGTACAGTGGTTGGATACTTTCCGTTTTCTTCCTCCGGAAGTCCACGATCAGCTCCTTCGTCTTGGTGGTGTTAAGGACCAGGTTATTTTCCCTGCACCACCCAGTCAGCTGCTCCACTTCATTTCTGTAGGCAGACTCATCCCCCTCAGAAATGAGTCCCACTACTGTGGTGTCGTCTGCAAATTTAATAATGGTGTTGTAGTCATGAGTGTAGAGGGTGTAGAGTAGGGGGCTCAGCACGCAGCCCTGGGGGGAGCCGGTGCTGATGCTGATGGATGCTGAGAGGTGGGAGCCTACTCTCACCCTCTGAGAGCGATTTGTCAGGAAGTCCAGGATCCAGTGGCAGATGGAGGAAGACAGTCCCAACCCCGTGAGTTTGGGCACCAGTCTGTGGGGGAGGATTGTATTGAACGCAGAGCTAAAATCAACAAAGAGTAGCCTTGCATAGCTCCCCTGCTGCTCTAGGTGGCTCAGAGCAGTGTGGAGGGCTGTTGCGATAGCATCCTCTGTAGATCTGTTAGCCCTGTACGCAAACTGGTGAGAGTCCAATGCAGGTGACAGACTTGAGGTAATGTGCCCCCGAACCAGAGTTTCAAAGCACTTCATAATGATTGGTGTAAGTGCCACTGGACGGTAGTCATTCAAGCTGCTTACTGCAGTTTTTTTTGGCAGTGGAACAATAACAGAGGACTTTAGACAGGGTGGGACGATGTACTGGGACAGGGACTGGTTGAAGATCCTGGTAAAGACAACAGCCAGCTGGTCTGCACAGGTCTTTAGTACACGTCCAGGTACGCCATCTGGTCCAGCAGCTTTCCTCGGGTTCACCCCCCTTAGTGTGCGCCACACCTCAAGCTCCTCCAACCTGAGGACGTTGTCACAGGTTGAGGGGTGTGATGTGACTGCATGTGGTTGCTCCGCCTCAAAGCGAGCGTAGAAGATGTTCAGTTCCTCCGCCAGCGAGGCGTCTCCATCAGCCACAGCGAGGTTGTTGGATTTGTAGCCAGTGATGTGTTGCACCCTCTGCCACACCTGCCTTGTGTTGTTGCTGCTGAGGTGTCCCTCTATTCTCCTCTGGTATGCTGTCTTGGCTTCTCTGATGCCTCTCCTCAGGCTGGCTCTGGCAGCACTGTACTGTGCCCCATCACCACACCTAAAGGCCTTGTTTCTCTCCTTCAGCAGGGTCCTGACCTGTCCAGTCATCCAGGGCTTTTGGTTTGGATAGACCCGGATGCGCTTCTCGGTGATAACCATATCCGTGCAGAACTTGATATAGCTCAGTACAGATAAAGTGTAGTCCTCCAGGTCCTGCTGTTCAAAGATGCCCCATTGTGAAATGGTTCAGTCCATTTGACAGAGGAGGGTCAGATACATGATGCGTAGAAATCACAAGCGCTGTTAATGTAAACGTGAGGCTTACTGCAGCCTGATAAGCTGCATCAGAATGCCTCATCAGAAACCAGAGACTACTAAAGGAAAAGGCAGAGTACACAGTAGGGCTGCTCGATTAATCGAATTTTAATCTAGATTACGATTTGGGCTTTCAAAGATTATGAAAACAAAATAATCGACATAAAATGATTATGCGCTTCTTGTCAGTTTACTCTCGTTGTCTTGTGTTGCAAATCAAACGCACCCGAAAGCCACACATGCGCAATACTGTCCCCTCCCCTCCTCTCCTCTATTCACTCCACGAGCCAGTCAAATAGGTGAAATCGAATAATGCAAGGGGCAGGTAATCGCCAAAGATTTCAAAAACAGCGTGTGGCAAATGGCAGAGGGAGAGCGAGAGAGGTTGGTCTGTGTGTGTGTGAGTGTGTGTGTGTGTGTGTGTGTGTGTGTGTGTGCATGCGCACACGCATGCACGTGTATGTGTGTGTGTGTGCACATCAGGGCCGAACTCCTCCGTGTGCCATACAGAGAGCAGAGGAGAATTGTAAACGTGCGACCATGTGGAGACAGGAATGACATGCCGTTGTGTAAATAAGTCATCACGTGCGCTGCTTCTATTTTGACCAAAATAATGGTGATTATGATTTATTCCATAATCGAGCAGCCCTAGTACACAGAACAAGAAAATGAAAGGAGATGAGAGGTGATGGACTTTCAAAGAAAAAAAAAAAGCGAAGAAGTGGCAGGTGTGACAGACACAGCTGTTTTGGTCGTGTCCGACATTGCACAAAATGATACCTCATTATGATACCTCATTTGTGATGCCTTACAAAAGAGATAACAGCGTACACTGCTGTTACAGGCCAAAAAATTGAGTTCAGCATTAGCTGAGGCAGAACATGATGTCAGTCTCAGCTCACATCCCTGCTTGGGGGAGGGGGGTTTGGTCTTTGCTGCTACTCTCCCTGTTGTAGGCTTTCCATGTAGGCGCATAGAAGGGCAGGGAGGTTTGCTCTCTGTGCCTTGGGCTTTCCTTGTTTGTGTGTGGAAGGGTGGAGAGGTGTGCTCTTACTGTCTTAGGCTTTCTGTGAAACCTGAGGAAAGGCAGAGAGGCCCCAGAGCACAATTTCACAATTTGCCTACGGACAGAAGGCTAAAATGCTACATTAACAAAATACCTTTGTCCATGTGTACTAGGCCTTAGACTGAGTAAAATCTTTATTTACAACTTTCTGTTGGTATAAAGTCCACACAGTTTGAAAAGTGGCAAAAAAAAAGAAGTAAGAACGTTTTATAATGTCTAAGTTTTCTTTTTCTTTTTGTAATAGTCTTATGAGACAAAACTGGATATAGCAACAGTGCTTAATTTGAGCTGGAACGTACTGGAACACATACCAGGATCTTTTCAGAAAAGGCCCTGGTGCATTCCGGAACTAATTTGCATGGGTCTAGAACTTTTCACATCTAAAAACTACATATAGTATTGGCTGATGTCACTAGTGTTGCAGGGTGGAGTACCGTAGTACTACGGTGCCTCACGTACCACTACTGCGGGATAAGTTCAAAGTCCAATCGCAAGAGGGTGAGTGTCCATGCTCTGTCCAATAACGGCGCGCGCTGGCCACCTGGCGCTCAATATGCTGCTGTAGTGGTTTGTTTTCCAGACATGTGAGTATCTTTGAACAGTGAAAGTTATTATTTAGTTCTTTTTACTTGTCAGCAGTGATTTGTTTTCCTCAGAGCTCTACGTGCGAGCATTTTACTCGCATTTGCGACTAAAAATAGTTTTGTGCGAGCAAAATAAATCATTCAGCACAGTACAGAGTACAGATTTCAACCAGCAGCAGAAACGAAAGGCGAATCCTCCTGGTTGTGGGTTGAACGGGGGTCACAGACAGGAATACGGCGGTCAAATAGCCTACGGCGGCTCTGCTGTGCAAGATAACAGCTTACCGGCGACAGAGAAGTCCGACTCCAGGTCCAGTAGCCTAATTTCCTCTTTCGTTGGCGTCATGACTGCCCAGTAGTACCTGGACAACCGAGCCGTGGCGGCACACAGGTATGTGACGTGTCAGAGGATAAAGGAGCTGTTCACATTTCTCTCTTTGTGGCAGTAACGGTCCACAAACCTCACCGCACTTTAGGGACTGTTCTTTACTTATGAAGGGACTGTTCTTCTGTTCTATTTTATTTTTATTTTGTTTTATTTTATTTTATTTATTTATTTTATTTATTTTATTTCAATCCCCCCTATGTTAATCACTTATTGATGCTGTTTTTGAAGTATGAATAAGTCAATAAGTAATTTATTCCATTGAAATATCATTGATGTATTATAGAAAAGTGATTTATCTTTTTATAAATGACAAAAGGCACATCTGCCTAATTTTTGCTTTGGTATTGTGATACTACTCAGAACCGTGATACTTTCACTGGTATCATACTGTGGGTCCCAATTTTGGTACCGTGACAACACTAGATGTCACAACCATTCCATTCAGAGTTGCGCAGTGAGGCAGCTCAGGTTCCGCTTAAAGAAATGTTCCCCCACTTTTGGGAGTGGGGAAACACTGCTCTCTCAGAGGCCAAAAGTGTTCCCCTACTTCTACTTTTACAAATTAAGCACTGAATAGCAAGATTCAAACTCCAAACTATACAAGCAAAGCACACTCTGCAGCAAAATGCTAATGACCTGAGTCTGATACAACTAATGTCTGCACACACACACGCACGCACACACGTGCATGCACGCAGACACACACACACACACACACACACACACACACACACACACACACACACACACCCTGTCCTCATTATACCTACCCAAGACTGGTTCATGACAGCATGAACGTGTTGACAGTAGTTCGACGCAGTTATGTAATGAGTGAACAAGCCAATACCCGGTCCCTGTTAGAGCAGAACATTGCCCAGGTTACCCTGCTCTGTGTTTGTACTGTCATTACACCATATCTGACATATCAATGATATCTTACACAAACAAAAGCACAGGAAACCCCTTTCACATTGATTATTGTTAAGGCCTCTACCCAGTCCCAATGTTCTGTTCTGGTCCTGGAGCATCATTAATGGCTCAAAACTAAGACTCAACAGTGTTAAATCAATTCTTTGTTAAAACTGTGTTGTATGCCTGACAACTGCATTTGAGTAAAGCCCCTGCTTCTCCCTCTTAAATTGCCCTTGTGGCAGCCACACACAAATTGAGCAGCATCATGTCTCCTTCATCTGGCATGTCACTAACTTGGCTTCTTCTCCGGAGCCCTTGTGCTCCACTGTCTCGCAGGTTAACTTATATCGCAGCGGTGCCTGGATAGTGTGATGTGTGTGGTTGTGCTGCTGGCGTGGTCCTGCCTGATGTCTCCTGCTGCTGTTACACATATGATTATTGTCACATATGTATACTATCAGATATATATGCTTTCAACATATTGTACCACAATACCTGTTATTATTATTATAATATTATTACTTTAATTAATGTTGTTGTAATTGCCGCATGGCCTCAAACAAAATGGATTCAAATAGGCCACTCCCACACTTAAATACTTCCTCTTCCTGGATTTCCTCCTGAGAGGAAGTGGATCTCTCCACCTGATCTCAAGGAGTTATGTGCCCTGTTTATTAGTTCCCCCTGCTGGCCCCCAACTGACATTATTTCTTCTCTTATAGATAAACTGGCTACATTTAATTGCTTCATCTGACATTTCCCTCACTGTCTTCCTCAAACTCTGTCCCCGCACTCCGAGTGCCCCCAGGAGCGAGACAGCTGATCTTGCTATGAATCCCCTACACCCCACTTCCACTGGACAAATCCTAGTCTTCCATCCTCGCTGCTCAGCTTCTGCTCCTAAGTCTGCATATCTAAGCTTTTTTCTTTCATAGGCTTCTTCCACTGAGTCTTCCCAAGGAACTGTCAGCTCAATGAAATAAACTATCCGTTGACTCACTGACCACAACACTAAATCAGGCCTCTGCCTGGTACAAACTATTTCCTGGGGAGCAACAAGCTTTCCCCCTAAATCTACTTGCATTTCCCAATCACAAGCACCTTCTAGGCGGCCACACCCTTGCCTCCTCACTAACTTATCTCGTCTGCGTTTCTCTCCCTCACAGACAAACTGAATTACTAAACTAAGCTGTAAGCTGTTATCATTACCGTCTGTCCTGCATCTCTTTCTGTCTTTCTTTCTCTCGCACTGTGTCATACGGATTTCTGTTAATTTATCATGTTGATCTGTTCTGTACGACATCTATTGCATGTCTGTCCTTCCTGGAGGAGGGATCCCTCCTCAGTTGCTCTTCCTGAGGTTTCTACCATTTTTTTTCCCCCATTAAAGGTTTTTTGGGGGGGATTTTTTGTGATTTTGTGATATTGGGCTTTATTTAAAAAAAATGGATTGATTGACTGATTGATCTGCCATCATGGCTAGCCAGGTAACAATAGTGTTTGCCCAAGGCCTCTGCATTATTTGTCACTCTTGTGAAATTAAACCAATATTTAAACAACTCAATACAGCCCATGGTAGGGCTGCCCAGAAAAGCCTGAAGGGGAAGTGATGTCACCAGTCATTTCATTACAGCCACATGACGAACCAACTATACCTGTTGTCATCCACGAACAAGCATATCCTTTTATGGTGGACACAGGGGCTACATATTCATGCATTGGAAAAGAAGGCTCTAAACTCCCCCTCTCTAAGTCATCCATCAAGACCATAGGCTTCTCTGGGAAATCACAAGTCATACCATTGACAGAGCCCATTCCAATGCTCATCACAGGAAAAGTCATATTTGCACCCCTACTCTACTCAACTCAGGCTGAGATATATTGCGCTCTCTTAAAGCTAAGATCATGCGTACTCAAGATGGATTATATCTAGATTTCCCCGAGGAACCTCCACAAAGCATGATGCCACAGCTGCCCGTGAACGCCACAGAGACACCACAGGCGTTGGTCTACTGGCTCCAACTGACACCAGAAGAGTCTCACCTCAAGCAGACATGGACTGAGTGGGAACCATGGGTCAGGTTACATTTTGACACAGCACACACTCCCACTCTGTCACTGCACTGCACGCTCATGTATGATGTGGACCAGACTCATGTAGATGATCAAGAATGCTGGGACGCAGTGCTCAATAAAAAAACATGCCTGATCACTAGTGAAGACATGTATTTAGGACCTCAAGGTGTGGCAGCAGCCGTCCGCTTCCCAGAAGAATTAGCTGGGTGGTTTCAGGTGCCAAATTCTACACCACATGTTACACTGTTGATAGCAGAAGGTTATGAGTCTCATTATCTGGGTCCTATGGTCAGGCGCGCGCTGCAGGTGCGAGAGTGGTTACCCACCGAGAACAAATACATCCACATTTCAGATGACAAACAATACATCAGAATCTCGACCAAGACAGGTGATGAAGCAGTCGCAGACAAGGTACATGTAGATGGCAGATCACAGAAGAACATGCACAATTGCTGAGTTAAGTTCCACCACAGCACATAAAACAGATGTAGGCTTGATAAAATCAGCGCAACCTGTCCGCATCACACTAAAACCACGTTAGCCCACCATACCAGAGGCAGTATCCTCTCCAACAACATGCCATTGACAGTATCTGATTTGCTTGTCTGTAGCTCCTCAAAAGAGCAATGTCAAAGAGATCCCATTGCAGTGCTCACAGCACTAGCAGAGGGGGGACACAAGGTCAGTAAAGTAGAGTACTTGGGCAGACATTTGAGTGGAGATAAAAAGTGCATTGCCCCATCTCAAATAGAGGCAGTAAGTAAGGCTCCTCAACCTCAGACGGTGGGCCAAATGCTGTCTTTTCTCGGCATGACAGGATACAGTCGGCCATGGATTTGTGACTATGCTATAAAAACTGCTCTGCTCAGAGCTTTAGTAAGAGCAGCAGGACAGACAAACAACACAGCACAGTGCTCCTGGATGGAGGAAGCAGAAGATGTGTTCCAAGCCTTAAAAATAGACATGCAGTCCGCTCCAGCGCTAGGCACTCCTAACTACTCCAAGCCTTTTCATCTCTATGTGGCAGAGAAATCTGGGTTTGCGTGTGCCGTCCTGATGCAAGACACACCTACAGGTAAACAACCACTAGCATATTACAGCACCAAGCTCGATAACATAGAGGCTGGTTTGCCTCCCTGTTATCAGGGGCTAGCCTTAGCTGTCTTTGCATTTCAAAAAGCATCTTCGTTAACAATGGGACATCCTGTTACTTTGTATACCTCTCACGAGCTTCATGCCCTGCTGACAAGTCCCAGATTCATTTTGACACAGGCCGATGCACAGGATATGAGGTCATCCTGTCTGCTCCTGAGCTCAACATTCAACGTTGTACCATCATTAATCCAGCCACCAAAATGGTTCTACCCACAGAAGGTACACCACATGACTGTTTTCATGACACAGACAAATTCATGCGCGCTCGAGAAGACTTGCACAATCAGCCCATTTCAGCTGACATCACATTGTTCGTTGATGGCTCCTGCTTTCGGGATGCCACAGGTAGTCATGCAGGCTACGGACTTGTACAGCTCAACAACGACGATCAGGACTTTGTGACTATACAATCATGTAAACTTGCTCAGCCCTGCTCCGCCCAGCTTGCAGAGATAAAAGCTCTAACAGCAGCATGTAGATTAGCAAAGGGAATGTCACTAAATGTATGTACAGATTCAGCATATGCATATGGAGTGTGCCACATCCACGCAAACATTTGGAAACAGAGAGGGTTTCGCAGAGCAGACGGCACCCCGGTCACACATGGGGAGGTCATTGTCGACTTGTTGGAGGCTATGCTCCTCCCCAAAGCCCTAGCTATAATCAAATGTCCAGCCCATTAAAAGACTGATTCGTTGATAGTCAAGGGTAATAACCTAGCTGATGTAGCAGCCAAACAGGCAGCAATAGGTGCAGTAATGACACCCATATTAACCATACAAGACTGTGAACCCCTCACTACCATGCCTTCTCTTGTAGCAGCGCAAAACAGAGTAAGTGAGGCTGAAAAACGACTGTGGATCCAGCGTGGCACCATCAGAACACAAGCACAGGGGCCAACAAATCGTCTCTGGTGAGATAGTCATGGCAATTTTGTACTACCTACCCTGTTGCTACAACATGCTATAATTTGGGCGCATGGTAGTGACCATTGCGCAAGGGGGGAGATCCTACGGAAATTGCAAGCAACATGGTGGTCACCATTCATGGCAGCCACGGTAGATAGAGTACTCAGCGAATGCGAAACTTGCGCGAGGTACAACATCAGGAAAGTTTTCACAGCCCCACTGGCGCACATACCACCTCCAGACGGTCCTTTCAGACACCTCATGTTAGACTACATAGACATGGGAGCACAATCCAGAGTAAGAGAAATGAGATATGTCTTGGTAGTCATATGCACATATAGCCGATGGGTAGAAGCAACAGCCACAGCCTGATCAGATCACAGAACAGTTGCAAAATTCCTCTGCCGAGAAGTCTTCCCGAGATTTGGGATGCCAGACACCATATCATCAGATAATGGTAAACACTTTGTATCTAATGTAATACAAGAAACATTGAAGCAACTGGGCATCAAACAAAAGTTTGGCTGTGTCTACCACCCTCAGTCACAGGGAGCAGTAGAAAGAGCAAATGGGATTCTGACAACAAAAATAGCTAAAACAGTAGCAGATAGCGGGGACAAGCTTAACTGGGTGGCTAATGTCAATGCACTCACAAGCCAGCAGAATCACGCATCTAACACCGCATGAAATGCTTACGGTTCGACCCATGCCAATACCATATTTGAGGGGTCCCTATGAAGGGCCCCCATTGGAGCAGCTGCAAAATGAAATGTTTGACTATTTACGAAGTCTAACCCGTACCCACAGGGCCATCTTCCAGCAGGTAAAAGGGGCCACAGAGGACAGACGAGTCGAGATCCCAGAGGACCTTCAGAGAATACTCCCCGGAGAGTGGGTGTACGTCAAAGTGTTCAAAAGAAAGTGGGACCAGCCGAGAAGGGAAGGTCCATACAAGGTCGTATTAGCAACCTCAACAGCCCTGAAAGTTGACGGTAAGGACGTTTGGTTTCATCGTAACTACTGCTGCAGAGCTAACAACCTGGAGAGACCTATACCCCGACCCAGGACCAGACGGAGAGCACCTCCCTGTGGGCCGCAAGGGGATGGCGAGGCCGCCCCAAGGGGGGTAGGGGGTCATCCAGAAGGGGAAGGCGATGCCTCCCCGCAGGAGCAAGGGACAAGGCGATCCTCACGCTTGGTGGCCAGGCGGGATCGGAGCGGGGCCCAGAGTGACAGCAGTGGGTCGCTGCCAGGGAGGGTATCACCAGAGAGCACTACGGAGGGAAGCACCTCCTCCACAGTGGCTAGCGTATGAGTCTCCTGAGTCGACACCTGACAGCCGCAGGGATGATGATGAGGGTGCAGGGACAGCAAGAGCAGAGGAAGTTGAGGAAGCTGCAGAAGAAGAAGAAGAAGGCCACAGCTCAGAAGCAGGTGCAGCAGAGAGCCAAGAGAGTGCAGACACAGACACAAGGGGTGCAGACACAGGAGATGCAGGCTCAGAACAGGGAACAGCAGACCAGCAGGCCACATAGCCAGAGAAGTCCAGATGTAGAAAGCCAGACCAGTATAGGAGGAGGAATTCAGGCAGGGATAATAGTTGCAGTGCTACTAACATTACTGCATGACAGGGGTGAAGTCAAGTGAGGGAGCAGAACAGAGCGATCAGGATCAGGGACAGATTGACCGTTGTTTACTCGCACTAGGATCCATGGCCGTAAAACAAGGACAGATGCCTAGCGGAGAGATAGTGCAGCTGACCTACCATAAGTCGCACGCTTATGATGATGTGTTGGTGGAAGGTCCAGGAAGTATTAAATTGCATGGCCAGTCAAAAGGACCACGATGTAGTGCAGAGGGGATGGTGATAGCAAGAGTCTGGTGTGACAATGAAGGTTGTGCCAACATAGACACCGGGCACACAGTACCCGTAGAACTGGCTCAGCAATGGCTCGAAGTAAAACCGGAACCCCACAGGAGAACCAGAAACGCGCCAGCACGAGACACCAAACTAATTAGAACCACCACGTGGAGATCTAATATGTTTTACCAGTGGTTAGAGTACTCCACCAAACAGGTAACCAAAAGCTCGTGCATTGCCTGCCACAGAAAATTAGGCCTCTCCCAGGTATAGAGGATTGTGAACGACGAGACACCTGTTTTGCACAGTGTACTATGTGGATGGCAGCAGGGAAAACCAGTTACACCAATAATAGTGAAATCTGAGCAAATTAAAAAAGAATTTCAAGTACCACCAGTAGTGCATTTGGCCCAAGATATTGTATTTCCCTTTTGTGTAGCCCGAGGGGACATCAAACATTGGCTAGAGAATTCCACCAGCAGCAACAACACCCTTGAGGTGGAAGAACTGATCCGGTGCCGATGGGAAAGTGCCACCCATAAGCAAACTAATCAGACTTGGATTGCAAAAGTGTGTCAAACCATAGGAAAAGCTAAGATTCAATGTCACCAGGTGGTAAGTGGCACCGCCAAAACCTCATACGTCATGGGGCGCAATCACACTCACGTCACATGAATTTGGATTTATGACCTTAGCAAAGGTACGGATCCCCTAGCAGATATATTTTGGATGTGCGAGGAAGATAGACAGGTAAAAGCAATGTTGCCAGCCAACTGGACTGGAATTTGTGCGCCAGTCATGCTGACAGGACCAATCACTGTAATAAGTTTGGCTGATGACGGGCCAAAGAGGGTACGCAGATCGATTGGGGGTCCAAAACCCTGGCCAGAGGATGAGAAAATATACATCATATGGGACCGGGTGCCTCAAGGGGTCCCGTCAGAACACCAGGCCATAGGAGATGACTGGATAGGGACAGGTAGAGGAATAGGTGCTCTGCCATTTGTAGAGGCAATAATGAATGCCCAATACATAACACGCAATAGCCGCTGGGTGAACTATCCCTAATGACTGTGCAGAACAGACTTGTCATTGAAACAACGTTAGCCCCAGACCAAGGTGTCTGTGATGTAATAGGGGAAGAGTGCTGTATGGCCATCCCCATAAATATAGGTGAAGATGGCAACCTGACTCAAGCTTTAAAAAATATATGCAGACTAAGAGACCAACAAGTACGGCACTCCAATTGGAACACTAAAACCTCATCAATTCTTGAGTGGTTAGAAAAGTTCTCTGTTGGAAAAATCCTACGGACTATAGGAGTAATATTTGGATTTGTTTTATTGACCATTCTCTTGATAATCTGTTGCGTCCTTCCCCTAATACAGATCCTGATAAGAAGGGCCATGAGAGCGGCCACGGGACAATTCATTATGCTGACACAACAGCAGGAAAGGCTCCCCGAGAGAGGAGAATTGTGGGGACTAGAGGAACCGTGGGTAAGCCCATATGCACCCAAAAGACTGAACAACGATTTATATAAGACCATGACTGACAATACGGACGTGTATGAACATACGGCTGACAACATAAACCTATATGAGCCAATGAAGGGGAACTTGGTAGGAGAATACGAGGTCATATAGAGGGAGAGCCAATTCAGGGTAAGAGATAACCCTAACCCTATGTTCAGCTCAAGTTGGTGGGATTAAAGAAAAAAGGTGGAGACTCAACAGAATCTTCACCAGCTTTAAAAGGGGATGCACAGAAGCAGAAACTTCAGTCCTGCTCCAGAGCTTGACTCAAATCAAATCAAATCAACTTTATTTATATGGCACTTTTCATACAACAGTAACACAAAGTGCCTCACAGGGGTTAAAAACAACAGAGATCCAAACAGAAAACAAAAAGAAAAGAGAAAACCCAACCCTCCCACCCAACTAAAAGCTATTTAGCTCATAAAATTGAGTTAGTAGCTAGGTAAGAATGATCTAAAACAGAGACATAAAATGCATCAAAACTAAAACCTATAGGCTAACTAAAATAACAAAAGATAAAGGTTAAATGAGATAAGAACGTAAAAAGAGGAAGGGTAAGAATATAAAAAATAAATAAAAAATAGATAATAGATGGATAAATCGGTTGTAAGAGGAATTTAAAATAGATAAATAAAGAGATCAGTTAAAAGCCTGATTAAAAAGATGAGTCTTGAGCCTCTTTTTAAAAACATCAACAGTCTCTGCAGCTCTGAGGTTCTCCGGCAGGCTGTTCCACAGTCAGGGGCCATAATAATTAAATGCCGCCTCCCCGTCTGTTTTAGTCCTAACTTGTGATATGGTTAAAAGGCTGGTACCGGAGGACCTCAGGGTCCGCGAGGGTTCATATGGTAAAAGCAGGTCAGATAAATAAGAAGGCCCAAGACCGTTAAGACATTTAAAAACTAATAAAAGAACCTTAAAATCGATCCTGAAGCGCCCGGGGAGCCAATGCAGCGATTTTAAAACTGGTGTAATGTGCTCCTGCCATCTGGTCCTCGTCAGCACTCGTGCAGCTGAATTCTGTAATAACTGTAGATTTGAGATACTCTTTTTGGGAAGACCAGAGAGCAGGGCATTACAATAATCTAACCTGCAGGAGATAAAAGCATGCATCAGCACCTCCGTGCTGGCCTGAGAGAGAAACGGGCGGACTCTGGCTATATTCTTAAGGTGGTAGAAACCTGCCTTTGTTATGTTTTTAATATGTGGAATAAAACAGAGCTCAGAGTCAAAAATCCCACCCAGATTTTTTACAGATTGTGTTGGTTTAAAATCCTGTAGTTTTGGTAAAAGTTTCTCTCTCTGGCCTTCAGGACCAATGACTAAAACCTCTGTTTTGTCCTGGTTGAGCTGCAGGAAATTCACTGCCATCCATGACTTTATATCTAAAATGCAGTTAAAAAGGGCATCAGTTGGCCCTGTGTCATCAGGAGACACAGTGATGTACAGTTGCGTATCATCAGCATAACTATGAAAGATTATGCTGTGCCTCCTGATGACGTCCCCCAGAGGAAGCATGTAGAGATTAAAAAGAGTTGGGCCTAAAATTGACCCCTGGGGGACCCCACACTTTAGCTCATGGGTTCCTGAGGAACATGTATCCATACTTACAAAGAAGTGTCGATCAGTAAGGTAAGAGACGAACCAGTTAAAAACAGTACCAGAGAGGCCAACCAGGTGCCTCAGTCTATTTAATAAAATGTGATGGTCTACTGTATCGAAGGCGGTGGTTAGATCCAATAGTACCAAGACTGTGAGTTTATGGTTATCAAAATTGCACCTGATGTCGTGTAAAATCTTTAAAAGGGCTGTCTCGGTACTGTGGTTCATCCTAAAACCAGACTGATACTTCTCTAAAGTGTTATTTGTATTTAAAAAATCATTTACTTGGTTAAAAACCAGTTTTTCTAAAATTTTGCTTAAAAATGGTCCAGGTGTGTCAACAGTTAAAATCTGTTGCGATAAGAGATTGGATCTGATGTCATTGATTTTACTTCTGAAGCAAAGTCCTCACAAAGGGCATTGGTTGTTGTCTTAGGTGATCTGTTAAAATTACTGTTTGTTAAAATATCAATTGTGGAGAAGAAGAATTTGGGATTGTTTTTATTGTCAGAGATTAGTTTTTTGAAGTGGGAAATTCTTGCCTGTTTGACTGCGTTATCGTAGGTTTTGAGATGTTGATGTAATATTTCGTAGTGGACTGTTAGGTTTGATTTTCTCCACCTTCTCTCAGCACTCCTGCAGTATCTTTTCAGTTGTTTGATTTCCTGATTTCTCCATGGGGGAGTAGGTTTTGTTCTAATTGTTTTGATTAAAAGTGGAGCCACTGAGTCCAGCGTTGACTTGAGTTTGTTGTTTCAGCAGGAGTGCTCTGTAAAATCTGGATAAAATTTGCAGCCACTTCAGAAGTTAGGTAGCGTTTCCTCACTGTTCTCACCGGGGCCTCCTGTTGGTTAAAACTGGTGATGTTAAAAAACACACAAAAGTGGTCAGACACAGCCAGATCCACAACAGAGGGCACACCCACGGACAGGCCATAGGTTATGATCAGGTCCAGGGTGTGCCCTCTGCTGTGGGTCGGCTGCGTGATATGTTGTTTAAAATCTAAACAGTTTAAGAGGTTTAAAAATTCTCTGGATACTGGGTCCGAGGTGTTGTCAATGTGTAGATTAAAATCACCAGTTATTAAAATCCTGTTGTAGGTGGAGTGAATGATTGATAATAATTCAGAGAAATCACTGATAAAAGAAGTGGAGTACTGGGGTGGTCTGTAAACCGTTATGCAAAGGATAGGAGGGCTGCTAAAAACAAAGGCATGATGCTCAAATGACGTGTAACTGCTAAAAGAAACTTCATTTGAGGACATTGTGGTTTTTGTTACTGATGCAGTTCCGCCTCCTCTTTTACCTCCCCTAATAGAATATAAAAAGTTAATATTTGGTGGGGAAGCCTCGGTGAGAACAACAGGTGCGTCGGTGCCAAGCCATGTCTCTGTAAGGAGAATACTGTCTAGGTTTATTGTCTAAAATTAAATCATTTATGATAAAAGGTTTGTTTAAAAGGGAGCGCACGTTCAGCACTGCCATTTTAATGTTTGTGCTGAACGTGCGCTCTTCGTGACTTTTCAAATAGATGTTAAAAACACGGTTAGGTCTAAAAACATTCCTGGGTTTCAACTTTCTAAGTGTAATGATAGTTTTTATGGTGTGAATGTCCTGTGTTTCCGATTGCAGAGAAGGTGCTGCTGAGGGAGAAGTGTGTGTGGTGCAATGTATAGTGGAGGAGGGCGGAGGTGGGTGAGCAGTGAGTCAGGAGGTGGCTGTGGTGCAGGATCGGACGGTCAGGTCAGTGTTGACTGATAAAAGCCGTGATCTCTCCTGGTTTGGGTGGAGGCCGTCCCGTTTAAAAAGGTGGGGTCTGTTTAAAAAAGCTATAAAACTGTCCACAAAAGGGATACTTTTGGACAGGCAGTATCCCTTCAGCCACAGGTGCAGCTGACGAAGGCGGCTGGTGGTGACGTCACCATAACGAGGTCGGGGAAGCGGGCCGGAAATAATTAGCCGCTTCCCCGTGTCCAGCAGGCGGTCCACCAGGGAGATGAAGTCCTGCTTGAGGACCTCTGACTGCCTCTGACTCACTGAGTTGTGATGTGCTTGTTGCTTGTGAGCACATTAAACATTAAACTGCACCTGATTCTACGTGTCTCCAGTGATTTTTTTGACCTCTGAGTATTTGAGTTTTAGACACTTAATAGAAAACAAAGAAAGTTTGTTCGGGTAGTAGGGAACAAGGTCGCGAGCCTTCTGGCCCAGCTCCAGGCCTTGAATTCTGCTTCTTCAGTGGTCAGCACTCTCTTCTTCACATCTTCCATGTAAAGATTGGCCACTATAGGAGACGCCGGTGAGCCCATAGCACAGCTGTGCTTTTGTTGGTAGAAACCCTCGCTGAACTTGAAGTAGGTGGTCAAACAAAGGTCCAGCAGGTCACAAATGTGGTCTGGGGTGAAGTTGGTCCTGTCTGGAAGGGAGCTGTCTTATAACAAACGTTTCCTCACTGTCTCAACTGCTTCTTTGGTGGGAATACAGGTGAAAAGTGAAGTGACGTCGTATGATACCATAGTGTAAAGAAGCAGTTGAGGCTGGTGACGCGTGCACATTGAAATCATGACGGAGAAAAGTAAAGGAAAAAGTCATTTTCTCTCAATGAAAAACATAGTCTCACTGATATTAATGACAAACTGCCAAAAACGTGCCAATGAGATGCAGCAGCGGAACAAGTGATCAGTTTGACCCGGACGGAAGTGATCACTATAAGCGGTTTCCACTGTGTGTATACATATATATATACATGCATGTATATATATATATATATATATATATATATATATGTATGCATGTCTCTGAAGTGACCCAATGGGTCACTTCAGAGACAGACTCAGCCACATGGTCTGAAAGGTGTTTCAAACATAACTTTATTATTTAACATGTTGGTATTACCCAAGAAGAAGATCCAAGCGAGATGTCACTCGGCACCAGGTCCCCTAGGGTGCAGACGTCTGTGTGTACTGTATGCTAATGTGATACCATCCCCTTTCCCTCTGATTGTCTTTTAAGAGGACAGACAGAAATGTGGATTCCAGGAACCAAAATGTTTCGATTGTAATTTTATGTTTCACCTTTCTTTCTATTGTCGTATATTACATAGCGATGATGTGAAGGTGATGAAGGAGACTCCGCTGACACCATCTTGCTTGCATAAAAAAAGGTTTATTACAAGAAGTACAGCATCAATCAAGCATCTAGAATGCCTGAGAGAGAGTTCGGAGCCGATGTGAACTACTCTGAAAAACAACTCCAAGTACTCTGCCTATATAGGTTGGTTGTTTTGATGAACTTTGAGACAAAATATGACAAGTCACAGAAAGACAATCTAGATGGAATCCAACCTTTCACCTAGCTTATCTATCCTTGACCTAAGCCATAATAAATTCTTAACCTGGGCCCCTAACTGATCATGTAAGACCCTGGTCGTCACATAACATGTGGCACATCAGATACTACACTATTTCAGTGCATATACATACACATGTATATATATCTGATGTTATAACATGATCACCATGTATAACATTTAAATCTGAATTAGTAGTGTCTGTTGACCACTTATTTATTATATACTTATAAGTGGGTAATATCCTGTTGCAGACAATATGTGTTTGGTACCATTCAATAGCAGACAGCGCCTCGTTGGTAAATATGGAAGCATTAGAAATGTTCCAAGCTTCATTAACCATCTAGGAAGCAATTAAAGTAAATTAAACTTTAATTTAGCTAAGGTACAGGAGGGGAGGAGTGAAATGTCCCGCCAGTGACAGTGAACTGTTCCTACTGGACTCAGCCTGACACAGACAGCTGGCAAGGCCGATCACAGCGCAGAGGCCAGAGCCTGCCTGCCAGTCTCAACCCCTTGGAACAACTATAAGATGAGAAGAGACTTTTGTCTTGAGGAGTAAAAAGAAGGAAAGAAGAGAGAGAGCAAGAGTGAAAAGAATCTTGAAGAAGTACTTTTGAAAAGCCGGCGGGCCATGGTGGGCCCCACCGGGCAATTTGATGGCATCCTGAGCAGAACTGAACATGCTGAAACCCAACAGAAATAACTTTATGCCACACGGTCTGCCTAACTCCTGCGTCCTGGACCAACAAGGTCAGGACTGAAGAAAGGCAGACTCCTGCATGCCCACACTGGGTGTGTGAAGATGACCGACATGGAGAGCCAAGCTCACCCAAGCCAAGGTTGCCATGTGGGCTCAGGAATGCCCAAAACTGCCCCGTGGGACAGCACTAGGAGCAGTTCACACCATGGAGCAACGCTGCTTCTCCTCTTCCCCCTCCAGAGCATCTTCTTTCTGGTCTGCTACAACTCAGGTGAAACAACATGATTTTCCTGTGCTGGGGTTTGATGTGTAGTTTAATAAGTATGGTAGGGAGCATTAGATAAAACTAGGATTACCCCTAAGTTTTCAGATGTTTCCCTTCTTGCTTCCCAGGCTGCTCAGATGTTGAATGGTGCTTCTCACAGGTCCATGTCAAAGTTTCCTCTGATAATTATCTTACCATTGCTCCTTTGCTTCATCTGGTTCACTCTGGTCATTCGTTCATTCATTCATTAGCATCGCTGTATTCATTTCATTCCACTCATAGTTGCATTTACTCATTGTCTTGTTTGTTGTTAGTTGTACTGCGTCTTGGTCTTCTGTGTCAGTAGTTTAGAATAAATGCTTGTCTATAAAGTCCTTGTCTTGGTTTTCTGTAGGATTACATTCAGTCAATTTACGGTTGCAAAGATTCTGGCTATTTGAGCTCTATTTGAATTGACAATTGATAATTAATAATTTCCCCAAAGTGCGTTAAACATTCCTGTCTGATCAACAAAAGGTGTGGTTTTATTAGTCTGACTATGAAATTATATCACTGGATGAATAAATAAAGTGGTTATGTTTAATAAATCTTATTAACGTCACTTTTTCCTAATATTGAGCTAATCAAACCCTACAGTATTCATGGTGAAAAACATAAGCACCTGAATAAACTGTTAATAATCAAATCAAAATTTACATATGTAATGGTGGAGAATTTCGGCGAGCATTTATTTAATGAATGCCGCCACAGAATAAATTATAAATTATGTAGCCATCAATATTTCCTACACACACACACACACACACACACACACACACACATATATATATATATATATATATATATATATATATAATTTATTTAAAACTAATAAAATCACAGCATGGACAAATGCAGAGACCAGACAGTCAATAAAGAGGTAAACATTCAGCAATTACAATGGGCGACTTAAAATGGCTGAAAGAAATACCAATATGTCCAAATTAAATCCACAAAATCAGCCTGAATGCCCAGTAAAAGGCCATCTTTTAAAGAGTTCACAAAGTTCAGTTAACATGCACATTCTCACTTTTTTTTGTAGTGCTAGGAGTTGATCCCCTTGGACTTGTGCTTTTAAAGAAAAGATGACTGCTGCACTCACTTTTACTCTGCTTTATTTATTCGTCAAAGTTTTGGTCAAGCATGGACCTTCATCAGGACATGTCCTGACCACAGACATGTCTGCCTTCTCTTGAATTTAATGAAACTAAATAGCACTCAGCTTGTTCTGCTCAAAGCGCCAAAAAATACATTTGAAAACTCAACAGTAATATCTCTTTCCAGAAACCATGACCTGGTTACTCAAAATAATCCACAGACCTTGTTGTGAACAGTTTAATATAGGAACTATTTTCTTTCTCCCAAATGACACCCACAAAACGTATCACCCTGCAGGAGGAAGAGTGCATCTACTGCTAGCTTGCCCAGTATCACTGAGCTAGGTAACATTACAGCTCCATGGAGGAAGATGTAAATTTTCTTGAAAATTACAGAAAAAAACGACATGTCAGACTTTGCCTAAGAATCATCAGACACCGCATGCAGAAGTGAGAAGGCATATCCTTCATAGAGTGTGGGTGCTGGAATGACCTATTTCACATTTTGCACCACTTCCTCTATCCACTATTGGGCGCTGAAGAATGCACTAAGTTACTGTCACAGTCTGCTCTGCTGCTCTCCTGCTGCCCAGGGAGTTTCCACCCACCTTGCCTCCGTCTCTCTCCCCACCTGGCCACACCTTCTCATCTTATTCACACCTGTTGCTCCCAGCTGGACCTCATCACCAAGCCAGTATATAAGCAGCCCTGGTTCACTCACTCGTTGCCAGATTCTCTTCACATTATGTTTGACTCTCCAGCAATCTTGTGTGGACTGACTTCCAGGTTTCGGCTTTGCTTGCTGACCACCTCTCCTTGTCTCTGCCCCGGTAAATGCAATAGCCTTCCCTCCCCGACTTCGAGTTTTGCCTGTGTGTTTCTTGGTTCTCGTCTGCCTGTGGTTGTGTGGCGTTTCAACACGCTGGCTTCCTCAAGAGAGATCGCCTGTCCACCTGTCATCATTAAAGCTTCCTGCCGAGTGAAACATCTCTCCAGTGCAAGTGCCGCTGACTTTTCCTGTCCTGCTGGTTTGTCGATCCTCCGCCCATCCACGACAACTCTTCTGCCTGCTTCCCCTGGGTTTATCTGCTCTGCTGCCAGCCAGCCTGTTACCGACTCTGCCTAAGGATCCACCACAAGCCCTGCCTATTCCTCAACAGTGCCATCGCCTCCGGTTCACAGTTGTAAGTGTGTTTACTACTTCCTGAATTACATACCTGCAAGCTCCCCATTCCCTGGATTCCCCCATTGAACTCTGAACTGTTAATAGTGAGTTTTGCTCACCGGCTCACTTTTCCTGCTCACACGTCCATAAACAAACTATATCCTGTGAAAGTGAGCTCACCTACGCCTGTCGACTAAATCAGCTCAACTCAAGGACTACAGACTGTGTGTACTCATCCAAACCAAGTCCATATTTACCTGTTATCTGTTGATCTTATCTGTGCACCATTCAACCTGCAGAGAGAGTTTCCAATAGAGGACATTACAAACTGTTAATTGTGAGATTGTGCTGCATTTAGGTCCTACCACACCTCCAGACAGTACAATCTGGCCAGTTATGGACCCAGCACTCAATTCCACTGCCCTTAGCCATCTTGAGAGGATAGAGAGTGTCCTCCAGCAGCACGAGGCAATGATGTCCGCCATGCTACAGAGGCAAGACAGGCAGCCGAGATCGACGGGCATGCATTGGCTGCAGTAGTCAATCAACTGCAGCAGCAAACATACCTCCCTACTCAGCCTGCTGCTCCCACACCTTCAACAGCTCCTCCTGCTTTGGCTCCTGCTACCCTGCTGCCCACAGATGCCCCTGAGCCCTGGGTGGGAACCCCGGGTGCTACAACAAAGATCCTGAGACCTGTGGCCCCTTTCTGAGGAGTTGTTCCCTGCTGCTCTCCCTTCAGCCCCGTACCTTCGCCTCAGAGCAGGCAAAGGTAGACTTCACAATCAACCACCTGATGGGCTCACTGTGGGCCACCGCTGAGTGAGAAAGACAGTGTCCAGCCTGCGCCTCTTTTCAGTAATTTGCCAAGGAGCTACGCAAGGTTTTTGGCTTGGGGGCCTTCAGCTCAGAGACGGCACGGGGACTAATGGACATACAGCAAGGGGAAAGGACGGTGGCTGACTGCGTCATCGACTTCTGCACCAAAGCCAGTCAGAGCAGTTGGAACTCTATCGCCCTGGTTGATGCCTTCCTCCACGGCCTGGCTGACTACATCAAGGATGAGGTGGTCACAATGTTCCCTCTAAGGTGGACAGAGTCATTGAGCTAGCCATCCGGATTGACCTCTGCATCCAGGCCCATAGAGGAGAGAGGGCTCCACCCCTGATGCCACCCCCACCCTTTGTGTCAACCTGCCCAGCAAAAGCCAAAGCACACCAGTAATCAACCAATCACTCAATCAATCCATTTTATTTATAAAGCCCAATATCACAAATCGGGCGGCACGGTGGTGTGGTGGTTAGCACTCTCACCTCACAGCAAGAGGGTTGCCGGTTCGATCCCAGGCGTGGGAGCCCTTCTGTGCGGAGTTTACATGTTCTCCCCGTGTCAGCGTGGGTTCTCTCCGGGCACTCCGGTTTCCTCCCACAGTCCAAAGACATGCAGATTGGGGACTAGGTTAACTGATAACTCTAAATTGTCCGTAGGTGTGAATGTGAGCGTGAATGGTTGTTTGTCTCTATGTGTCAGCCCTGCAATAGTCTGGCGACCTGTCCAGGGTGTACCCTGCCTCTCGCCCGATGTCAGCTGGGATAGGCTCCAGCCCCCCCGCGACCCTCAAGAGGATGAAGCGGTTAGACGATGAATGAATGAATGAATGAATGAATATCACAAATCACAATTTGCCTCAGAGGGCTTTACAGCATATGACATCCCTCTGTCCTTAGGACCCTTGCAGTGGATAAGAAAAAACTCAAAAAAAAAAAAAAAAAAAAAACTTTAACAGGGGGAAAAAATGGTAGAAATCTCAGGAAGAGCAAGTGAGGAGGGATTCCTCTTCCAGGACGGACAGACGTGCAATAGATGTCGTACAGAACAGATCAACTTGATAAATTAACAGTAATCCGTATGACACAAAAAGACAGAAAGAGAGACAGAGAGAGATGCAGGACAGACGGCAATGATAATAGCTTACAACAACATTAATTAAAGTAATAATATTATTATAATAATTACGACTATTGTGATGCAATATGTTGAAAGTATATTTTAATATCTGATAGTATAAATATGTGACAATAATCATATGTGTATAGTAACAGTAGAAGTATGACTAATGATAACAGCAGCAGGAGGCATCTGGCAGGACCACGGCAGCAGCACAACCACACATGTCACACTATACAGGCACTGCTGCGATATAAGTTAACCTGTGAGAAAGGAGCACAAAGGCTCCGGAGAAGAAGCCGAGTTAGTAGTTAGCAGTAACAGGACATGAGTGTTAGCAAAAGAGAGAGAGAGAGAGAGAGAGAGAGAGAGAGAGAGAGAGAGGACAGAAGGGGCTCGGTGTATTATAGGAGGAAGCCTGAGCCAGCCCTAACTATAAGCTTTATCAAAAAGGAAAGTCTTCAGTCCAGTCTTAAATGTGGAGACGGTGTAATTTTAACTAGTGCTGTCTCAGTGCTATGATGCACTCTAAATCCTGACTGAAATTCTTCAAATAAATTATTATCATGGAGAAAATCACACAGCTGGTCTGTGACTACTTTCTCAAGGAACTTTGAAAGAAAGGAGAGATTAGATATTGGTCTATAGTTGGCTAACACCTCAGGATCCAGGGTGGGCTTTTTTAGATGAGGTTTAATTACAGCTACCTTAAAAGACTGCGGTACATAGCCTGTAAATAAAGATATAGTGATCATGTCTAATATATGAGTGTTAACTCAAAGAAAGACTTCCCTAAGTAGCCTAGTTGTGATGGGGACTAAAAGACACATTGATGATTTAGATGAAGAAATCACTGCGGCCAGTTGTTGAAGAGAAATCGGGGAGAAGCTATCTAGATATAGGTCTTACAGCTGTGTTTGAGTGCAGATTTGTTCCATTTGTGGGCAGGAGGTCATGAATTTTGCTTCTAATAGTTAGAATTTTGTCATTAAAAAAGCTCATAAAATCATTACTACTAAGGGCTAAAGGAATACAACGCTCGGTAGAGCTGTGACTCTCAGTCAGCCTGGCTACAGTGCTGAAAAGAAACGTGGGGTTGTTCTTATTTTCTTCTATTAATGCTGAGTAATAGCTTGCTCTGGCATTGTGGAGGCCCCTTTTATATGATTTGAGACTTTGTTCCCAGACTAAATGAGATTCTTTCAGTTTTGTTAATCGCAAATTCCTTTCAAATTTTCACAATATTTGCTTTAATTTTTGGGTTTGAGAGTTGTACCAGGGAGCGAACTTTCTTTGCTTTGTTAACTTCTTTTTAAGAGGTGCTACAGAGTCTAGGGTTGTTTGCAGCGAGCCCGCAGTGCTATCAACAAGGTGATCAATTTGGGAAAGTCGATACGGGAAACCTCTGTTACAGAAGGTATTAAATTTAACGTTGACAGAATGTTTGCCTTAAATTTTGCAACAAAACTATCTGATAAACATCTAGTATAGTAAATGTTGCTGAGTGGCATGTAATCGAGTAAAAAGAAATCAAAAGTTATTAAATAATGATCTGATAGAGAGGGATTCTGTGGAAAGGTTATCAGTTTCAATTCCATGCGTCAGAACTAGATCAAGGGTTTGGTTAAAAGTGAGTGGGTTCATGTACACCCTGACTGAAGCTAATGGAGTCTAATAATGAGATAAATGCTGTGGTGAGGGAGTCATTATCAACGTCAACATGAATGTTAAAATCACCGACAATAATAACTTTATCTGATTTAAGAACTAAACTGGATAAAAACTCTGAGAATTCAGATACAAATTCAGAATACGGGCCAGGAGCATGGTACACTATAACAAATAAAAGTGGCTGCGAGGTTTTCCAGGTTGGATGTAAAACACTAAGAACAAGGTGTTGTTGTCTTGGTTTGTGTTAGGTTTGTTTTGGTTTTTTTTCTGTCTCTCTCCTTCCCCTCCCCATTCTGTTTTACTCTCCCTGCAGTGTGTGTGTGTGTGGCAGGAGGCGTGGCTGGTTTTCCTCTCTCTCCCTGAGATTCGGCAGACGAGGCACACCTGGCTGCAATCTCCACTAATCAACCCTCCACATAAGCCTGGTCATGACTCCACTCCTGTACCAGATAATTCCGTCCTGTTCGGTAGTGTCACACGGTTTTTGCAGTTTGTTCTCCAGTGATTTTGAAGAGTTTTGCTGTTTGAAACTTCTCAGCTCCTTACCAGTGTTTCTCTTGTGTTTTTTCAGTGTGTGCCTTGCTGCCTGCGTCAGCCACCAGTGCCTCTGCTCTCCAGCGCTTTTTTCCTGTGTGACGCTGGATATTTTTGCAAGCTCGGACGCCTCCCCAGCTCCCAAGCCGGCCTGTCTCCTGTTGCCACCACCTGTGTCTTTTGCCTACCTTTTTCATTAAATACCCTCAAACTTCATACCTGTGTTTGTCCCTGCCTCAGTTGGTCCAGAACTCAAACCCGCCCCTCAGCACAAGGCTTTCAAATGAATTACTAACTACCTAAACTAAACTAATCTAGTTTAGGTTTAGGGCTGATTAACAGACTAGAGTTAAAAATGGCTGCAACTCCCCCTCCTCAGCCGCTGCCTCGAGGAATGTAGGTATTATTATGACTGGGAGGAGTGGATACATTTAGACTGACATATTCATCTTGACACAACCAGGTTTCAGTGAGACTGAGTAAATCAATATGATTATCTAAGATTAATTCATTTACTAACACTGCTTTAGATGATAGACCTGATATTTAACAGTCCACATTTAATTCTCCTGTTTTGTCTTTCTGTCACAGAAGCTAACCCTAACCCTCACCCTAACCCTATTTTTATTGTTATTAGGTTGTTATGCACATCTCCTCTTTGTTTAATTTTAGATTAAGATAATTTAGCTGGTAAATGCCAACAGCGCAGACCTGGGTCTGTAGGTGCGGGAGCTGGACGCCACTCCATGCTGGAAGTCTACAAGTGATCCTCATATTGATTTTAATGAGGAAATGAGGGTGTATAGAAAGAAACTAAACTGTGCCATTGAGACTTCCCGTTCAGTCGTGTTTGCAGGCAAGACTGTTTTTGATGCAGACATGTGCATGGTTAAATCCGTTGCAGACATCCCAGAGCTACAGCAGGTTCCCACTTATCTCTGGGCCAAAAATAAACATGATGTGCCCTGTGAGGCAAATTGTGATTTGTGATATTGGGCTTTACAAATAAAATTGTACCTGATGACGAACCTGCAGAGTGGAGATTTGTGCAAAGACCTGCAAGCTGTGAAAGCTGCTGTACAGGCCAGGGAGCCTACGGTCCCAAATCCACATACAATTCTGTCCCAAGTTCCAGCTGATAGCAAATGGTTTTCAGTTGTTAAACTGTCAAATGCTTTTTTCAGTGTTCCAATACACCCAGATAGTCAATTCTGGTTTGCATTTTGATTTGAAATTCTGCTTTGAGAGATAGTATGGAAACTCTTGTACTGCCTAAAGGAAGTGCTTTGTTGCAGTGTGTTGATGACATTTTGGTTGCAAGTGAAACCAGAGAAGACTGTGTTAAAGACACCATCGCCTTGCTGACTCATTTGGCTGAACAGGGCCATAAAGCCAGCCTGTCAAAACTACAATTTGTTGCAAAAGAGGTCACATTCCTGGGTCACGTGATCTCTTCCTAATTATGCTGAAACTGAGGCACCATTAGCAGCAATTGCTCATGGGAAAGGCCTGAAAGCATCTGTGTCATTTGGACTCCTGACACAGAGAAATCTTTTGTTGATTTGAAACTTTCTTTGCAAACACCTCCTACTCTTGGACTACTCTGACTGTACACGACTATTTACCCAGACTGTTGACTGGTACATGACTTCTGTACTGTTACAAGAACACGGGGGGAAACAGCGACCTGTAGCTTACTTTTCATCTAAACTTGATAGTGTTGTGGCAGTTCACACATGACTGTGTGTCTGTGATAACTTCTGCCTGCTCTCCTAAACCAGATCTGGGAGACACACCGAACGCTGATTTTGAATTCTTTGTTGATGGATCAGCTTCAAGAGACCCCAGCACTGGTAAAAATGTTGCAGGTTTTGCCGTCACAACACTGCAGGAAACAGTGATTGCATGTCCTTTGTCATCCTCACATTCATCTAAAGCGGCTGAATTGGTGGCTCTGACAGAGGCATGTAAACTGGCAGAGGGCAAATCTGTTAACATTTACACAGACAGCAGGTAATGCTTGGGGCGTGGTTCATGATTTTGGACAAATTTGGAAGGATAGGGATTTCTTAACTTCAACGGGGAAAACTATTGCTCATCAAAGCTGCCGTTGTCTTTAGCCTTGCATGCTACCTCACTAACCCCTGCTTCTACTCCTACAGTCGTGGCTATGGCTGAGATAACAGACCTGCAGATAAGGGCCGTTTGGAAAAAAGCAGGATGTACTGTGGTTACGTCGCTATCTTTTTAATTTCTTTGCTAAATTGACACATGGTTTGGACCACATGTCAAAGGGGGGAATGGCTGATGAGACACGGAGATACTGGTTTACAAGAGAGTTTTCCAGTTATGCCACAGAGTTTTGCAAAAGAAGTGTGATCTGTGCTACAAACAATGTGGACAGGCTGCTCATCCACCTCCAGAAAGACCTTTTGATCACTTGCAAATGGATTTCGTTTAACTAACACCAAGCGAAGGGAAAAAGTTTGTTTGGTGATTGTGTGCATGTTTTCAAAATGGGTTGAAGCTTTTCCCACAGCTGAACAGGATACAGCGGCAGTGGCGAAGGCTTTGATGACTCTGATAATTCCCAGGTGGGGAATTCCAACTAAAATCAGCTCAGGTAATGGTACACCTTTTGTGAGCACGGCCCTGAAAACTGTTGGTGAGTATATGGGCATTGATCTGAAACACCATTGTGCATATCACCCAGCCTCTGGAGGGGCATGTGAGAGAGAAAATGCAACTTTGAGAAACAAACTTGTGAAAGTGTGCGAGGAGACTAAGATGTCATGGACAAAAGCTCTTCCTATTATGTTGATGCACATGAGGGCTAGGAGGAGGAGCAAAAATGGATTCAGTCAATTTGAGATCTTGTTTGGCAGACCTCTCAATACTGGGATTGGGCCCATTATAAGGCAGTTGCCAGACACCGGTCACTGCGAGGATGAAATGTTATGATATTGTGCAACCTTGTCCTCTGTTTTGTCTGAAATCCACCAACAGGTGAAAGCTGCCCTGCCCAAACCAGCGGAAGGGAAGCTGCACGACCTCAATGCAGGCAACTACTGTTGGGAAGAGGAGGAGCTAAATATGATCATTGGCAATAATTCGTAATTATTAATATTAATTATGGATTATTAAAATATTTGAGTAATTAATTAATAACTAATTAATTATTACATAAGCATAATAATCAAATTAGCTTACAGCGGGGCACCACCGGGAAAACCCGGACCAATGATCAAACGTAAATTTAGTCTCAAGAGTGTTCACTTAGGAAGCTAATTCTAGGGAGATATCAGCAACTATAAGATGAACAGGAAGGAGTGGAGCTCAGGCACTGACTTTGTCAACCAGCTTCATCACAGTATACAATGAAAAACCAAAGCAACCTCTCTTTGCAGTATAACAGGGTTTATCACCGTATCAACAAGCCCTTACAAACTTAAAAAGAAAACACACACTAACTAATATCTGCCCAGAGCTAAAGCCTCTTACTGTTGCAGAAGGTGGAGTGATGTGTCGGTGATGTGCGTCCTTTGTTACGGCAGAGGTGAAGTGGTTAGCGGCTCACAGCGGCTAACAGGTCCTCGGCGAGGGGGCAAGTCTCTGACGAGGTGAATTAATTCCAGCTCGTAGCGGGGAATCACTCGGGGAAAGAAGGGGGCCCTTGTCCTTCAGGCAATCCTTGTTATCTACCAAACTTGGCATCCGCGGGCATCCGGGTGAAAGGGTCAATCCGTGGTCTCGTACCGGGCTACTCTGTGTTCCTCGGCGCACAGAGTGAGGGAAAGGAAAGGAGATCAGCTCGACCAGCGAGGGAAATCCGTAGGCCTAAAACGCGTCTAACTGTGCACAGTAATAACTCTTTCTAAAGCGTTCGCCACGTGGGACGAGTTGCTAAGCTTTAGGAACAGTTGTGGGTACTTCTATTAGCTATGAGGATCACAGCCAGAGGCGTTTCCCTCAGGTACGCTTTGTGATGATATACCCCGGCGTGACGTCATCGGTGTGGGGTTGGCCATGGCGGATTTCACCCAATGGGAGCTGTGTATTTCAAGGGACCTCTGCTGGTCAGCTGGGGTGCTGTGTTGGGGGTTGAATCAGCTGATTCACACAGAGAAAGGGGGTTGACTGATTCCTTTGTTCTTTTGGGCGCCAACATGTGGTCTCAGGCTTTGATTGTTACATGTAGGCCCAAAAGTTTATGGATAAAGTGTAGGCCTTTGTTAGAAATCCTTGTACAGCACAACACTACGTTGTGGTGAAAGATGAAAAAACTGAAAAGCTCGCAGGTGGAATGGTCCGTTCTAGGTGCTTTTGGTGATGGAGATGGCTAACTGACATCCAGTGATGGGTATGGATCGCTCAGACATCACGTCTGGGTGTGTGGCAGACATGTTCATCAGGCACTTCAGCCTGGATGGTGTGGCAGGTGCCACTTGGCTAAGTTACTGCCTGCTGTGACTATTGTTCCTAATTTGACCCATTTTCACACAGACTATGATCACTACTACCCACCGCACAAAGCAAGACGAGCTGTGGTAAGGGTGCCCCCTGCAGAGATGGGTCTTGGAGGTTTCCTGCCATGGTGGGGAACAGTAAACAGTGCACACAAGATTGATGCTGTAGCTGTGGACTTGGAAAATCTCACAGATAACGTGGCTACAGGATTCAGTTCACTCACACCAGTAGTATAGGGCCTCAGAAATGTGGCTCTGCAGAACAGGATGGCTATGGATTTAGTCCTGGCCAATCAAGGGGGGTTTGTCACATTGTGTACTGATTGAATGCGGAGCACAGAGAAGCAGTCAGAGCTACAGGCTACAGAGAAGCAGTCAGAGCTACAGGCTACAATGAGGCTAAAAACTGAGTTCATATGACGTTTTTCGAAACAACTTTTTATGTCGGGGCTGCAGCACACTTGGATCACTACGGATGAGCAGTATGGAAATACTTTGTGGATTCAATTTTGTGTTCTTGGACGTTAGTCTGGGGCGCTGTCAGCCATTAGGTGTGCTATCCGCTCCCCCCGCCGATCTCCACAAGGGATGTGAGGACTCTAAAACTTTACCAGGGCCTCCTTCAGCATATGGGTGAGTAGATAATGGCTGAATTTTCATTTTTGGGTGCACTATCCCTTTAAGCTACATCGCGGAGCTGCCTACCATCTCAACAGCCATGTCACATATTTAAACAGCCATTTAGAAGTTTTAAGGCCCCTTGAGCTTCTGGCGTTAAGTAAAAATCCGTTACTTACATTTTAAGGTGTACTCGGTGCTGCTGCCGTTGTAAAGAAAACTCCGAGTTGAACAGAGGCGCACAAAGAAACTTGGGAGGCCGCAAAGGATAATAGCGGTGCATCCTCCGAATACAGGGAAAAGGAGGGCGCATTTGGAGGAGCCTTCGAATTTGGACAAATTGGGACAGCCTTTGCGCAGCGTTGTGACGTAAGTGGCCTTCAAATTCGCCCTTCGAACGATGCAGACCCTGAATTGGGACACAGCTACTGTCTCCACATTTAAGACTAGACTGAAGACATTCCTTTTTGATAAAGCTTATAGTTAGGGCTGGCTCAGGCTTGCCTTGGACCAGCCCCTAGTTAGGCTGACATAGGCCTAGTCTGCCGGGGGACCTCCTATAATACACAGAGCCCCTTCTCTCTCTCTCTCTCTCTCTCTCTCTCTCTCTCTCTCTCTCTCTCTCCTTTGCTAACATTCACGTCCTATTGCTGCATCTCGCATCTGCATATCACTAACTCAGCTTCTTCTCCGGAGCCTTTGTGCTCCACTGTCTGGCAGGTTACCTTGTATTGCAGCTGTGCCAGGATCGTGTGACGTGTGTGGTTGTGCTGCTGCCGTGGTCCTGCCTGATGCCACCTACTGCTGCTGCTATTATTAATCATACCTGTACTGTTATTATACACGTATGATACATATGATTATTGTCACATACATAGAATATCATATATTAATACCTACAACATATTGTACCACAATTACCGTAATTATTATTATAATATTATTACTCAAATTAATGTTGTTGTCAGCTACTGTCATTACTGTCTTTCCTGAATCTCTCTCTGGCTCTGGCTCAACTTCTCTCTCTGTCTCTGTCTCTCTTTATATCACGGGGTGTGATTGCAGGGCTCGACAGTGCGAGCGTTTCACTCGCATTTGCAACTAAAAATAAGTGTGTGTGAACTGTAAAGAATATTTAGGGGCACATGCGTGCATAAAAAAATCAGCCGAAGCAGCCTATATTTTTGTCAATAAAAAAATATGATAATCTAACCGCAAATGTTGGAGGAACTCCAGCCGCCTTCCCTCTTCCCTGTGTAACACAGTTAAGAGCCACACCGCCCGCGGAAGCGCCGCGAATAGCCTCGAAGCGCCAAGAAGTGAAGCCAGTTTCCTTTCGGCGCCCATGTCAACTGATTGTGTCATCCACACCGGCTGCGCCGTGCAGCTCCGCCGCCAACCCTGCAGCGATCATTTCAGCCTCTGGTCTATTTTCTGCGCGAGCCGCGAGTGAATGTGACAAGCTGGGTAGCTACCCCTGATGGAAAAACAGCCCCAAATGTGACGGAGACAACAGCTGGGAACAGAACCACTTGTCGACCAGCGTGGAGAAATGCGCGTCTGATGTGAACAGAAGTGCTCTACATGCAGCCTTTCGGGTCAGCGGTAAACAGCCCCGCTGGCTTCTCTACGTGTCGCTTCCGTAAGCAGTCAGTGGAGGCCCAATGAATACGCTGCGACGCTACGCTGACGTGACACTTACGTTTGCGGCCGGTGGAGCCCTGCCGTTAAGTCCCACTGTCGGCAGCGAGGAAATAAGTCTAAGTGTGGAGGAGACGGACCGGGAAAAGCGGCGGACCTCCGGAGGCCTGCTCCGTTCTCCCCGCAGTTAGGGACCGTTTGCCACGGTACCACTGCTGGGCAGGGTGGAAGTCCTGCAGAGTTTCAAAGGACCTGGAGAATGTTTTAGGATAATAATAACATTATATAAGATAATCATATTGCAAAGATAATATACATAAGATAATAACATTAAAGACAAAATTAAATTGCAATACTTTTTCAAAACTTGATGATTTTACCTTTCTGTACATTTTGTATGCAAATTCATTTTGCTTGTAAATGTCTATTTGCATCACGTTTATTACGGAAAACACATTATTTGATCAATTTACATTGTGCCCCTAAAGTTCTTTGTGCGCTCCTTACTTTTTCAACTTAGGAGCACATGTGCTCCTTGGGAAAAAAGTTAGCGTCAAGCCCTGGATTGTACCCAGCACTCCGAGGCAGACAGACAGTTGGTAATGACTTTTATTATATACAAGGTAACATGAACATGAGCTGACAGTTAATTCTTCAAGCACAGAGCCCCTGCAGTCTCTGGGTTCAGGGTCCAGGGAATGAGCCAACAGGTAGGTAAGAGAAGGACACACACACACAAGGCAATGTGTGGTGTCTCACAGCTGGAAACTGACAGCAGGTGGGAACACTCACTTTGTAATGTCGTGGCAGGAAAACACCACACAGCCACAGGCAGACAGAAACCAGAGACGCTGAGGCCAAACTCGTGGTCAGGGACAGAAGGCTGGTGCGTTTACCGGGAAAGAGATGACGTAGACATGTCGGGAACAAGCAGGATTGGTACCGGGGAATCAAGCCAAGAGTGAGTGCTGGAATGTCTTGCATGAGGATGAAGAACAATCTGGCAGAGAGTGTGTGTGCTGGAGAGGCTTTTATACCAGGCAGATTGGCTGTTGAGTGCCAGCTGTGGAGGCAGGTGAGAGGAATTGTCTTGATGAGAGGGCATGGCTGGCTAGCAGGATGCAGTGGAGTGGAAATTTATCAGGAGCAGGTGAGGGAGAGAAGCAGACAGTTTATGTATCATTTTGTCATATGGATTACTGCAAGTTTATAATGTTGATCGGTTCTATACGACATCTATTGCACATCTGTCCGTCCTGGAAGAGGGATCCTTCCTCAGTTGGTCTTCCTGAGGTTTCTACCATTTTTTTCCCCCATTAAAGGGGTTTTTCTTTGGGGAGATTTTCCTTATCCGCTGCGAGGGTCCAAAGGACAGAGGGATGTTGTTTGCTGTTAAGCCCTCTGAGGCAAATTGTGATTTGTGATATTGGGCATTATAAATAAAATTGATTGATTGATTGATTGATTGATTTAGCGGAGGGGCCTGCTACCATCCTTCCTCCTCCCTGTGTCATCGCCATCCTGACCTGGGACATAGAGGAGAGAGTGAAGATTGCTACTGAGAAGTCCTGAGGTTGGAGGTGCTGTAGTGGGCTCATGCCTCCAAACTCACCTGCCATCCGGGTTCCCAGTGAATGCGGAACATCCTTCTCCAATGCTTCTGGTGGCTGACCCTGGAGGAGGACACCCGTGACTTTGTCAAGGCCTGCTCTGTCTGCAATCAGCACAAGGCTTCCCATCTGGCCCTAGTGGGACTCCTTCAACCTCTTCCAGTCCCACATCGAGGGGGTCCAGCAGGGGTCCTCAGTTCTCCTCGATCTGAGGAGTTCTGCAGCCTGATGGGAGCCACCGCCAGTCTCTCCTCCGGGTTTCACCCCCAGTCCAATGGGCAGATGAAGAGGATGAATCAGGAGATGGAAACGGCCCTACGCTGCATGGTGTCCCAGAATCTGTCCTCCTGGTCTTAGCAGCTCTTGTGGGTGGAGTACGCCCACAATTACCTCACCAGCTCAGGCCTCTCTCCCTTTCAATGTGCCTGTGGCCTCCTCCCTTCCCAGCTTTGAGTGCAGTGATGTGGGCGCTGCTCCAGACCGTCATGGTGAAGGGGGAGCTGAGCTGGAAGGTGAAGTTTTTCGATTTACTGGTCCATCTATGTCCCAACCCTCACCTATGGTCATGAGTTCTGGGTAGTGACCGAAACAATGAGATTGTGGATACAAGCTGCCAAAATGAGTTTCCTGTGTGGGGTGGCTGGGCTCAGCCTTAGAGATAGGGTAAGGGGCTTGGACATCCTGGAGACAGCTCGGAGTAGAGTCGCTGCTCCTTTGCATCGAAAGGGGTCAGTTGAGGTGGTTCAGGCATCTGATCAGGACGCCTCCTGGGCACCTTCTGCTGGAGGTGTTTCGGCACATCCCACTGGTAAGAGGGCAGACCTGAAACACTACTAGAGGGATTACATATCTCATCTGGCCTGGGAATGCCTTGGGGTCCCCCAAGAAGGTGGGAAGAGGGATACCTGGAGTGCTTTGCTTGGCCTGCTGCCCCCACAACCACGCCTGGATAAGCACGTGGAAATGCATGGATGAATGGAAAGATGATAGCAAAGTAACACAATACACAATTACAATTATTGCTGGAAATGACAACAGAAATCAATAAGTTTGCCAATTTTATGTTTTTCCACAACTGAAATAAATTTCCACTTGTCTCTCCAGAGGTGATTGTTGCTGTCAGCACAACGTCATGGTGATTCACTGGATTAAAGTAATGCATTGGTAGTTATCTGTACATCCTTGAGTATATTGCAAACAGGAGCTGCATAAAGCTTCTTCAGCATATGTAAAACGGGGCCAATTTGCCAAAATTATCTCAGTTCCACACCAGTGAAGTTCCATGACTGCATCTTGCACAGTTGTGGCTTTATCACATCCAATCTGTCCACAGACTGACAGACTGACATATAAACACTTGTCAAAATACTCAAAACAGCAAAACAGGAACACATTTTGCAATGATCACACACACACACACACACACACACACACACACACACACACACACACACACACACACACACACACAAACACACAGAAAACTTCTGATTGCCAAATGAAGCTTCATGAACCATTTTCTATATTTTCTGAGTCCACTTCCCCACTCTCTTCACTGTGTCACTCTCTGTTCAACAAAGGGTTGAAAGCACACTAAATTGAAGTTCCTTTTTCATTAAACCAAGAGCACCATCTAGTGGGGTCAAGAAATGCAACCAATGGCCCCAAAAAGCCTGGAATGGAAAGTTTGGTGTTGTTTGCAATTTTTTCTGGGGAAATAGTGTCATAATTATATTAAATTAGACCTAATATGCTATTTTTCGGGGTTATATTTGTAGTATTGGGGTCTATTGGAATAGATTTATGTGCTTTAATGTTAAAAAAAATCATTATTTTTCTTAGCTCTGTTAGATTCTCCACAACAGTTGTTAAGAAAGATGCACTAACTTCTTCTCCTAACTAGCCCAGTTTAAATGCCACAAAACATGGTCAATCTGACATCCTTCTCAATCCTTTTGGAAAAATGAAAAAGCGATTCCAGAGAGAAGCAGACAGAGGGGCCTACAACATATGTTGGAATAATATATCCAGGATGTCAAGCTCACTCAGCAGCAAAAACAGATTAAAAAGATGAAGATATTCAGAAGCTAAAGCTTTACTATAAGCTACCAATGACAGCATAAAAGGGAACCACCACATCACCTAGTGATTGAGACAGAAGACAATAAATATAAAGGGAAACTCTGCCAATACTGAACCAGCTGTGTGTGAAGATGAACAGTGTTTGATATATCCTCAGTAGCTAGCCAGCTAATCCTACACTCTTCAGGGTTTTTGGAACAGGGAAGAAACATATACAGTACAGGCCAAAAGTTTGGACACACCTTCTCATTTAATGTGTTTTCTTTATTTTCATGACTGTTTACATTGTAGATTCTCACTGAAGGCATCAAAACTATGAATGAACACATGTGGAGTTATGTACTTAACAAAAAAAGGTGAAATAACTGAAAACATGTTTTATATTCTAGTTTCTTCAAAATAGCCACCCTTTGCTCTGATTACTGCTTTGCACACTCTTGGCATTCTCTTGATGAGCTTCAAGAGGTAGTCACCTGAAATGGTTTTCCAACAGTCTTGAAGGAGTTCCCAGAGGTGTTTAGCACTTGTTGGCCCCTTTGCCTTCACTCCGCGGTCCAGCTCACCCCAAACCATCTCGATTGGGTTCAGGTCCGGTGACTGTGGAGGCCAGGTCATCTGCCGCAGCACTCCATCACTCTCCTTCTTGGTCAAATAGCCCTTACACAGCCTGGAGGTGTGTTTGGGGTCATTGTCCTGTTGAAAAATAAATGATCGTCCAACTAAACGCAAACTGGATGCGATGGCATGTCACTGCAGGATGCTGTGGTAGCCATGCTGGTTCAGTGTGCCTTCAATTTTGAATAAATCCCCAACAGTGTCACCAGCAAAACACCCCCACACCATCACACCTCCTCCTCCATGCTTCACAGTGGGAACCAGGCATGTGGAATCCATCCGTTCACCTTTTCTGCGTCTCACAAAGACACGGCGGTTGGAACCAAAGATCTCAAATTTGGACTCATCAGACCAAAGCACAGATTTCCACTGGTCTAATGTCCATTCCTTGTGTTTCTTGGCCCAAACAAATCTCTTCTGCTTGTTGCCTCTCCTTAGCAGTGGTTTCCTAGCAGCTATTTGACCACGAAGGCCTGATTCGCACAGTCTCCTCTTAACAGTGGTTCTAGAGATGGGTCTGCTGCTAGAACTCTGTGTGGCATTCATCTGGTCTCTGATCTGAGCTGCTGTTAACTTGCCATTTCTGAGGCTGGTGACTCGGATGAACTTATCCTCAGAAGCAGAGGTGACTCTTGGTCTTCCTTTCCTGGGTCGGTCCTCATGTGTGCCAGTTTCGTTGTAGCGCTTGATGGTTTTTGCGACTCCACTTGGGGACACATTTAAAGTTTTTGCAATTTTCCGGACTGACTGACCTTCATTTCTTAAAGTAATGATGGCCACTGGTTTTTCTTTAGTTAGCTGATTGGTTCTTGCCATAATATGAATTTTAACAGTTGTCCAATAAGGCTGTCGGCTGTGTATTAACCTGACTTCTGCACAACACAACTGATGGTCCCAACCCCATCGATAAAGCAAGAAATTCCACTAATTAACCCTGATAAGGCAGACCTGTGAAGTGGAAACCATTTCAGGTGACTACCTCTTGAAGCTCATGGAGAGAATGCCAAGAGTGTGCAAAGCAGTAATCAGAGCAAAGGGTGGCTATTTTGAAGAAACTAGAATATAAAACATGTTTTCAGTTATTTCACCTTTTTTTGTTAAGTACATAACTCCACATGTGTTCATTCATAGTTTTGATGCCTTCAGTGAGAATCTACAATGTAAATAGTCATGAAAATAAAGAAAATGCATTGAATGAGAAGGTGTGTCCAAACTTTTGGCCTGTACTGTATATATCTCCTTTCAACCTCTCAAGGTAATGAAATCTGAAATGACTGCTTTAGAGTCAATGGAGCACAGCCGTGATGTTGGCGGACCCTAGTCTCTGAGCTGGCCCAATGCTATGCTATGATTGGTCAGCCTGTGTCCAGGGGCAGGACTTAGCAAAGGGTCAGTCAGCCAGTTTATCATTTGAGTCACACTGTTGAGGAAAAAAAAATCAGATTCCAGCGACTGACTTATTAAACACTATTGTGACTGGAATTATTACTATGGGAGGTGGGGTGGTTTTAACATTACCTGTGCTAGTCAGTGATTTTAATCCTGTCTGGAGAGCCTGTGTGGGTTATTTTTTTACCACCAGCCCAGTCATGAGCAGTGTTGTGCTAGTTACTGAAAAATTCTAGCTAATTCAGAATGCAGCAGCACGTGTACTAACAGGAACTAAAAAATGTGATCATATTTCTCCTGTTTTAGCTTCTCTGCACTGGCTCCCTGTAAAATCCAGAATTGAATTTAAAATCCTACTGTTAACTTATGAAGCTCTAAATGGTCAAGCTCCATCATATTTTAGAGAGCTTATCCCACCAGAACTCTGCGCTCTGAGAATGCAGGGTTACTCGTGGTCCCTAAAGTCTCCAAAAGTAGATCAGGAGCCAGAGCCTTCAGCTATCAGGCTCCTCTCCTGTGGAATCATCTTCCTGTTTTGGTCCAGGAGGCAGACACCGTCTCCACATTTAAGACTAGACTTAAGACCTTCCTCTTTGATAAAGCTTATAGTTAGCGCTGGCTCAGGCTTGCCTTGTACCAGCCCCTAGTTAGGCTGACTTAGGCCTAGTCTGCCGGAGGACCCCCCTATAATACACCGGGCACCTTCTCTCCTTCTCTCTCTCTCTCTCTCTCTCTCTCTCTCTCTCTCTCTCTCGTGTCCTATTACTGCATCTTGCTAACTCGGCCATTCTGGATGTCACTAACTTGGCTTCTTTTCCGGAGCCTTTGTGCTCCACTGTCTCTCAGGTTATCTCGTATTGCAGCGGTGCCTGGATAGTGTGACGTGTGTGGTTGTGCTGCTGCCGTGGTCCTGCCAGATGCCCCCTGCTGCTGCTGTTATCATTAGTCATACTACTACTGTTATTATACACATATGATTATTGTCTCCCCCCCCCCAAAGAAAGAAAAAAAAAAAACTCAGAACAGCAGCTAAAATAATAATGCTATGAAAACAAAAATGGTTGTAGGGTGTTTTATTGACAGTTTGACTTATGATCAAAACATTTTCACAATTAACTTTTTATAGGAAAGGGTTTTAAGTGAGTACTGAATGCAGTATTTCTTACGAATTCTTATGAATTCAGGTTTTTTATGCTACCAGCTGCCATAAAATCACAAGTTCTGCTATTATATGCCACCCTGTCAGATTGTCAATTAAAAAATATTAAAGGTGATGCAATGAGTCCGTATCAGCCACAATAGTCCAGAATTAGCCATCACTGTTACACATGTCCATTGTAGACAATATGGCACCAAGAAAACAGGCAGCAAAATAACAGGGAAAGTATGGCAATTTGTTTCTTTTGTTAATGAATAGTTAGGTTACATTAAAGAGTTAATGCATTAATGACTGAAATTATAAATGGATTTAACAATTAAAACAAAACAAAAACAAACATGACTGTCCCACTTTACACATCTGTCCCACTGGGGCAGCAGCAGCTCAGTCAATAGGAGCCTAGGTTGGGAACCAGAGGGTCGCAGGCTCAAGTCCCCATCCAGACCAAGCATGGAGCGTGGACCGGTGGCTATAGAGGTGCTAGTTCGCCTCCTGGGCACTATGGAAGTGCCCCTGAGTAAGGCACTGAACCCTTAACTGCTCCAGGCGCCTGTCCATGGGCAGCCTTCTTGCTCTGACATTTCTCCATTTGCTGCATGTGTAGGTCCTGTTAATTCAATTCAATTTTATTTATACAGCCCAATATCACAAATCACAATTTGCCTCACAGGGCTTTACAGCATACGACATCCCTCTGTCCTTATGACCCTCACAGCAGATAAGGAAAAACTCCCCAAAAAAACCCTTTAACGGGGAAAAAAAACGGTAGAAACCTCAGGAAGAGCAACTGAGGAGGGATCCCTCTTCCAGGACGGACAGACGTGCAATAGATGTCGTACAGAACAGATCAACATAATAAACAGTAATCCGTATGACACAATGAGACAGAGACAGAGAGAGAGAGAGAGAGAGAGAGAGAGAGAGAGAGAGAGATGTTAGTGCATGTGTGTGTATTTTGGGCCTGTGTGTATATCACAACAGAGAGAAAAAAATGTAATTTCCCCTCTGGGATAAATAGAGTATGTCTTCTTCATTTACTTGAACATGCCATTGGAGCGAGGTAAGGTTTCTTGATGTGTTTGAAGGTCTAAATTGTTTGACTTAGGAATTTATTTTCTTTATAGAAATACAGCAGAGAACCATAAGAAGTGGTAAAGTAAAGTAAAGTAGTATTCAGACATTTAGGTGGCTGTTTTGGTAATCTACCATTAAGTGCCAAGATTACCTGACTTCACTCAGTGTGTTCCAGTGTCAAATATAATGTGTGCCAGATATCTAATATTCCTCTATGAATAAGGTTCTGTAATAGAAAATAAAAAAAATGTGATCTGCTTTTTCTGATCTGAAAGTCTTCATTTATTCTGTCACCCTCCCCTTCTCGTTGTACATGGGGCAGGGAGGAGGCGCGCGCGCGCGCGCACACACACACACACACACACACACACACACACACACACACACACACACCATCCTCTGCTGATGTCAGACTCCAGTCATGTCGACCCTCCTCAGCACCATCAGCACCGTCATCTTTATGGCTTTTCTACAGAAACGTAAGTACACCGGCTCCACCGCTGTATTTGTCCGTTTCCTAACTTCACATTTTGTTCATGCCGCCGATATCTGTCTGTATCTGCGTTTCTCTCCTCTGAAAGCCTCGTTTACCAGTGAAGAGAGGGTTTGAGCGTTACCGAGCAGGTCAGCTGGATGTTTTGGTTGCGCAGCGGCGGATGCTGTCGGGGAAAAATAGACTCAGCAGTGACACTGTAATGCATATTAGAAGGACACAGATTTAACCTACATTGACATCACAGAGAGAATGTGACAGGGGAAACATCACCCAGCTCGATAAGGTTGATGGAATGTATTTCCTTTCCCACTGATCTGCTATGGGGATGTTCTGGGACGATTAAAAGGTGCAGTGTGTACCCTGGTGCGGTCCTGACTTTAACATACTGACGGATAACGTTTATTATTCAGTGTTAGCGAGGCTTTTAACAAGCTAATACAGAGCATGCATACAAATGTTGCGTTCAGGTGTTGTCGGTTTTCTGGAAGACATCTACGCAATGTGGAAGTATTAGGATTTTTACGTCTTAGACAGAGGACAGGCAGCTCACATGTAACCTCCCTTTCATACATATAGGATTAGAGACAGGGCATGTATTTCAGTAGCCAGGTTGTGCTTCTCATGTAATAGTATTTATTTGGGTCACAGATAATAATCAGTTTCTCTGAAGCAGGACTGTCAAACTCATTGTAGTTAATGGGCCATACAGCCCAAATATATCTCCAGTGGGCCAGACCAGTAAAACCATTGTGTAACCTATAAATAACCTATAAATAGCAACACCTCATTTTCCCGCCTTATTATGGTGTAAATAAGTATATTCTGAAAAGGTTCATCCATTTACAAACAGATGATCAACAGTCATAGATGTCGTAGATGGGCAATTTCAATGATATTTCTCAGTTTTTCAAATTCAGTCAGTCACTATCTTTACATGTTCAGTTCAGACAAATTTATTTATCTCAGAAAGGCAATTCAGTTTTATAGTCTACCCGGACAATACAAAAATTCACAGGCAGAAACAAGCAGCAACTGATGGGAGTAATATGTCAGAGATCAATACATGGGCAAAAGATGAGGCACACTGGCACATTGTATGGTCCCGTGCATACTGATTCACACAAGGACCAGGCAAAGAATAATAATTTACATACATCAACAAACAAATTAGTGCATTGCACATTACGTAACTACATTCGCTGAATGTATGGGCTTGCCTGAACCTCCTTGTCATGTATAGCGCTAGCTTCGGATTTATCATTTCTTTTCCTAAAATCAGTAATAAGTCCCTTCGTTTTTGACACATTGACATCAAAGAAGTTCGCATTACACCAGTTAACAAAAGCAGGTAGGGCACAACCATGGTCTGACTCTGAACCCTGAAGAAGAGACAAAAGTGCAGTATTGTCTGAGAACTTTACCTGGTAACTACCCTCTTTAGAAGACCTACAACCATCCGTGTAAAAGATAAAAACAAGGGGGAAAGAACTCAACCCTGGGGTGAGCCTGTGTTAGAAGCCAGGGTGTTGGACGTAACTCTGTTGACTAAAACCTGTTGGGTTCTGTCTGTTAAGAAGTTTAAAAGCAACAATAAAAGCTGATCAGGTAAGTTAAAACAGGAAGCCAGATGATCAATTAAAATGTCATTTTGTTAAAGGCTGAAGAGAAATCAGCAAATAAAAGCCACACATGAAAATTGGGTTCTACAAGTGTTTCTATGCCTTCTTAAGGATGAGGAATTTTGCATCCTCCACTTCTCTGCCAGCCTGGCAAACTGCAGAGTATCAAGTTTGCCATAACTAGGGACAATAATGCTGGCATCACCACACCAAACTAAAGAGGAAGTTATTGGGGAAGCAGGTTAAGTTATCCCCTGCCTTACAAACTGCTTTATGTTGTTTTGAGAAGTCTGATACAGATTCTTTTGTGCTGAAGCTGCTGATTGACAATATTTTGTATGTTCAATATCTTTAAATGTGACCACCATAAGTATTTATTGTCTGGACTGTATTCTGGTTAGGATAAAAAAGCTTTTATCTTTTTTATCTTTAGCTTTTTTTATGTAGAGCAGGATCAACTCATCCTGATCCCAGGTTGTCAAATCCCGTCAAATTATCACACCCCTCAACGTCTCATAGGTACGCACAGGCCATACATCACGTTGTAACCACAGACTGTAAAAATAATGGATATAGCTACAATGATGTCACCCACTGGTCTGTGAGTTCTGTTTGGAAATTTCCGTTTCCTAGGATGGTGAAGGAATTCCTTGCTCTGCTCTCCCTGTGACTGGCTAGTACTTATTGCCTTTGTTGGTTGTATTAGTAATTTAGTAATGTATTGTAACTTAAAGGGGAACTAATGTTTTTTTCAACCTGGGCCCTATTTTCCAATCTACTTTTGTCTAAATGAGTGATAGGATGTTCAATATTTGACGTTGCTCCAGTACGAAGCTAGGGCGGACCTGCCTGCAGCCTGTGAGCGTGTGCTATATTAAATAATAGGGTACTCAGACAACGCCAAAATACGTCCACTAAAAGTGCATTTTTTTCACACAGATAGGCTCGGATTGTTAGTATAATTATCCGACAACATAACAGAAAGGAGGAATGAACGTCTGTGTTTACCTTTAGCTGGATTCGGACATGTTCCTCTGCCTGTTGCTGCTCCCTCTTGCCGTTTCTAGAGAACTTGCTAAAATATCTGAAATTAACCATCATCCTTACTTTTTCTTAACATATACTAGTTCAGCTTTACTAGACATTTGATATATTCAATAGATGTATCTTTTTACGACTCTATTTTACAAGCCGCAAAAAACTACCGTCCCAAAAACGCTGTCTCTTGAGTACTATCTAAAATATCTGAAATTAGCCAACATCCTTACTTTTTCTTAACATAGTTTATTTAGGTGCAGTGTCATTAGTAGTTCGGCTTTACTAGATATTAGATATATCCAGTAGATCTATCTTTTTACGACACTATTTTACAACTCTATTTTACAAACCGCAAAAACCTACCGTCCCGAAAACACTGTTTCTAGCATATTAGCTAAAATATCGAAAATTAGCTGACATCTTTACTTTTTCTTAACATAGTTCATCTAGGTGCAGTGTATTGCTGGTTCGGCTTTACTAGATATTAGATATATTCAGTAGATATATCTTTCTACAACCCTATTTAAAACCCTACTTTGCAAATCAGTACAACCGCAAGTATGTTGCTGATATGTATCAAGCTGCATGGCGCGGTCCTAGGGAATTGTAGTTTTTGAAAAATATAAGTGTTTTTCCTGGATTTGGAAGTTGTAAATACTGAATTGAGAGTACACTGTGGACTTTAAGGGGATGGTAAACACACTTGTGTAATCAGATTTTAAATATCTAATTTCAAAATGGGTGAAAATTAATTTTATCCATATTTTACCCATATCTGACAGCACCCCCAGTTGGTGACTACACTCACCTGATAGTTGAAGTCAAGAGCTCTCTATAACAGTTGGTCCCATGTCTGTACCCCCTTTTGTTGCTGAGTTATAAGCCTTCAAACATGCACTGAGATCAAGGTTCAAAGCAGGAACCATGCAGAATCTTCATACTGACATATGTTAGTCTCCAGGTTGAGATCTTTCCAATGATGTGTTTGGTTTAGCTCTACGACAAAGTTTAGATTTTTTCTTTTTTTGGACACAAGCCATGCCAGGTGTAGTTTCAGAGAGCACTTTGAAGGCCCAGTGTATAAATGATTCTTATTTGTTTCTTTGCTTGTTTTTTTCTTTTCTACTGTAGATAGTTACTAAAATGAGTCATCCTTTTTTTCTTCTTATTTATTTATTTATTAGTGGTGTTTGGATTCGGTTACGGCAGACGGACGCCAATTTGAAATGGAATGAAGCAGTAGCTACAAAACAGTAGTCGAATGCACCCCGTCCGCCCACAGCACAATGCTCTTAAAGCCCTACACTATCAAAAGCTGGCAAAATACATTTATTTTATTTTATGGCCCTGACATTAACCTGTCATATTGTTGAGTTATCAAGGACACTTTCGTGTTTTTGTGTGTATACAGTAATGTTAAAGATATCATTGAGGAAAATAAGGTTGACGTGACGTTGTTGAACCAGGGAATTTGTGTGGACACCACGACAATGGATCCTAATTGACTTTACATTGGCAATGTTTCCGTGGTACCGGCACGTAATTTCAACCCATTACGTGCTGCCACCACGGAATGCGGTGTTAAGAGGTCACGGTCATTTCACGTATTTCTGTGAGATCAGGTTGCGGTTGCTTAAATGCAGATCACAAAAAGGCAATGAGATGCAATAAGTTCAGTGACATAATCTTTAAAAATTAACACCAGTTCTATGATTTTTGAAGCCTAAACAAAATCCCCAGAAGTAAAAAGCTAACGTTAGGCTATAAACGAACTACACCACGGTTGCATGGTTTAATGTCACCCCCACACCATGGCTATCAAGTCGTGTTTGGGGTGGTGGCGTTCTGTAGTTTCATGTAGTCACTTGTTAGCAACCGCCTTTTAAAGACACATAAAAGCTTCTAAATTCAGGGGTGGGGTCATTACTGATGTATTTTATGTTGTAGAAAAAAACATAAAAGCTTGTTACCACAGGCATGTAACCAAACATCCATCCACAAAAAGCCACTGACTTTAAGACAAAAGGGAACCTGGAGTGCAAAAATGTTAACTCAAATCCAAGCTTTAGGACCCATTCCTGGGGCGCTCTATTCTCTCCACAGACATTGCACTCCACTATATCCATCAATGCTTAAGCATGTCCTGACTGTGAGGATCACTCAGTGATGAACACATGCCAGGACTAGGGGTGGAACCCATACTATAGATTCACTGTTATTATTAGATCTTTAGATTATTTTTCCCTTATGTTTGATTTTTTTGCATCTCAAAATATACAATGATTTGTTTTATATGTTGTTCACATAAAGCAAGGCCCGCCAATGCAGACTGAGAGTAAACTTTGCTACTTCACATCTCCCAAACAACTTAAATATGTTTTTGTAATTTTGATCCATGTTTATTGCTATGTAACAGGGACAACAGAGGGATGTTACACACAGTGATTGGATTACTAGTTAAACCAGAATTAATACCTTTATCTTCAAGAACTTCTACTTAATTAGGGTAAGTTCTACCTGAACATGGAAACAGTTCCCTCCAGTGTGGTCCCAGTTTGGTTAGTTTTCAGTTTAGCCAGTATTACAATCTGCCAGACTGACACACGGTGTGAGCTAGCTTACAATTATGTTTATGATGTTTATGACAGTGCACCTGCACAAACTTGGAGTCTGACGTATGGCTTGCCAATTGTACGATGGTCACACATCATCTTCCCATTTCAGCAACAACCTTCTTTTTTTTTTTTCCTTTTTTTTTTAACAGTATGACTAATCAACACTGTCAGGTCATGACTCAGAAAAATATGATATATCATATAGCCTAAATGCCAAAATGTATTGGAGGGGGGCCTTAAGTATCTGCACAGCGATTGCCAGTATTGCATAGTAAGTGCTATTTGTACAACTTTTTCTCTCTTTAAATGTCACTTCAATAAAATTAAAGAAATACAAGACGCAGACGATCTGAATTTATTGAAACTAATACTACCAAACAGCATAATCCAACTGATGGAGAATTTTTGGAGGGTTTCTGATTATTTTATTGTATTGCTGTATCTTTGCTGACTGGGGTCCTATTTGATTCTACAATGCCATTTGTTGTCCTGCAGCATGTTATATATCTTGTACATTAATTTTCAGTACTTGCAATACAAAGGACATATACATTGGGGCTGGGAGGGACATGTTCCCTGAACTTCTCAAAATCTTGTTTTTGTCCTTGTCACTTTTATTGTTGAGCTGGGTATTCCTACTAAAATCTTCCTGATTCTCACTGCAGTTAGTTTCTTACTGTCCAGCCAGGATATTCAAAATGAGAGTGGAGAAGAACTGAGAAAAATGTAGATAAGCTCATCTGAACCATGTGGAGTTATTACTGTGCACTCAGAGCAATTAGCTAAAGGAGCAGCAGTGAGCGGTGCTGCCAGTTACTTTTTGACTTTTTTTGCCTGTCCGTTTCAACTCACAGGCTACACACAGGCTGCTCTAGCTAATTGCCAGGGGTTGTTGGGACCTTATGGAGATGGAAAGGGAAGACCTTCCCACAGGGCCCCGTTTTCTGCCCCACAGAGGTCTGCTCTCTCTATGGGCCCACCACCTCACTGGCCTCATTACATCTGCCCTGCCTGCACTGTCTGTATTTTCGCCCCTGCCATTGAGCTCTTTAGCAGAAATGGTTTGTAATGGTCTGTATTATTGTTGGCTAGCACACGGTGGTCATCATTTGTTCTTTGAACTTCAGGTTGTGTTACTATTTTGCTAACTGGCTAGCTAGCACCTCCCTGTCAGTCTTCCGTTTCTCTTTATGAATGATGACTACAGACTACTGCCGCCTGCTGTGATGGAGAGTTATTTTCTCTCACGATGGCACAGAATGCACATGCTAGTTGTCTTTGTGGTGTGTTCATATGCAACCTCTCGGCCGAGACACAGGCAACGTGCGATGATGCAACAGTCGGCCTTCCTTGCTGCTATGTCTTTGATTTGGTGTGTCTGGGCCTTTAGAATGAAGCTACTGGCCTAAAATACTTTTAAACAAGAGTCTTTGATTTTAGACTTGTAAATGATCGCCATCACTAAGATGCATTCTAGTATGAAAATTCCTCTGTTTAAACATGACTTATTTCACACTCCAGGACATTGACATAGACACCAGTCTGTTTATAAACTAAATATGCAATGAAACAACCTGACCAGTACCAGACTGAATTAGATGTTCAGATGTGATTTTAATTAAACAGAGTATTAGCTTGGACACATTGGACAGCAGACCCAAAATACCCAAAATACCCTTCCTTTATCCCCTTCTGCTGTGTGCCTCCTGTAGCTCCATCACCGACCTGCTTTTTCCCCTCACATCAGGGTTTAATGTGATTAGTTGGGAGTCAGATAGATGACTTACTGCTCATGCATTTGTGAACAGGCATATTAGCACACACACACACACACACACACACACACACACACACACACACACACACAGGTTGATTAATGGGCTGTCTGTTAGACACTGGCTCTCAGACATTCAGACATTCTCTAACAACTGCAAAAGGTGTGATCGACAAAGCCAGTTCTCAAAGTGTGTCTGTGTGTATGCTGCATGTTGGATGAGATCAAACTGTCTTATTTAAAACTATTCTGAAACATTCCACAAATCAGCTGGTGTTACCTCACCTGTGTCCCTATTGACAACCATGTTGGAGATTCAGAGCCTACTGAGACGTAAATATGGATCCCTCCACATTTATTGGCAAGTCGCGCTCTACTGTGTTGTGATTGGTTAATATTCATTACTGTCTGTGCTCTGATTGGCTAGTAGTCATTATGTCTACACCCGATTGAATGAATGATTAGAATTCATGGTTAGAGCTCATACCAGCGAATCATAGCGTAGCAGGGTGGAACTAGCCACAAAAAATCATGGGATCAATAATAACGCCTCCTTGGGGTAGCGCTTAAGGTTCTGTGTCTTAGCACAACCAAGAACTGATACTAACTTGCAACTGACCATTTCATCCCTGATCCACCTGACTGATCAATGACTTTGTGTTTCACACTGTTATCTAGCTAAATTTAGCTTTTGCTTATTCAAAATCTTTTAGTCTGACACAGATTTTAACTGCCAATAAGCTAAAAGTGAAAGCACAATACAATGACTCAGTAAGCTTACTATAAGGGTGGGACTGCTGAGTGGTTGTTGGTTAGCTCTAATATGTGGGTCCAAAGTCCTCTAAACCACAACCTCTTAACTTTTTTCTAGGTTCATAATTTATCATTTATGTTGAACACAATACATGCAAATTAGATATATTTGATGATGTTGGAGTTCATAGTTTAGTCATTTTCAAATTAAATTTGTTTGCATCAATTCTGTGTGCTAAGCAAATAACCAGACTTTAGACTCGAGTCACCAATTTAATGACTTTGGACTTGACAAAATCAAAAAAGACTTGCAACTCAATTTGGACTTCAACACCAATGACTCAAGACTTCACTTGGACTCGAGCCTTTTGACTTGAAAATACTGGATACCTTCCCCCATGCCCATAGATTAAAAGGTATGTTATTTAAAAACATTGTCACAAATCACTTAATTTCCCTTCATTTCCTGAATCAACTTACATTTTCATTCCCATCAAGTCAGCACTTAATCCACTTTGTTCTAACCAATTTGACGGCATCCAGTTAAGTTGCAGGAGAGCACTATAAAGACCTATTGTAACATTATTGAGTGGCTGTTGTAAAGAATGCTAGCAAAGATAATTTTGTTAGCATACACAGGGTAAAGGTGGTCAACAAAAACAAACAGCAGTGTGCAACCAAATGTGCAGGTTGAAAATTACAGATGGAAATGCAACCAAATCTAACAAACTTGTTTTAATAAATAAGTACTAAATTTTTTATGAGCATTTATGATTTTTGTAAATTTAATAGATCATTCTGTTGTCAAAATGGCATTATATTTGGTGAAGGCCGGATTATGACTTGTTTGAGATTCAAAACTCAAGTTTAGGGCTTGGAACTCGTCAGTCTTGACTTTGGACTTGTCTTGGGACACGGCTGTCTTGGCCTGGGACTTGACTCAGGATTTACTTGTGTCTTGCAAAACAGTGACTTCGAGTCAAGTTCTACTATCCAACCCAAATCCAGCTGGTTCCAACTTGTCACTGCTTATTCAAAATTCAAACTACTGCATCAGTGTTGGAAAAAATGACAAATTTAATCTAGAAAGATCTGTTAGTATTTATAATTCACTGTGTCTAAGCATGTGCCTTGGGCTTAAGGGGGCGGCGTTTGCAAAATACGCTTTTCATCAGACCCACTGCATGCCCTGGTACTCTGTTGGTAGATCGGGCTGTTGTTGTTGTTTTGGTAATGCCAATGGAGAAAAAACAGCCAGTGGTGCTGAGCAGATAAGTATGACACCTATCATCTAAAAAATGTTGTGTGAAACATTTTGGATACACAAAACTGTGATAAAGGTAGGGCTGTTAACCTACAGTGACATTAGCTTGTCACTCAAGAGAGGCAAATGAACAAAACAACAGTAGTTTTACAGCATTCTTTGCATGGGTTGCACTGAACATAATTTGAACAAATTACGTTCTTATTAGTTAGATATATTTGAAAAAGTGACAAGATAGTGTTACATTTATGCAATTTTCTTGCATACAGCTGTGGAGCCTGTTTGGGTTCAGGTTTTTTAATAATAAAAGTAGTAATAGGAGCTTCACTCTCTCTTTTTATTACTTTTTTATGACATCACTCGTAAATTACATGAAATTGGGCAAAATACATATAGCATAGCTTTGAGTTTCTGGTTCACATCTCCAATTTGGCAGTACCCATCAGGTTCAGTAAGATTGAGCTGGGAATTGCATTTGAGTTTTTTAGGCCCTTGCAGAACTAGTAGAACTGTTTGCAATGGCTACTTGGCTAGTAGTCACTTGCAGAACTATCTTATTGGCTGTGCAAAGTGTGTGACCACACAGGGCCTTACTCCTGGCATACGTAGCCCCCCTCTGTTTAAGCTTTATCTAAAGAAAAAAATGCAAAAACAACATGTAGCGGATTACCTGGAGTTTTAGAGGTGCCAGTCGGAGCTCCCGCCAACAATTTGAAATTGAGTATTGGTCAGGGTAATCCCCCACAAGGATACACAGCTCAGTAACCATAAACTCTGTGTCATGTACCCTCTTTTGGTTCACACCACCATCACAACGCATACAAGGCACAAGCACAGAAAAAAAGCAAAGAACAATGCAACACAGTCGATTCCAAGTTAAACACAAACCACAAAAGAAAATGTCCTTTTCAGGCGAATTCACAAAAGCAAAATGTTCAAAATGTCCCACACCAGCAATAATAAACAAAAACAAAGTTCAACCACAGCAGAAAGTTCAGTCTTTCACCGTCCCGGGAAAACCCCTCCAAGTGACCCCTCTTGCTAACAAAGAATCTTCAGGTTAAGTAAGTTTTGTTCGTCTTTCTCCCACCTGAGTTATAACTCTTCACAAAAAAACAATAGAGGATCTCTGTCAGCGAAATCTCCGACTTTCGTCGGAGTTACCTCACACACACAGGAAGCCGGCCGGCTGGGGCTGTTGGCTCAGAGACTGACGGTCCTGGCATAGCTCCAAGGTTCCGGAGAGGGTCCAGACTTTGTATTCCACAGGGCGAGGGCATTGTATTCGTACCAACCCGACCGCAGACTGTGTTCAAAAAGCCAAGGATAGGCATGGTGACGAGGAGACGGACATACGGCGAGACAGACGCTGCCACTTCCCTGGGGTAAGCCGCCATCTTGCCTCTTACGAAACCATTTTAAAATATCATGGAAGGGACGCCATTGGCTGGTGCTGGAGGTGTGGCGGGGGCGTGAATTAACAGGGAACAGGACGTGAAGATTAAAGGGAAATGTTTATCCTAATGGGGGATCGCCACCCCCCCCCCCCCCCCTTGTTGAAAGCTGCAAACGTGCAGTTTTTTTTTTTTTTTCTTTTCATTTTTCATCTTCTACCTGCTGCTTTCCAGATTCTTTCTCATTGCTCCCTGGCAATGGGCTGGGGAATCCTAGGAAGTCATCCTCGTCACTCTCCTCCTCGAAGATGTTCAGGACACGTTGCCTTTCCAATTTCTCCAGCTCGCTTGCTGAGGGGTAACACAGCTTCATTTCTCGGCTTTCGAGTAAGGATAAGAACGTAGCCAGACTGTCATTGTCATGAAGCTGCATATCCCTGCGTTTTTTATCATAATTGCGTTTTTGTCTCAGGCGTCCTTTGTCCACATTACCCTGCGCGAACTCTTTGAGCCCCTGGAGTTCTGCACACTTTTGGTATGCCGGAGAATCCGGAGAAGGGGTCCAGGGCCGGAGCAACACATCCAGGGGGCCTCTGAGGGTCCTGCCCAGATTCAGTTCTTCAAATGTACTTCAAATGTGCTTCAAATGCTTTTTAAGTCACTGACTTATAAAAGGGTCCTCTCCTCCACCCTGAGGCAACACCTTGATTAACAGCCCTGCTAGGATCTTAAGACAGTGCTTCTTTTCTCCACCACATCCTGTCCCTTCCTGTCACCACAGGGGATTACGCCATCCCCTCCCTTACCAAATGTTTCTGTGTGACAAAATTGAAATGTCTGTTGGAAGTGAAATTTTACATTTGTTTCCCTTTTGTTGGTTGCTTTTCTATGTCCTACACTTGTACACGTGCATAATCATGTTTTCTATCTGAATGATACTTTGCTTTAACCCTGTAAAACAAAAGATTGATAAGTTGCAAAATTCAATTTCAATTTCGACTGTTAACGCCTCGTCTAACATGGAGCCATACTGCCATCTTGTGGCAGAGTTAAGAAGAGTTCCCGTAAGGAAGTCAGGTTTATAGTTTGAATTAAAATATAATTGGGGATTATTAATCAACTTGTTTGCATGAACATGTGCTTCTTCATTTTGTTTTTCATTATATATTGCCACTATAGGTTAGTCTAGAGTGTGTGTATTTGAAGTAGCCTAGTTGATACTGCAGCATAATAATTGTATTTTGATTTAATGTTAATTTGTATTTTTAATTGGACGTTAAGAATCAATTCTCTCCACAATCTCCACAGTGTTGTCAGACACTTAAAATGGCTGTGGAGTAAGCAGTAGTAAGAGGCAGTTCAGTCTAGTAAATATCTCTTTTGAAATTAACCATCCACTGTTTATATGAAAAGGATTATATTCTATACAGAAGTCTAAACAACTCTGTACGTATATTGTTGGACTATTGACATATCTGGAGTGATCCTTTAATGTGCTGTGGTGTCAAGCACAAGGCAAGATGGCTGAGTCAAGAGATACCAATACAGCAAAAGCCAATGTGACCTGGAGTAAAGTTGTGGCACGCAACAAGACAAAGGAAATCATTTTTCCTATCTTCATCATGGAGAGGGAAATTCTATCAAGGGAGGAGGCCATGAAGAATCCTGTGAGGGAAACAGAGATTTACCATAGCCTCATTCAGGAAGTTCATCCAAATCACCTCAGGTCAGTAGAAAGAGTTGGAGCACTCTGACGTATCTACCTGTATGATATGGAAGCAAGAGCAAAACTCCTTTTCAGAGGAATTTCTGTTTGTGGAATTAATGTCGAGCTTAAAGAAGAAAACCCTTTCAGTCTGAAAGCACGTATGGCCCATAAAAATGCAGTTCACCTAAGTGTCAAAGAACTACCTGAATCTGCTGACAATAGTGTCGTCACCCAGTTTCTGGAGCAGAGAGGGTGCAAGATTGTGGGGAAAGTTATGAGACGGATGATCAGATATAATATATAACCAACTGACAAACTGTTCCACTGGTGATCGGATGGTCTACATTGAAGCCACTCCCCCAAGCAAATACCTCGGTCAGTGAAGATGAGTCCACACTGGGTGAAGGTGTTTTATGATGGATAGGAAAATGGACAACAGTATGTTAAACAAAAACAGCACACTGATGAGCAGATACATGGTATTATACCAAGCCCTGTATATAGACCTGCCACTGAAGAGACCCTCAAGTTCATAAGGGAGACCTTTAACCAGCACATGGGAAAACAACTCTCTCCTCCCAAAAATATAGCAGTGCTCTCTGAAGAGGGGGAGAGTGAGATGGAGGACATCACTCCCCTCACCTTGGAAAAGAAAGGGGAGGAGCCTGGAAAGGCCTGTGTACAAGACCCTGCTGCAGCTCCAAGCACTAAGAAGAGCAGGAAAAAGAAAAAGAGACAAGCAAAAAAAAATAAGCTGAAGTGAAAGAAAAAGATAAGGAGAAAACTGCAGATGAGAAACTCAAGGAAACCAGGATGAACTGCAGACGATCCAAATCACTAGGAAGTGCAACAGATATGAATGCATCATCAAGTCAATCCTACTTCCAACCAGCTGTGGCCCAACAAGCAAAGAGACCCGGGGAAGTAGGATCACTCAGCTCAGAATCTGGAACAAATCTGGACAAAGACGACCAGGAAGACACTCTTTATCCAACTGGTTAACAGACTGAGCCAGGTGCAGTACCAGGTACAGCCAGCAGTCGACTAGATGAAGATGGTACAAAAGGAAAAAACCAGGAGAAAGCTGAGGAATGGAGTAATCACCCAGACAAGCCTGTGGGACCCCACCCTTGATGAAAAAAAAAAAAGAAATAATGGAAAATAGACTGCTGTGGAAACCACACTCACAATGCTTAATGATGATTTTAGCAAAAACATGTTGATCGACCTTAAATTGCCAAACTAAGGGCTTGCACTCAGCACATATTAATATGTGTAATGCTGTCAAAACAAAGCAACAGAAAACCGTAAACCATGCAAAAGTGTTGTGGGACTCAAGTGCTAAACCTAAGGGCATTTTTGGTGGACATCTAAATGTGAGAAATATTTTATCCAAAACGGAACAACTTGAACAGTTATTAACAGACTCAAACTTGGACTATTTATGTCTCTCCGAAACCTGGCCGAACCCTGCAACTCCATCTGATATTGTCAATATCCCAGGGTATAATATTTATAGACATGATCGTATTCAAGGTAGGGGGTGTTATGTTATCTTTCAATATAATTGCTCTGTATCAACCGCCAACAGCAAAAGATGTTTTCTATGACAACCTAACTAATGTTCTTAAACAATGTAATGGTAAAGAAGTCATTTTAATGGGAGATTTTAATGTAAACTGGTTAGACAGAAAGTGTAAAAAAAAAAGTTAAAGGACATCAGTAATATATTTCAGATGACTCAGATGATCAAAAGCCCAACAAGAATTGTGAAATCTTCACAAAGTCTGATTGATTTAATTTTTACAAATAAAATGGATCGCGTTGTCTAAAACATATAACCTCATTGCAGGTATTTCTGATCACAATCTCATTTTAATTGCTAGGAAATTATCCAAGATGCACTACAAAAACTGCAATGTAATCGAAGGGAAGAAATACTTTTCACATATTCCAAAGCAAGATCTGGGAATATTGGATAATGAAATAAGGCAAACTGACTGGACTGATCTAGCATATGGTAAAAGCTGTGAAGGGGCATGTGATAATCTAAGGTCAACATTAAAACAAACACTGGACAAATATACAAAAACAAAGCCTCAGAGGCGGATGAGTAGACAACCATTACCATGGTTTAACAATGACGTTTGGCAATTGATGAAAAAGAGGGATGCTGCTCTTAAAAAATCTTTAAAATCAGGTTTGGAAACAGACCGCTTAGTATACAAAAGTCTCAGAAATAAAGTTACAACTCAACTAAGAAAGGCAAAGGCAAATTACTTCTTAGATATTATTCTACAGGCAAAAGGGAAGCCTCAAAAGTTATGGAGAAGTATTGATAAACTCATGGGAAAAGAACAGTCTAAAAGTGAAAACATAGAGCTCATGATAAATGGAACCCTACAACAGGATAGCCTAACTGTAGCAAACTATTTCAATTGTTATTTCATTGACTCTGTTTTGGATTTGAGCCAGAATTTCTGTGTAACTGATCAAATTGTTGGTTTGAGTGATGATTCAAATGCATTTAAATTCAATGGTATTAATGAAAAAAAGTGAATAAACTCATCTGAACTTCATCAAATTCAAAGGCAAAGGATCATTGGGGACTTGATACAGTTTTTCTTAAAAAACATAAAAACTACTTAGTTACCCCAATAACTTATATCATAAATCAGTCATTAAAAGATAGCATTTTCCCTTCAGCATTTAAAATGGCAATTGTAACCCCAATATACAAAAGTGGAGATAGAAAAGAAGTGAGCAACTATAGACCAATCAGCATACTACCTGCTGCTTTTAAAGTGGCTGAAAAAGTAGTTGTGGAACAGTTAGTGGCACATTTTAATAACAAAGATTTATTCCATCCCATGCAGTTCGGATTTAGAAGTAACTACTCCACTGAGACTGCATATTGCCACTTCCTAGAAGTAATCAAGGCCAAATTAGACAAAGGAGGAGTGGTAGGAGCAGTGTGGTTCAGTCTCTACATTAACGATCTCCCATCTGTTTGTGAGGATGTGGATATTCAAATGTATGCCGAAGATATGGTTATACATACCCATGGGAGAAACGCTGAACAGGTGGCCGCTAAGCTCTCATTGACACTTGATAAAGTTGCCAAATGGCTGGGTGATTCATGTCTTACTTTGAATACTAAGAAAACTGTGACGATGTACTTTGCTAATAAGCAAAAACAAACTCTGTATCCACAGCTCACTGTTAAGGGACAAATGATCAAAAACGTTAATGAAGTCAAATATTTAGGTATGGTTTTGGATTCTAATCTGACTTTTGAAAAACACATTAAGCAGATGAGAAAAAAGTTGAAATATAACATTGTGAAATTTAGACACATAAGTACGGAAGACGAGAACAGTCATGTATTTTTTTTTATGCACTGTTATCTTGTGATAATGACTTATTATTTCGTTATCTCGATATAACAAAGATTGTTTTCTCGTGATAACGAATTAATTATCTCGTTATCTCGATATAACAAAGATTGTTTTCCCGTGATAATTGTCAAGTCTGATGATTGCGCACTGGTTAATGTAATCGTCTGGATTTCAGCCTACAAGAGCTGCCGTGGTCCTGCTAGATGCCTCCTACTGCTGCTGTTATCATTAGTCACACTTCTACTGTTATTATACACATATTATTATTGTCACATACCGTGTACACGAAAAACACTCTTGCTTGAGATACGTAGGGTCACCAATGTTCGAGAGATCTGACAGGCCTGTGGTAGTGCT